>NC_088098.1:199390984-199694014 GCF_036370855.1 Dromaius novaehollandiae | reverse complement strand
AGACCTGCTTTCCTCCCACGCTGTTCTGATCCCAGTGGCAGCCCTGGGCTCACAGTTCTGCTGCATACACGGCGACTTCTCTCTTCTCCCCCCCTGGTTGCACAGCCTCTTCCCAGTATGGCACTGTGAAGGACTAGGTTGGCTTTCCTGGTCAAGGCAGGCATGGAAAATTGGGAGGTGGCCTGTCTTGGCACATGGCTATGCCTGCTTTTTCACAAAGGTAAATAGCAGGAAAAGGGCATTGCTCAAGCATGCTGAGCTTTCAGGGAAGATGGAGAGGAAGGGAAGGGGGGAGAGGAAGAGAGGCAAGCTTCGATCCCTGCGAGCCACAGGCTGGGGAGTTCAAAACCATAGTGAGACCTGGCATTGCTATGAGTTGTTCACCATGGGATGCATCTCTTAGCACTCGCGCAGGCAACACAAGAGCCCTACTGGCATTTGGTAGATACAGGCTGGCTGATGGCTTGAGTTGTACAAGGAGCTTTATTTGGATAACAAAAATGGGATTTAAGCAACTTTACATCAACTCTGTACATGTCAAGCTTGAGGAAACAAATGTAGTATAAGTCAGGTCTAAGCAGTGCAGTGTGTTTTATTGCTATGTATTTTATTGTTATGGGCAGAGTGTCAGGCAAGGGTGCTTGTAATTTGATTGCGATAGCTTTTATTATTTCAAAAGAGATAGAATCTAGTGGGAATTATTCCAATGGACAACATTTGCATGAGGCTACAAGGAAATTCCAGGCAAGAATAGCACAGGCAGAGTTCCCAGTTCCCAACAGGGATTGGAATTGCTGATGAAACACTTTATTTCCAAACTGCAGCCCTCAGTCTCAGATGAGGTCATTTTCCTTGTGTCGAGACATGCTGCATGGTAGTATAGCCTATTGTACTTCCTGGGAACAAGAATTTTGCATGCAAATCAGCAGATTACGCATGCACATATATAACTTCAGGGGCATGCTGTTGGCATCGAACAGGACTGTTCATGCCCTTTCAGGTGTGCACAGCCTGCGCTCAGTTAAGCTGGCCTGCTTACTTGCATCTGTGGTTCTATTCTGTGGCACCCAGCACACCTCCAGCACCACCCACAAGTATAATGGCACTGCCAGCTGATCTGAAAATCCCACAGTCATCAATAAAACCAGCCAAATTAATTTTCCTTTTGCTCATTTGATATGTGCTGTGACAGACTTGGGGCTAGTCTGGCTTCAGGAACAAAACAACCTGTGTTCTCCCTCAAGTTCAGGAGGGCAAAGGAAGATGGGAGGAAAGTTCTCTAAATGCTCTCCAATAAGCCCTAGAAGCTACAGGCCGGATTTTTAAAAGCCATCACCTTCTGGAAAGCATTACATGTCTATACAACACCCAGGGATATCTAGGGATGGCTTGAGAGCCATGCCACTGGGCAGTTGTACTCTCACCTCTCTCTCTTCAGGTGAGACTGCCGCACTGCCTTTGGATGCAGAGCCCAGAAGCTGCTCCTTCGATGTGGAAGAGACTCCTACAGCTTTCTCTACCAAAAGCTGAGCAGGTTTCTTTCTCCTAAGAGCAACTGCTGGTGCTGATGATCTAATGTAAAATGCATAAACAACCCTGGGAGCAAGATCCAGTGTCTAGCACCCTCTCTTTTTTCACGTCTGCCTCATTTATAGAATAGCTTTAGGCTATGTCTGCAGTTCAGTACAGTACCTTACACTGCATCACAGTATACAACATTACATTACAAAACATATGGACATAGGCTATGGGTACATACATTAGCAAGTAGTGCAGCCCAACAAGAGCAGATCTGTAGAAACAGCTGGTGCTGAGGAACCAGCGGTGCCACCGCGTGCATATCTTGAGGGTTTGTTTTGGGCAGTCCCTGCGGACTAACTGCCCGCGAGCTGCCCGTGGCAGCTGGAGTGTATGAGCTGTGCTCCTGGATTGTGTTTTCTTCTTTAGCTCCATGGAAAAGGGACCCAGGCCAGCTTCACACTGTGAACCAAAACACAGGAGTGGAGACAATCAGGAAACGACTTCAACAGGGTGTTCCTGATCCCTTTAAAATGCTAATGTAGAAACACTCTTAGCTTGAAGGGTGCCTAGATTTGGAAATTTTCTTTTAATGCTTTGATTGATCTGAGAGGACTCAAACCTTCATCTCCTTCTCCCTGCACAGTGCCATAACCACCAAGCTGTAGGTCATCCAAGGCCAAAGGTGCTCTCCACCTCTGCTGCAGAATTTGTTCAGCTGGGCAGAGAGGAACACAGAAGTCAGAGGGACAAACTGACAGGGGTAGGGAGCAAGATCACTTATGGGAGAAATTTTCCCAGAGACAAGAGGACGCAGCTGGGACAGGGGAGGAGGCTCTGGATTCAGACTCCTGGGATCATTTATGCATTTTATATTACACACTGCTCAGAATAAAAGGCAATAAACAGGACTCAGAAGCAGAACTGCCCTTTCCTGGTTGCTAATCCCCACCACCAGACTAGAGTTAGGACCTCTTGTGCTCTCAGCATCCCACAGCTCTCATTTCTTTCTGCGCAGTGGCTCACAGGAGTGACAAGCATCTCTTTTTCCTTCCCTCCCTCCATCCTTCATCTTGGGAAGGGAAGACATGGGGTTGAACCCAGCAGTCTAATAGGAACACAAGCCTGGGTCTGCTGCTTTTGGAGCGAGTGCTGCACCAAAAGGGATAGAAAACTCCCCAGCCAGCTCAACTTAGAAAGAAGGCATCTCGTGACGTGCCAGATCCTGCCCAAGCACGCACAGGCCTGTTCAGGTACCTCTGTCCTTCAGGGGACATGGGTAGTTGCTTGTTTGGTTTGTGGTGCACAAGGGATGGAGCTGTTCTGGCTGTGGGGCACCCTGAGCATGCCCCGCAGCAGCACCCCGGCACCCACAGCAGAAAACTCTCACTCCAAAGGCAGAGGTGCCTCTCTCAAGTGTGTGCTAAGGAACCACATTTCATGTGTCCACACGAGTGAAAAATTGTCTTCTTGAACAGGATTTGTTTTCAGGAGTTTTAACAGAGTGAATTTAAGAACTTCCTCCCCAAAAAACAAAGATCGATGCCCAAAATAATACCTATTCAGGCTTCTGCTGCCAGCATCCCTGAGTTTGGCTAGTGCTAAGGGTTTATCCAAAGTTCAGATTGGTTTAGCATCACTGACGGCTTACCAAATTAAGTTAAAATAATGTATACAAGGTTTAGACTAACTGAAGCATATCTACCACAGGAATTTTGCAGGAATTTATTTAGATAAATATTGAATTGATGTAATTAATCTGAACAGCTTTTCTGCTATAGAGAAAGCCTAAATGCAAACTGAATTTAGCCCTTATCTTTCAAACAATTCATGCCAGACAAATACACCTTAGCTGAATTTGATCCTGCTTCAGCTTTGCAGACTTCTGTGACCTCTTGAAGTCCCTCTGGCCTCTCATTTCTATGACATCTCCTTTTTGCTTGGTTTCTGTGTTTGGAAAAAAATAGCAATTCTTCCTAACAGTTTTATTAGAAAAAGATGCATTTGCTGCTGTTTTTTAATAGTATTTAAGAAGTGGGATTTTTCAGGGATTGATTTTTCAGTGGTTAATTGGATAATGCCTTCCAGCTCTTTGGTAAGGGATGCTCTATAAAAACAAAATTGTTAAAAGAAGCAACAGTGAGGGTTAGCTTGCTGAGAAGTACATTAAACTGGTGAATCATGTGTGAACTCAGCAATATTGCAAGAGCACCTGGGGAAGGCTGCGAGGCTGTATCATCCCCTGATTAAATTCTGCTTAACAGGCGGCCTCCAGGGCAGGCTGCACCTCTCAAAAGGCAGCTGCAGCTCTGAAATGCTTCCTTGCTTTCACAAGCAGCTGATACAATTTCCTTGACTGCCAAAATCTTTGACTGCCAACCAAGGTGTTCCTCTACAGTGATAAAGGGGTTGGATAGGTTTGGGACTAGATCCAAAAGTCTATTTAGGTATTGAGATGGATTTAAATAAATTTCAGACACCTACATTGAGAAGTGCAATAACGAAAAACCCCACTCAGCTACCACCCAACCCTCAAGGTACTTAAATTCACCTGGTGCCTTCTAGTGTGACCTGCAAGCTCTTAAAGCACCCACAGCTGCTGTAAGGTTGCTTGAGTCTGTGGGTGTCCATGCCTGGTGCCCAGCAAAGCCTTGGTGTGACACAGAGCAGCACCCAAATCTCCTGCCAAGCCCAGCCTGGCCCTTTGCAAAAATGGGATTGCAGCCGTGAGTTTTAAAGCACAGGTCACCCACCTCAGAGGGACTAAATGCGCTCCTGCAAGTGAGAGACAAACACAGCAGCAGATAAACACAAAAATAATCTTGGGACTGTGAAGAAGGAAACCTGAATTGCACGGTATTCCCCTTCAATCCCTGATTCCTCAGCCCACATGAAATACAATACAGTCAGTGCTGGTTCAGTCTCAGGGTTATCAGTTTCATAGTCTTTGATGTGTGACAGAATTATTATTTTAAATATCCCTTTTTTTCTTTACAGTGACCAAGAAATACAAAGGTACCTCTGGTTTATCTTCTCGCCACTCCTCTGTGTGGGTACACCTTTCCGGTCCCTGCAAGAAGGCAAGCTTACATCTGAGAGAAAAATCCTTGTGTCCCTGATTCCCCCACGATTATCTTAACCTGCCCTCCTTTTTATTAATTTTCTTCTTTATATGTCTTAATATTTTTTTTCCTCTGTCACCACTGGGCACAGAGCAGAGCTAACTGAACCATCAACCTGGCCAGCTCTCACTCCTGAATCATCTCAGTTCGCTAGAAAGAGTTGGATGAGGAGTTCAAATTTTTCCTTGAAGTGCATTTTATCTTCCGTTTATCATATACCATTGTGTTGCTGCTGGAATGGTGTTTCTCCCAAGTGCCTTAATTCTTTCTAGTCTTGCCTAGTTCACTCTGTCATCTGCTGATTTTGCCTTCTATCAGCCTCTTCTGTTGAAGATACCCTCTTAAACATAAATAAGTAAGTATCAGGAAGCCCAAAATAAAACTGAATCTCCAACCCAGTGTTTAAAATATTTACTGGGAAATCTAGTTTTCGCTGCATTGATTCTGTGCTGATATATAATATTTATTGTGTGTACACATACATGCATATGCATACATGCATCTACACATATAAAAATGGGTTTATATATACCAAGCTTCAACAAGCTTGTGAACCTCTTCACCACAGGACACCCTTGCTTTCTTGCATGACAAGCACTCTCCCAAGAAGAGGGATGTGTGGGTTTATGTTTCCTCAGGCCCAAAAGAGGTCTGAGGAGAGGGGAAGCAATGTCCTGTACTAACACCCTGCTGGCAGCCCTGGCTGGGGTAGTGCCGGCCCTTGGCTGAAGTAAGGCTGAGCACGCGGGTTCGTGACACCCGTGGATGAGGCGGTTCCCTCTGGGTGGTTCACACCGTTCCTGCGGCAGGCTTGGAGCCACACTGAGCCCCACCGGGGCTGCTGCAGTGCGTGGAGGCAGCGTGCTCCTGCTCCCTGCTCAAGCCTTATCTGCGCTGGGACACTTTACAAGTTAATTAACAGCTAAATTTTGACTAGATAAGAAAATGGCAACTGAGTAACTGGGAGTTTGGTGGGGTTTTTTTAGTTTTCAGTTTTCAGGGTTTTTTTCAGCCAGCCTATTTAAGGATCTGGAGGATGCTCTTAAACTGTTTTTTATTGTCACCATCTGAACACATATTGCCTGCCTCCCTGGAAGATGTTGTGATTGAATCCAAATTACCAGCCCAGGATGAAACTCTCTCTTCTGTGTCAGCCAGGTCCTGCTAGACACTGCCAGAGTCTATCCTGGTTTTGCTGTGGTGACCTTCAGCTCCAAGGACACCCAGGGAATTCTACCTGGGCCAAAGGAGTCACTAGTTGCTTTTCTTTCCAAGCCTTTTTGCACCTCATAAAGCAGCATCCAAGAATAGAGGTCCAGTTCTTTCTTGAGGTTGTTGTCATGCTTTATATAATACTGCCGTTATTGTTGTTGCTGATTAGTAACTCTCTGAACTTCCCAGGTGTCCCTCAGACATCCCTAAGATAGTCCTCTGTCCCAAGAAATGCATCATTTAAAAGATAACACTGCGTGGGGGGGAGAGATAACAGGAGAAATTAGATTAGTCAGGGTTTCTGTATGTCTTCGCTAATGAAGAAAGGCTGCACCATGCTCCTCTGGCGAGTAGTGAATGTAATCAGATCTGCCCCAGTCTGAATGAAGTGTAATAGCCTGATTCCTGTGGATCAGCAGGCCTCATGGGTCGGGAGCTCAGCTCTTTCTCAGCAAATTATAAAATGCTACTGCTTCACCGATCTGGCTCTTTAAAGCTTCTCTGCATGGACTTGTGCACAAATAGATGGCTACCTAGCATCCAAGCCGGTGGAGAAAAAAGGCACTTAAATTTGTTAAAAGCCAAACCATTCTAGCAAGCTTTCCTCCTCTCAGTAAAAAACTGTTTTCTGTGGCTACCAGCAGATCAGAAGCTTGAGTAAAAATCACTGGAAACAGCTAAAATGGTTTTAAGAGGGTGAATACATGTCAGAGGGGGTGAATCAGTCAGCACTGCACACGGAGAGCACTGCTGTCTGCGTTGGGAGGACACGTCCTGGGAGGAGAGCGTTATGTTGCCGGTTCGCAGAAATGCTGCAGGAATCAATAGCTGCTGTGTGAAACAGGATCGGATGATGCAAAAGGGCTGTGCAGAATGCGCCTAAGTGGTGTTACAGTGTTTTTAAGGAGCTACACCCTCCCTACAGGCCTGGCCCAAGCCCATAGATCAGCAAGGATTTCCTGAGTGACAATGAGGAGCTCTGGATGAAGCCCTGAAACCTCTGCAAACATCCAGGAAAGGCCAGCATGACTTTCCCAGCACCGAGTGGTGGGGAGAGGCTGAAGCAGAAATTAGGGCAGAGGCAGGCAACCTGGCCTCATGGGCAGCTGGTACCTGGGTGGTGACAAGACGCAGGGAGCGGTGCTCCTGTCCGTATGCCTCCTGGCACCGCCAACCGGGGCCCTTGCTGGGACTTGACGGCTGAGTCAGACGTCTGCACGAACCTCTCCCTGTCTTCTCCTCCCACAGACCCACCAGCCATCGCTCGGTGCATCAGAGAAAGCACTGGGTGCTTCTGCTTGGAGAAACCCAGCCGAACTGCTGGCACCACGCATGTGCGGGAGAGAGGCAGCCATACTCCGCCACGAGCCACCAGGGCGCAGGGAGCAGTAAGCGGGAAAGGGGAGAAACGTTATGTGAAACCCGCTGTTCTTTTTGCTGGATCTGGCCACGTTTTGGTGTCGGAGGGAGCTAAAAAGGAGGCCGTTTGAATTCCTGTGCCTCACTTGACAAATCCAAGCCTGGAAGTACAGGGCTGCGGGGGGAGGCAGGTTTGCGCTGCTTCCAGCAGGCGAAAGGCCCCGGTGATGGTAATGCTCTTGCTGCAGTCAGTGGTGCAAAGTCCTCCAGAGGACATTTGCTGAGGTGGAGATGGTCTCCAGGCCTACCTGGAGGACCAGTAGTGGCCTGGACGGTGTAGGATCTCAGATCCAGCAGCCCCTCTGCCTTCACGGGCTACCCTCTCTGAGAACAGAGCAGAAATTTGTCTGTGATGATTGTGAACCAAGCAACTTAATCAGACAGATTTTACATCAGAAATGGGGGTGGAAAACTTTTAAAGGCATACCCCTCTGCCTTCCCTTGGGAGACACCTCCACAGGACCAGCAGCCTGCAAGTGTGTGACAGTGTGCTCCCCTCCCCCCCCCCCCCCCCCCGCAAAGTGCTCTCTCCCCCTCAACCTGACCTCCCCGTAAACAGCACGTAGGCAGGGGCTAATTGAGCATGCGCCAACTAAGGCCCGTCTAGCACACAAGTATGACTATGAGTCAATCATTCCCCTCCCCCCCCCAAAAATGGGGGCCTAGAGCCCGCTGAGCTCTCCTGCATAGCAGCGAGCTGCACTGCAGAAACTCCCCCTGAGCAGGGACACCTCTCTAGGTTACTCCTTGAGGTCCAGAGATCCCTTACCCACGACAGATCCTCGGTAAGTGATCAATAGCATGCTGAGACTTTGCAAAACTTTGCAAAACTTTGCTGCATTATATCTCTGATTGATTGTGCACATAATCCTTAGACACGAACCGTTGCGTTGACCAAGTCTGGGACTAGGACTGGATCCAGCTGCACCCAGGCTCCTCTCTGAGGAGGAGTTTGGAGAGCAAGGGGGTCCTTTCTGAACCTCGTGACTCCACGGGAGGGTCTCCCTGACACTTCAGTTGACCCTGTCCTCCACGCAGTAAATAACAGAGTGAACCTTGACATCAAACCTCGTTAAATTATTGGCTTAGTTATGATTGAACTTTGTTAAATCACTATCTTATCGCAATAAAGCATAGTGCTGCTTCTGTCTTATGCGTGAAGTCCCTTTCTCCACTCTTTTGTGACAGAGCATCAGATAACGAAGACAAGAAATAGAGGAACCACCCCCAGCTCAGGTCCCCGCTGTTCCTTTTGCTACGCATCAAGAAGCACTGTCCAAGCGCTAGACGTGGAGCTGTGAGCGAGCATTACTCAGACGCCGGTAATCGGGGCCTCTCCTCCCGGGCAGGCTGTGGGGCACGGCGTGGGCAGGCTGTGGGGCACGGCGTGGGCAGCCCGCTCGCCCTGCAGTGCCACCCCGCCGCAGCAGGCGGCAATCGGAGGAGCCAGCGAGGACTGCTCTGCCAGGAGCACAAAGCTGTTCCCGCAGCGCCGTAATAAAGCCTTGTTTTGGTAAGGGAAATTGAGGTAACACCTGCGTTCAGAAAATCCTATCGAGCAATTGGGAGCACGAACGGCCAGTTTGTGTAGTGGGAGTGTGGCGAAAACAGCAAAGATACCGGCCAGCGTGGAGTCCGGCGGGCGCTGCTGCTGGGCCTGCGCGTGGCCAGGGCTGCGCTGCGCCTCTCCCGTCCTCCAGCCCATTGGGTAAGAAAGCAAGGGGGGGATCTGCAAGAGACGTTTTCCAGAGGCTCTGATTAATCCTTTGGCACTGCAGGCAACTTGAGCAACCTCTGCCCCAGGCCTAGCAAAGGGGACCTGCAGGGTGGGGACCACTGAGCCAGCTGCCACCCCAGAAACCCTCTGAACTACCACCTGGGGCCATGGTGGTGGCAGTGTAGCATGACCCGCCTGTCCCCCTGGGCAGAGACTCGTGGTGGGGCCCTCAGCGGGGTGACGGCTGCTGGACACGAGCAGGGCAGGCCGTCGCGCCCCGGTGCACAGGAGGAAGGGGTGGGCTGGTGTGCTCCGAGGTGGCGAGCAGCCCGGGTCAGCCTTACCCAACCTGTGAAGACATGGGAGGAGGCCTGAAACTAAAAAAACCTGCTTGGCTTTCCTCCACAGCAAGGATTAACTACCACCTCAGCAAATACAGGCACCGTCCCCGCTCAGGCTGTAGCCGCCAGAGAGGGATGGGCAGGACCCGCTGGGTGGCAAGGAGGCCTGGAGAGGCAAGAAGAGATGCCTGCTTTTAACAGAAAGTTGCAGTTTCCTCGTGGTTCTGCCCCATATACTTCAGCTGCCCCATATACAGCAGACGGGGATTGTGATTAAGGTGGCAGTGATATTTCTGGGGACTTTCCTTGGCAGTAACAGAAGTCCAGGGATGTTTCAGCTAAAGGCGGGTGGCTGTGATGAGGGTTGCAGAGCAGTGTAGCAGGAAACATCAATATCAAACATCTGTCGCAACTGGTCTTTCTTGCGGAGTCAATAAATCTGCTCTGGCTCTTTGGGTTACTGCAATCCTTGGCAGAGGTTGGGCAGGGACTAGCGTATTTATTTCCAACCAATCTGGCTGCCAATATACCCTGGTAATGGTGCAGCGCGTGGCGCACAAAGGATCAGGCGTGCCCCATCTCTTCGCTTAAGCTTGGTGGCACCAACTTCAATTCAGGCGACAGCACAGTATGGCTCACACCATTTTCTGCTTCCCAGGCTTAGAATAACAACACACCTGGCATTGGTAGTCTGGAAAAATCTGACTGCTAGAAAACTAAAATGAAAACCACCATTAGGAAATTTGTAAGAAAGAAATGAAAATGCCATATACAGAGTTATTGTCATATCCTGGTTTAGAGTTTAACAGCCATGCACTTTGTGATGGATACCAAGAAAATATACCTTCACCCCAGCTGAAGAAAATGAAAATGAGCCTTAGGGTGCTCTGTGGTGCTCTCCAGACTTACTGACATTTAGCATAGGGCTAACTTGATTTGATTACTAAAAGTGACAAGGCATGATCAGATATAATCATTAACTGATCTCCGTTTATATTCTCTACATGGTATGTGATTCACAGCAATCCTTGGAGGAAAGTCCATAGCCAGAGTTCCTCTGTGAAATGCAGGTCTAGAACAAAAACAACTCTGCTGTCACCCTGCGGCCAGCGCTGACGTCTGAACTGGTGCTCAGGGACTGGGTTTGTTCCTTGAGAGGATGGAGGGAGACTTGGAGGGGATGGCGCAGCCAGGTACTGGCAAGGCACTGCCTTCCTGATCACAAAGGAGCAGCTCTATTGAAGTAACAGGTTTACAACATTTTTGTAGTGATACGTAAAGATTCATCATTAATCACTGAAGAGCTTGTACTGCTCAGATAGGGAGCCACAACGAGGGCAGTCTGAACAACATCTGCAAAGGCTGGCTCTCATCATCTCTCCACTTCTGCCTGTATTTTCTGTTGGCAGAGAGAACAATTCAAGCACACTAATTCACACGGTCTTGTGTAAATTCTCCCTCAGTCTCCTGAACTTGTCTGCCAGCAAGCTTATCAGTAAGTTCCTTTCACAACAGAGATTAAAAAAGGAAGCCTGCTGCAAGGGCAGGGAAGACACAGTGTCTGCAAGGGGAAGAGCAGAGTGAATGGCAATCAGCAGCTCAGGCCCTCAGCTGGGGTCAGGGCTAACTCGAGGCATCCTCCCGCTCCTGCTGCTTGTGCCTGCATCCCATCACAGAGCTACTGACCACCACTGAAATGACAAATGCTGAACAATTTAAGGCACATCCCCAAATGCTGCTGTGTTGGCACCAATATTAAGAAGTGTGATGCAACAGCAGTAAATCTTCAAACAGGAGATGGCTTATGCACCAAGCTCAAGTTCTGCTCCCAGTGATGGTGGCTCCTTGTTACCTGCACTAGCCCCTTCAAAGGCTTGCTCCATGATATAAAACCAATGAGCCTAATGCACATGCACTAGTAAAGAAGAGGTACACTGTCTACAAATATCATGAACCCACTGAGCTCAGTATAGCAATCAGAAGACATTCAGGAGAGAAATGTATACAATTCACTGTACCTAGCTGCTGCACTATACCCACCTCCTTGACCATCAGGGGACTTGCTTTCAGTGACATACCCCTCCCAAAAGCACAGGCCACTGTGTGCACAAGAGCTCTAATACCTCCCTTAGAGTAGCGACAAGGGAATCAGGGCATCACAGTCCTGGCTGGGAATGAGAGGTTACAGACAGGTGTTTAGGGCAAGCTAAATGCACATTTTGGATATAAAGTCCCTGCGTGAAAACAATCTTTTATAAGCAAAAGTGCTTTTTATTTGAACAGCTTTGTCACTAACAGTATTCTTACAGCATTCACATACAGACTTTCACTCCACTGACAAAGGTTAAAGCATTGGCCTTTTGTTCAGAAGACTTGCCCCATTTCCAATATTAAGACATTTTTTGCACATCTTTCACACCAAACTGCCCCTAGTTTCATACCACAGCACCATCAGTCTACCACAAAAAAAAAAAAAGAAAAAAAAGAAAAAGAAATCAAAACCAAAAAGGCTCCATGATGTGATAGAGTATAAAGAAACAAATATAGTTAATACATTAAAGAAATGAACACATGCTAAATGGACTATTTACATAAAGTTACCTATGTTCTTTTAAGACTGGCAGTATGTAAGTAAAAGAATTAGTAAGATTATTTATACCAGGTCTGCTAGATATTTAAAACTGATCTACCTTGGCTTTATCTATATCGTCATGCTGGTTTTAAGGCTCAAGTTTGCCCCCAGGACCTAGCTACCCCAAGCATCTGCATGTGGCCAGCTCTCACATGACTCCCTCCATGGCAGGCAGTGTATATGCACGTGACAAGCTACCTGTCCAAACTCAAGCAGTGCTTTCAAAGCTGTATAGATGTATCCTACTGCTATCTCCTCTCTATTAATATGGTACTATTGGTACATCTGCATATACCTGGTTGAAAACAAAACACAGTCAATTGTTTACTATAACACCTTATGTAACATGGAATTTTACAAAAATATTTTAATTGTCAGTTCACAAGTAAAAACTATCACTATTACAAAAAATCTTGTAATACTAGAATAACAAAATTCTTTCCAAGCTAGATCTTACTGCTGTTGCATACAGTTTTTCAGGAGCTGGGTCAGCATGAAGGTATCAGTGGGTTTCCCACTTGCCATAGTCAACTTGTAAAGATATTCACAGAAAAATATACTTCCCTATTTAATCCTTAGGTAATTTTCACATGTTTAGGCTGCCCTGACTTTTTTCAGACAGGTGTGTAAATTGCACCTGAAATTTTGTATCAAAGTCTCACCCAACTTAAACTATTTAGTATCACAAGTTTTATTTGCAGCCTTTAGAAAAAGAAAAAATTCACTCCAAAAAGAGCAAATACCAACATTCACATCACCTTAGCTACTTGAAAATCCTGGGACTGTGTTCTGACAGCTATCAGATATTAACTCATTCATTTCATTTTGCTTGGTTTCTTCTTTATTCTCATGGTTGGGGTGATGTTTTGGATTTCCAGCCTTTCTAGACCTTTTGAGGAAGAATTTTACCAACAAGTAACATAATTCAGCCACATTTAACAGAATGCAAATACTGGACACAGCAATCATGAAAATAGTAAACACTGTCTTTTCAGTAGGTCGAGAAACAAAGCAGTCTACTGTGTTGGGGCAGGGCCAAGCATTACATTTCATTAAGCGAGGCATTCGGAACCCATCGTACATGAAGTAAAATGCATACATGAAGACCGCTTCAAAGACCAGTCTGAAGAAGATGCTGCTGGTGTATGTCCACCACAAGGAGCCCTCAATACGAAACTTTTGTGTTCTGATTTCTTCAATGTCTTTATATTCGCATTTCTGATCACCCTTTCTGAACTGCCTTTTCTTCTCATGCCTTCTGTAAGCCACATGCATGGCCACCAGCAGTGCAGGTGTGGAAACAAAGATCAGCTGCAGGGCCCAGAGTCTGATATGAGAGATGGGGAAAAAGTGGTCATAGCAAACATTTTTGCAACCAGGTTGCAGAGTGTTGCAGATGAAATCATCTTGTTCATCTCCCCAGACTCTCTCTGCAGCCACTACAAGGATCATGATACGGAAGATGAACAGGACTGTGAGCCATATCTTTCCAATGCTGGTGGAGTGTTTATTTACACCTCCTAGGATGGTCTGCAGAGCTCCCCAATCCATTGTCTTGTTTTAATTGTCTGACCTAAGACAAGACAAATGAACAAAATAAAGATTAATCAACATACAAAAAAAGACAAACATGGCATAAAATAAAGGCAATATTGTATGATTGCAGCATATTTGTTGAGTGCAGTAACGGCTTGCTGGTATAGTGTGGTCTTGCCTATAAGCAGTCATAAAAGTGACAATTAGTAATCTAATAACATATCAACAGGAAAATGATTACACTTCAGTGCAGACAAGAAATAATGCAAGTTAAGGTCTATTTGACCAACTGAAAACAGCTGCCTCAACAAGAGGGAAAAAAAAAAAAGACAGATAAGGCTATCTTCAATTTTCCCCAAGTGAAAAGCTACAAATTCTGGAAGTTTGATAACAGTAACAAAAGGATACCAGAACACATCAGCAGTCAAAAGTAAGGTACATTTTAAAATATAACCAGAGTGAGAGATGCAGTTATTCAGAGCCTCCACCATTCTCAGGAAAAATGCGGATGGTGGGTTCAGAGCTCCAGCAGAAAGTTACAGCAAATTTGTATGCTCTTTTAAAGTAACTATTCAGAAAAAAAAACAAAATAAAAAACCAGTATTAGATAGCTAAAATTCCTACACAACTTCAGTCAATTTTGCCATTCCTTAATTTTACACTGTAAACAACATTGTCATGAGTACATTCCAGCAATAAATGCCAATACTAAGGAACAGCTGCTGAAGTTCTGTGGGTTACAAGCACAGGCCTGGATAATCTGCATTTGAGTTTTAGTGATATGACTGCAGAGCTCTCTGGACCATTAGCTGAAATTAATCTCACCATAGTTTGAGGCAAAGGTGAGACTGAGGTCATGATCCATCTCATCTTGAGGTAGATGTTTGAAGTCTGTTCAATGAGTTTCATCCCCAAATTCCCTTTTCTCTCCGCTAGCTACAAAGAGCCCGGGGTAATCAGATGCCAGCACCTTTGTTGTAGATGCCTAGCCAGATGATTCATCCTCATAACAGGCTGCATTACCCCTAGAATAGGGGAGAAGCCTTGGAAACAGGGAGAAAGCTAGTCGGTATTTGAAGAGTTCAGAGAGGCCAACAGTATCTCTGATCCATCTCAGACTCTTTAACAGAAGCATAGTTTCCAGTAGGTGAGCTTCTAAGTACTAGGACTGTAACGAGTGAGAGTATTTCACCTTTGTGTCCCACATACCTCCCCAGGACCACTGCAACTTTATGGAAACAAAGCAATCAGCTTAGCCATGAGAGTCATTTGCAGAAAGCATTAAGAGGCATTTTCCCCTTCAGATGGATTTATAGAAAAATAGTTTGCAAGTTACTTTATTCAGACTGAAAGAAACAGACATTTCTTGTGACAGTCAGGCATCATCCTCGAAGTGCTCACATAGCTCTTGGATCTGAAATTCCCTCATAAGGGGTTTTATTTCTCCACATTGCGAATTTTCTTCTCTCAAGAACTATCTTCAGTCCCTGTGCTGTAAAGGCTAAGTAGCAAACAACATTCCTGTTGCAAGGTTTACAGAGGACAGAACAGTAGCTGCTGGCTCAAAGGCCATCCTATCTATCATGTGATGTAATTTTAAGATTTTCCTAACTGAGTGAGGTCACATGAGACAAAAAAAGAAAGATCAGTCTGTTTGCAGCTATCTTCAGCAGAAACACTCCCATTCTGACAAATATCAAAAAAACACTTTCTGCTTTACAGCAGAATCACATATAATCAGTAAGTCGCATGCAACAATTTTAAGCATCAAAGTACATGACTGCTCAGGGAAAAATAAATGAGGAAACTGAATGGTGACAGAAATAGTTTTTCTTGAGTTACCAGAATGTCAGTGTAATTAATCTCCCTTCACTGATCCATAAACCGTATTTTCCTCAGGTAGTGCTGGCTGACTAAATGGGGTTTACTTCAGGAGGTGAAGACCAGTGAGAAAAAACAAACTTTTCTCCAGTCTGGAGAACCTTCTCCTGAGCCTCCTTCAGGATGCAGAATTTCTCTATGCTCTTACCTCAGCATCTTGCAGAAAGCAGTCCTGGAAGCAGTTACCCTCTTACCCTGCTAAGTAACCTTTCCAGGAACAATGTCTTTAATTTCTTTCTGTATGTTAATGAAAGTCCCTATGGGTTAACAAACCTATGAGGGCACAGGAAAGACTGAATCCAGAGATCCTTACAAGAGAAGGAGTTAGACTCCCAAATATTTAGTTTCACTGCATTGTTTTATTTTTGCCATCTGTTTAAGCAAACCAGCCTTACTAGCAGGATTTGCTTTGGAGATCATCACATATGTCAGCTTCTAATAGTAAGCTTGCAGCTAGTTCTGTTTATGTTTTGTTCATGTTCTGTTACTTACACATACCCCTTGCAATTCAAGTATTGAACACCAACATGAAGTATCATGACTAGAAATATTTATGCACAACTCAACATAGAACCTGTAAAGACAGGCACCATATAAACTGTTGCATTACAGAAACATCATTCACCCATCTGTATATTCTACCAGACTTCTTGCATTTCCCAATTTTATTTCCTTGCATTTCTTTTAGCTATTTTTGCTTCCTCTTCTTCCTGTCCGCAGGCCATCTCCTTACAATATGAAAGACTGAAAAGTGGAACCTGTTTATCTCCTCCTCCCACAAGCCCTTTTTCTTATGCTTCACCTTCATCTGTACACAAATGTTTCTGCCTTTCCATTGCTACAGCTTCCCAAGGATGTGCCTCCACATGCAATGACTCCTTCCTATCTCTCTGTGCAAAAGGGGACTCCAAAAATAAGAGTGCCTCAGGGTATAGTTAAAAGATACTGTGCCTTTAGTGGCAAAGTGAAAGACACTTCCCCACCACTGTTTGATCTGCAGTGTGACTTCAGGAACATCTCCTGCAGTCATTTGTGGGGTTGCACCACAAACCAGATTACTAGACCAACTTGGTAAATAGTTCTTCAGTACAAATTATATTTCTTCATTTTTTGTTTAAACCTGAATCGTTTCACCTATCTAATTTAGAGCATAAATCCACAAACCATTTGAGAAGCACAACTTTACTTCAAAAAGGCTGCAAATTGCAAAGCATGGGAGGGAATGAGCAGCCAGTGGAAGAGAAGAGGGATTGAGGAAAGGGGAATAAACCAGGTTCACTGCTGAGGACAATACATTGTGAAACTACACCCTCCATTTGACTTGCTCAATCTCCTTTGAGAGTCTGTTGAGCTGAGCCAGAACAAGGTGCTTCAAATCCAGCAGAAGCAGGTCCATAGCAGAAGGTATGCAGAATCAGCCGTTATACTTTGGAGCAGCAGCCCTTTCTGATTTGACTTGATTGGCAAGTACAAACAAGCCCCAAGTCTCCTAGGGCAGCTTTCCCTCCTAACCCACAGAGTCTGTCTCTCATATCTGCCCAAACCCACTTCTTCATTCCCACCTCCCTTTCCAAACCCTCCAACTGTTTCTTCTGCTCCTCCTGTCACCATCACTGTTCTTCCCACTGCTTGCTGAGCTAGTCACCAACCTTTGCCCCTCCATGCTCAAGGTTTTCAGGTTTTTTGCTAGAAAGTCATGTGACCTATGCGACACACTGATCTGGGCACTGATTACCAGCTCCTGCAACCCTTAAAGGCAACAACTCCCATTATATTCTCCTTGAAGAGTTACACAGCTAAGAATTCAGGGCCAGATTCAAGCAGCTTGAACTCCACCTAAATACTCTGGGCCCAGTCTTTCTTCGTAGCTAGCTTTAGGTATCTCATCAGCAACTTCATTAGATCCTCCAAGTTGCAACTCAGATTGACAACATCTGAGTGTCTCCAATAGATGGGCACAAGGACTAGAATCAAATTTAACTCAACTGCGTATGGCCCTTCATGATGTTAACCCGCCAGTGCAGAAGATGGGTCCTGCTAAACATACTCTGTTGATGCTTCCCATCAAGTCTGGGCAACTTCTAGCAATGTGAAGCAATTTATTCTAACTACTCAAAAATTAGGATGCTGACTCACAGTTACTGGTTATCTTTCAGATATTTGCTTTTAAGACCTTTTTACTAGCAATAAAAAATTAACTGTCTGTCTTGCTTACCAAAGGAAAAGACAAAGCAGGGAAGTCACTTCCATTTAATGAATGGTAAATGACTACAGAAATATTACAGTATATAGACAGCCAGAGACTCAACCTGCTTTGCTGGTCCTGGAAGTAAAGCCCTCACAGTACAAGGATAAGTGAAAGACAGGAAGGCTTGGGCAGAATTTGGGGCAAAAAGAGTGAAGTGGGAATGAGAGTGGGAATCAGAGGTAAAGGAAAAGGGGGGGGGGGGGAAATCAGAAGACATCTGAAGTTAGTGAAGTTGAGTAACTGAGCATGCAGAACGCACTTTAAAATGAGACTATGCCATCTTTAAGTGTTAAATTTTCCTAAAAAAAAGAAGTTTGAACAGCATGAAATTATGCCTTTCCAGGTCTTGGCATAAATCTCTGCTCTATCAGCTGATCCTTCTGTTCCTCTGTCTGGAACATAAGAGCAAGATGGCACAGCTGTTAGTTAAACAATTGTAAGATATCACTGTACTCCACTGAAGAGTTACAGTTATGAAGGAAACTATTCAGTACGACCACACAACACACAGGAGGGGCACATGAGTTAGTTTTTGCACTAGCAGACTCAGGTACTGATAGTAGAGAACTACAAGCAGCAAGAGAACTACAGCCTAGCCATTTCTGCAATTCTCCAACATCTGGGCAGGTTTCTAGCTCTGTGCTGCCATGCTCACTACTTTAAAGAGTGGCACTTTAAGCCTACATTAAACTGTAATCACAGCACTATGCACACACCTACTAAAAATCCCTGTAATACGCAACACCAAGGACAGTGATTGAGCTCGTGTTTATGACTACAGCTAGTTAGCAGATACTTCTCCTCACTCTGTTAGAGACAGTTATACTTGGAAATCATTAGTCAATGGTTAAATCTTACTTCAGAAAACTACAACTAGAACACAATGAAGAAAAAACAGAAAATACACTCCTTCCACATACATGGTGTGAAACTCGCTGCCATAGGATACTACCAATGGTAAGAATGTGGTAAGATTAAAGTGTCTGTACAATATTTGCTTATGCCACAGAGGCATCTAAGAGACCCAGTCAGAAAAGGGTACCTAGTTAGCTAACTCATGTAACTGTTGAGAATAAGATTATGGCCATTTCCTCACACCTACAAATTTGATGCTAAACTACTTATTCTACTGGAGCTAGACAGGAATGTAGAGGATGGTTATGATGCCTCTGTCCCTATCAGAGTTTTAGTGCAGGGTGTGCCAGAATTTGCCAGTCTGGTGTGACCCTCCACCACTTTCAGCAGTGCCTCTGGATAGGGATATAAGATCAGCAGCCAGCCAAAGCAAGAGTTACTTTATCCAAGGGGGAATGCATTATCTTCAAGGGTGTGTGTGGGGAGTCCTGACTAGAGCTGGGGACAGAGATAACTTAAAGTAGCAGTTCTAATGCAGAATTTTTGCCACAGAAAGGTTCAAAATTTAAACTGCTCCAGATCCAAGACGGTTATCAAAACAATCTTATGACCCGCATTCATACAAGAATTATTTTATGTTGAGGACCAGCATGCATTTAAGGCTTTGCTGATACAACTTTCATGCCAGACTGTTATGCTGGGAGCAGACAGTATACAGGCAGACACCAGCATCAAGGTATGCTAGATCTGTGTATACTGTTTCATTCCCAGATCCAAAGAACAGGCAAGTCCTGATTTCAGCAGTTTTATACCAGCACACCTTTGCCCTGCCAAGTTAGCATCTAGTTTATTGCTAAGCAAAATGGCAAACACTTACCTGCAGCAGTGCAGATTTTGTTATTTCTATGTTGAACTGCACTCAGTTTTACGGAGGCTAGTTGTGGTGCTGTATCACAAGAACAGTATTGCCAGGACCCAGCTCAGGAAGCTTCTCATGAATACAGAGCAGATTAATATTTTTTCTAAAGACAGCTTTCTTTTATTTCACCAAGCCAGGCAAACAGGCTATAACACTCACTTGTGAACTCTCCCAGACTTGCCACATAATTTTCAGCCTCAGTTTTCCAGGCCATAAACCAGGGATAAAAAGATCTCACTACCTCATGGGGTTGTTCTGAAATGCTCTGCTACAATTGTAGGCTTCACAAATTCATACTTCGGTATCAGCAGCCCAAGACAGATAAGTACCATTTCAAAGCTGAAGTATATAGCTTGAATTCAGCCATGCAGGACGTTCCTGTTATTGGAAAGGGACTGCAGCTGCCTACAATGCTATAGCTTTAATGCAGAGTTCAAACTGTAAGAATGTGCAGCTTTGAACTCAGACTTTGGCAACCAAAAGCCTTTTGTTTCACTATTAAAGTAAGCCTTTGCAATTTTAATCTTACAGCAGTATATTAAAAACATCAAGGAGCATCCAGCTGGAACACTTAAGTATCAACAACTTTACTTCTTTACTAAAAGTTGAATAAGGATCAAAGGAGCACTCTAACCATCACAAAAGCCTGTAAAATCTGCTCCAGTAGCTCAAACTCTATTCTGAACACCTATCTCCACATCAGTGGAAACTGGAGAGCACCAGAAGAGCTATGACAGATAGGGATTGTAGTATATCTGATTTGACACAACAGCAGGCAAAGCCTATTTGGGAACAGGAAGCCTCTGTGACAGCAGCAGGTTTGAACACTGTAAGCATTGTACTTTCCTTCTACTCAAGCTTTACAGAAACAGGAGGTATACTTTGCTCTAATTAAACCATGTTTAAAACTCAGAGATAGCCCCTAACATGCTAGATTAAAGTTTAACTATATGCACCCTGGGTCATAAAAATATATGCTAATTAAATTGACCACATTAAGGGTTCAGTTCACCTTATAACTGCCCCATGTTCATGCCCCTCCGTGAATTAAATCATTCTTCCAAGGCTGTTTGGAAGGCCTCATAGCTATTGTACTAGCCCACAACTGTAAATGGAGGATCACCATCCTCCAGAACATCTTCACATGAAGTCTACTCCACTTGTGGAAAACAGGACATCAGAAATGCCAGGTACACATGAAGGCATAACAAGGCAGAATCCCCATTACGTTTTGGCCCCTGTCAACCATTTCCCCCATGAACCTCACCTTCAAGGAGTGCTCAGTTTTTCTTTGAAATGCATTTGCATGGAAACCAGATTCCCAAGGACAATTTCTTCACTGATGCAAGTAGGTTCTACTTCCCATGTTTTTTTGTTCTTTTTTTTTTTTATTAAAGAAAATCATGTGCACCATGACCTGCTTTCATCATGAAAACAGCATCTTTATTAGCTATGACATTTTTATGATTTTTAACCTGCTATTTAGGCTCCACTTCCTCCAGACCTAGGGAAATGTCCATATTGCCTCTACAAATTCACCAGGTGTTCCTCAAGATCCATCCACTTCAATGTAACATTTTCTACAACACTGGCAAGTCACTGTCTTTTGCACACAGGATAGGACTTGCACCATTTTAGAAACGCTAATCAAATTTAAAATGCTAATGTCTTATATTGCAGTGCAGCTTTTCCTTGAATGTGTATTTTTATATTATTTCATCAAAAGTAAGGACAAAAAACCCAATGTTTTCCTCTAAAGTATGCATCAAAGGAAGAAAAATTTGTATGAGATAAGCAAGAGAATTCGCTTAACTAAGTATCTAACAGGACACACATTTAACTTTCTTCCATGTTTCTTCTGCTTTGAAACACGTTATCTTTCCTCATAGACCATCACTTCAGATTTTTCCTTACGCAAATCAATGTTTAGTCAGGCAAGAGTCATAGGAAGTTCTCCTGTCAGATAACACGAGTCTTTATTTTAAAGTTGCAATTAAAAGCTGTGAGGAATAGGACAAGGAAAAACCTTGAAAGAAAGAAAAAAAAAAAAAATCTATGCCCTGTTTGTTACTGTTTCTGAAGACCACCGATTGATTTCACTAGAAACACTCACATGAGTAACACAAAAAGAACTAAACTATAAAGTGACCTTTTTACTGACAGATGTACACCAAATTTATGCACTTGTGACAAGCTAAACCCATCTCAAAGTGCCACTATTCTTCCAGCTACTGAAGATATTCTGCTGCACCCTCTTTCACTGTCCAAAGACTCTTCTCGCAAGTTAAATAAGGCTCCCCAAGGAAACCAGCTGGGTTACACTTCAGGGGATGCAACACAGCCTAGGGCAGAAGCACAAACTTCAGAAGTCTGGGGCCTGTCAGGAAGGAATGATTCCTCCAGAGGAATATCTGAATTAACTTCTCATCCTTCCATTTAAGTCTTAATCCTTCTACCAATCATCAGACTGACAGCCCTGGGGACTGAAGCCGCTCAGAAATCCTGATGAATGTGCAGTAATGGTGCAATCTCAGGGCTCTGCAAAGATGTTATTCATCCCACCTGGAAAACTACATTGCAACACCTAGTCAACATGCAGCAGTGCCTCCTTCACTGAGCTCATCACACACAGCTGAAGCTTGACCCACCACTGCCTTGTCCCCTCAGCTAAATCTATGAGCACATTTGTGGCACAGCTTTCTGCCTGCTGCCTCGCCTCTGGGGCTCTTCAAGGTAAGCATCTGGAAGGCAGAGTTTCCAGACAGAACAGGGACCAAGAGATCGCAGAAACCCCATATAACCTCTAACAGAAACAAGCTCAGAAACCATACTGCATTCTGCTCCTCAGAGCAGAGCGTGTTTTGTGGCAATCCCAAACAAAATCTGGGCCAACACCCACATACCATCTCACACAGCCTATCAGTGATCAAAGACAATCCCCCAAACTAGGTTTAAAAGAGTATTCTTAAGACAAAAGGCTGTTTCCCACTTACAACCCTCTGCCTGTTATTTTGGAGTATCTCTACACTATGAGATGAAATCTAATAGAAGACAGGACAAGCGTCCATCCTTCTATTAAAATAAAAGAAGGAAAAAAAAAAAAAGGAAAAAGATTCCTGAGAACAGGGTGTTACTACTCCCATCTCTTGGTTTGAAGAAAGCCCAATCACAGGGAAAACACAGCCGTACAGCGAGACCCACAGCAAAGCAGTCAGTTATCTACTTCAGTGAGCCGAGCGCTCTTGTCCTTACTCTAACACATCTCTGGAGTTTCATTTGAGGGTTTGAGCCCTCATCCAGCCCTGACACTCAGAAACAAGTCGGCTTCTGACTCACACAGCGCATTTCCTATTCCCCGTAAGCCCGAGGAATGTTTCCGCCGGGCGAGCAGGCGCTCGCTGGACCTGTCGGCTTCACTGATGCAAGCTGTTTACCTGCACGCAACATCTGCAGGTGTGTCGCGAATTACCTGCAACTGCCGAAGCCTTTATTTTGCTCGGGGTTTTTTCAGCCGGTCGGGTGCTTCACATAGCGTGCTTAAAACGAGCTGCCGCAATATTGTGAATTTAAAAAGGGGAAGAAAAAAAAAAGCTGTTAAGAGTTAAGCGAGTAGTTAACAGCGGCAAGAGTATTCCCAATAAAGCAAATCCCTGGATTTACGCATTCCCCCACCTCCCCGGCCTGGGGAAGGGCGAGACCGAGCACTCCCGGCCCAGGGAAGGAGCGAGGCGGGGAAACCCGCGGGCACACGCGGCCCCGGCCCAGCCGCAACAAGTGCTGCGGCCACGGGGCCCGACCGGGCCGGGCCGGCCCCTTCCGCCGCCGGGATCGGGCCCCTCGGCGAGGCCCCGCCGCCGCCGCGGCCCGCCGCGCCCCTCACCTGCCTCGCCGCGCCCGGAGATCAGCGCCGCAGGGAGCCGCCGGCCTCCGCGGGCGGGCGGCCGGGCCGGGCCGGGCCGGGCTGTGGCGGCGACGCGGGTCTGGCGGTGCCTGCGGAGCGGGCGGTCCCGGCCTCGCCGCCGCGGAGCTCTGCGGTCCCTCCCCGTTCACCTGCCGCCGCTTTTAACCCGCCCCCCGCCCGCCTCCGCCTGCCGCGGGGCGCCCGGGGCGGGGCCGGCCGGGGGGCGCCGCCGCCGCGGCCCGCGCAGCGCCCGGCTGCGCCGCGGGGCCCGGAGCGAGGGCGGAGCGGGGCGGCGGGCGGCGGAGGGCGCGGGGAGCCTGCACGAGCGGGGAGGGGGGAGCGGAGATCAGCACTGCGTCAGTGCGTATATATTTAAGATAGCAGGATCGGGCTCTATCCTGTCAAGCGCAGGTGCGGGAAGGGCCCTTTTCCGTGGGACGGGAGAGCCAGGGCCTTCTCCCGTGGAAGTCAGCAGGGACCTACTGGCACCTTGCGGAAGGAAAAGCCAGTCGTTTCAGGCTTTTTGAGGTTTATTCTAAAAGGTGATTGAAATGCTGCAGCGGTACCCTGGAAACTTGCAGGCTTTCACCCCGTTGCAGATTTATGTCGGTACAAGACCTGTTTTTGCAAAGTCTTCTGTTTCCAAGGAGCACGGTTGCTGAGGAAACACTTTACTTTCGTAACCTTTGGGGTCAAAAATCCCAGTCCGTAACTCTGAGTTCTCCATCTTGCACACATGTACCTCACATTACATAAATCGTTTTTATTCCCCTAACTAAATTTCTAAAGAAAACGTGCAGCACAACTGCTACTAACAACAGCAGCAGACTTTCTCAGGCTTTGGGTGAAGAGCGCGTGTGTTTGCCCTTGTTAAGTATACCCGAGAAGAGCTCAAATGGGAAACAGTTTCTAGCAAAATTCTCCCACCTGTTATCTCCACTGACTGGAATAAAAATAACCCCAGAGAAAATCTTTTACAAAAGTCAATGGCTCATTTGATCTCATGCTCAAGTTCGAAGAGGTGGAAATGTCTAGTACAAGCAACCCAGCCTCATACTTGAAATACATTAAATTGCCATCAGCTATGGCTGAAACATTAGCTTTCACCTCTGTGGCACCCGTCTTTCCCTCACCACCTCTTGCACTGGCATTTAGACCCATGCAACCTGCACATTAAGGTTGTAGGAAAATTCATGTTGGAAGGGATCTCGGGGGGTCTCTTGTCCAAGCACAGCAAGGTCAGCCCTGAGGTCGGACCGTTCAAGAGTTATATCTCATCTTTAGGGGCCCAGAATTTGCTTCAGCTGAAGTCGGTTCACTTCATCAACTGTAGGACCAGGCCCAGGGTATGTGATGCTGCACGGAGTGAGATGAGCAATGAATACCCGAGGTCTGAGTCTGCGGCGTTTGCTGCCCTCGGTGGGAGTTGTGCCTGCAGATGATGTTCAAGGTTCAGATGTACAGCGTGTATGAGGAAGGGAGGTGGTTTAGGACCAAGCCCCTTGTTTGCAAGAGAGGAAGCCTGTTTCCTAATGTTAAAAAAAAAAAAAAATCTTTAAAAGAGACATCTGGAAGTCTTGCATTGTTCCCTCTCCAGCCACATTTCAACTTGATTCAGTGACCTTGAAGAAGTGACCCTCTGTCGGTCTAAGGTCAAAATGCTCTAAACAATGGATATATTTAGCTGCATTGGAGGATCTTGAGTTTTGCACTGTTTTTCAAGGCTGCATTTGCTACCAGAAAGGTTTTTTTACAGTAAGAAAACTATTGTGAAAAACTAGTAGAGACAAGATCCCGGAGGTCTCACTGTGAAATTAGCTGGAGGAGATCGGCCAGGGACGGGGGTATAGCATGGACCTCTCCTAGGGGCCTTGCAGTAAAACCGTCACTACGCTGTCTCCAGGAGGTAGTACAGTGGGGGGCTAACACCTCCTATTTGTCCCACAGTTGAAACACAGTTTCGGCAGCAAAGAAAAAGCCTTTAGTGATGTTTTATGTTTCAAAAACGAGCAAATGTCAAACTAGCAGTTGTTCAGCTGGAACCGTGGCGGGGTGAGTGGGTGCGTGGGGAGCGAGGGCCACGCTCTCCTCTGCCTGGGAACATTTTTCCATCGCTTCACACACGTACAAGTGGTGTTGAATGCTGCTCCTTCAACCTGGTAATGTCTGCCTGCTGTTTTACTCTGGTTATAGGTAATGATGCAAAGGGACACTGGATAGAAAGAATTGGAGATATGTAAGTGCTGGAAATTTAAGGAAAAAGGTTTTCTTGGGTTTGGTCCTAGGATTTTTTTCTTTAATTATGGGAAAATTTGAAATATATTTAGTAATTACTTACTTATCAGAGCTAAACTCTACTTATTTCTTTACAGATGAGGAATGTTTTACATAAAATTTAGTCAGCATATAAGAAGCACTGCTTGATAAACCTGTGAAATAAATACATGTAAATTCATTACTTTTGAATTATTACAACGCATCCTCCTATTAGAGCTGCAGCTGTATACTATAATGTGCTTGTGTATGTTTTGTTTGTCAACATAATTTTAAAACAAAAAGGGGGAGAAGGGGAAGGATGAAGATAGAAACTGTCTATTTTTCACATATAAACAAAGAGGAAGATTAAAATTCTAGGATTCAGAAATTCCATGTCAATAGATATCTCACATTATAATGCGAGATACAACAATCACAGGAAACATCTTCGTAAATATGTTTCTTGGAAAATATAGATAGATAGCTAAATATTGAGGACCAAGAGTAACTTGGAGTATAAAGCCTAACTTTAGGGTAGGGGCTAGTCTCTTTGATAGCGCATTACCATCAACTCTAAGGTCATAATCACAAGCAAAGCTGGCTATCCCACAAAAAACATTTGAATCACTAGAACTATTTTAAAAATGCTAGTGTAGTTCATGCTTCCTTGTGACCACACTAATTAAAGCAGAGCTTGAGAGGGCTGGAACTTTTTACTGAAATTTTAACTTCATTGTCATGTACTTCATTAGACTGAAGATTTCCACGAAAGAAATCCAACTTCTCAGTCTTTCTATTATTCAGAAGGAATGAAAAAAAAAAAAAAAGAAAAAATCACAAAGAAGTTTTTCAATTTTTCTGTGGCACACTGCTTTCTAAAAATTGGGATGAAGACAGGAAGTGGGAGCTTTTTCCTTCTGAAAGTTTCTGGTTTCTTTCCAAACCTTCATACTTCTAATTAGACTCTTGTAACCTTCTGACTATTTTTGCCGTCCAGAGGAGGAAAAAAGAAAATTAACTCCAGTGCCTGGCTGTGGAACTGTTGTGCAGGTATGTCTTACAGTGCTTGCTCTCCCATGGTACATTTTATTAGGAGACAACAGGCATTCATGTGGCATTGATACTCTACTGACTCTTGAGTCCAACACCGTCCTTGCTGTATGCTGCTCAGGGAGTTATTCCCTGTCATTTCTTTTCACTTGAATTTACTGACAGGTGTTTCTATAGGGTTGTATTGGCCCAGACTTACACATTCTTGGCAAATCCCAGGACCTCATCTACCCAGAAATGACACCCAAAGAGTCACTTCCTTTCCAATGTAATTACTTTAATGACAACACATAGTATCATTGAGGCTAGCTGTAAAATCTAGTTGTTTATTAACCATTACAGCTCCTCAAGCGCTTGCACTGCTATGATGGATGCCTTTTTTCCCCACCTGAAAGGGCCTTGCAAGTATTATTGCAGAACAATTAGGACTGCACTGTCTTTGAATAATGGGACAGATGGCTGTTGCCGTTATCTTTTTGACCTGCGGTTGTCCTCATCAGTGAGATCTTGCCTCCTTTATTTTCAATGAACTGATATTCACAAAATATCCCAGGATAAACATATCTTGAACTTGGTCCTTTCCTGTAAGGTAACTCAGCAAGGTCAGTGATGTACCTTCCTTGTGCAGCTAGAGAAGGGAACAGAAGAGAACCAAAAAAACCCCCCCAAAACCAAAAAACCCCCCACCCCTAAAAGTCCTCAAACCCAAACGATAAGGGGGGCCACGGAAAGAGGATGAAAGCAACGCCTTGCACTGCCAGTACGCAGCCAACCTGACTCACACCATTCAGTATCATTTGCACTGTTCACCTCAAAATGGACATGTGCAGCTGTTTTACTACAAATGGTCTAATAGTCAAGCTGCTCCAGGACTCCGCTGGAAAGCATGCCTCCCGTACATGCTAGGTAGGGTGGACTAAATCATCGCCAGGCTCCCGTTGAAGCCTCTCAACCCATCTCTTAAGCTGACAGCTCCGGATATCTGGTAGGGCTTTCTCCATCCTTAGGCAGTCCAGTAATTCCTGCAACGCTATTGCTAATTTGGAAGCTGACAGTTTCCATCTCCCCACCCCTTTGGTTTATTACGAGTATTTCATCAGACCAGTTGCTAGTCTGCCGTGTCCTTCCCTTTCGCTCTGGGCGAAGGGGGACGAGGCGGGCTGTCAGCAGCGATGCACGGTCGCCGTTGTGATGTCCTCCTGGAGCAGCCTGCTGCACCAAGGGTCCCTCCACCCCTGTGGCAGCTAGCCCAGGCTCCGGATGTACCTGTGGAGGCTTCCAGCTGATTTCATTGGTTCATTGTTCTCTGGTTTGATGTAATAAGTTCATTGTTCCCCAGTTCATCTTAATTGAGTCATTGTTACCCGATTTAACAGACTGATTGCTGCCTGACTTGATTTAATTAATTGCTGCCTGACTTGCTGAATAAGCAAACTCCCGCTGCCAACTGCCAGTAGGGCTCATGGCTCCTAACCTGTGCTGCTCACCTCTGCCCCTTCCCCTGTGCCATCCCCACTGGCACCTGCCCTCTGATATTCACTGCCCACACCCTCTGTTCCCTTCCCTCTTCTCCGCTTTGCTCCTGTAGCTCTTCCTCATCCTCAGGAACTCCTCTCCCCAGGCCTCCTCCTCCTCCTCTGCTCTTACCTTGCTTTAGCCTCAGGTCTGCCTCCAGCCTTCCTCCCAGAGCTCTCACCACTATGTCCCACAGCAACGCTTCCCAGTGCACTTCCTCCAAAATGCCTCCTGAGATCCCCCAAAGGCTTTGCATTTCTCTTTCTTCCTGGGTCTCAGATTGCCCTTACAGTTGTTTTTTTTGTTTGTTTGTTTTTTATCCTACTCTGCCTAGCAAGCCTATGTGGGCATCAGCACTTGTCTGATGCTCCCCTCTTTCCTTCATTTCCACTGCTTTCTTGTACCCAGGTTTCTCTTCCATTAGGGTATTGTCCAGAAGCCTCTGCCCTTGTTGTCCACTGGCTAGCATCATCCAGGCTCTTTGCTCTTCAGCTCTTTATTCTTCTTCCTTCCTTCCTTCCTTCCTTCCTTCCCTGCCCAGCATCCATTCACTTCCTCTGAGGTTTCTGTCCCTTGTAAGGATATCTTCTCTGATTGCTCTTTATCCCACTCATCTGTTCTGCTATTCTAGCCTTTGGCTTTCACCTAAAGTGATCTTCAGATGGTGGTTCAGGGCCCAACACTGTGTGGCTGATGGTCTAAATGTGCTTCTTTATGGGAGAAAACCCACAACCCACCCTGACCATGCATGAATGCACCTTCACCACGCTTCTCCCCTCTTGCATCACCTCTTTGTCTATTACCATTTTTCAGATGAAGACTGGTTTCAAGTGTGTTACTGCCTCTCCTACCCTCATCAGGTACTAGAAGTAAACACTCCCCTTGCCTTTTATGATCTCTGTCATTCATCTATTTATAGACAATGACCACTCTTTCCTACAATTTCACTTGCAGTGAATTAACTTGTCTCTGCCTTTCTTTGCACACATATAAAAGCCAATAGGACTTGCATTCCCAGGGCATTTTTGCTCAGACTCCTATATATCTCCTTTGGAAGATACCTTGGGAGGTCTGGGTCTTCAGCCTTTTGAGAATCAGCCACACAAGCTTTCTTTTCATCAAAGACTTTTGAGTGTTGGTGTTCATCAGCTACAAATTCACTTAAGTTTGTCTGTCTTTTTCTCAGAAGCTCCTACACCGAGCACGGTTCTCTCAGGGACACCACTGAGCAGCAGGCAGGGCACAACACGCAGCTCCCGCATGCCACAGTCAATGCCACACAGCAATATCCCCATGCTCTGCAATAGCTGTCAGCATGCTGTGGCCATATCACCCACCCAACATCCCTTCTCTCCGCTCTGTAAATGACCCCTTTGAATTTATTGTTAGAGGTCCTCCTATTATTGGCTTCAACTCATTTGTTTGATTTACGAAGGTCATCTGACTTTACAGGTGATGCAGATACTGGCAATGCCTCTTGCTTGACTAGTGCACATAGGTATGACACCCAGTCTTGCTCTCGTAAAGCCTGGTGCCAAACCTCTCACAAGTTTTATGAGAACAGGATTGGACCGCAGACTCTCCGTTCCATTCTCCGTGCTGCTAATTAAAATAACATTAAAATTAGCTCTAGAGTTAGCGTGTGTCAGAGTCTTGACATCTTCCAGTTTGATAAGGCATCTTTCTGATAGTAGTGCCATGACATCACTGAGCTGATATATGTAAAATGTGGATGCTGGAGGCTTTTTGTAGTGTGGAGCACATGGTAAGACAGACAGACATAGGGACGACTGCCCTTTAATGTGTAACTAGCCTTTCCATTTGTGGTTGCAAAACACCCCTTGGCAAGAACAACAGCTGCATAGATAGTAACATAAAGAAAGTATTTATGGCCTTTTACCTTCATTTGGTGTGAGGTACTTTGTCCCTTTCTAAAATGTTAATGGCAGCCTAAAATAGTTCTCTTTTTCAGCCCCACCCTGCACTTCAGAGACTTCTGCAGTTTGGGAAAACACTGATATAAAGCACTATACACTTACTTCCTTCAGAAATGACAAATGAAGCTTTTTCTGTGCAAATCACCTCACTACAGAGTTATCAGAAGTTTTCACTGGTATCATTGCGCTGATGTGATCCTTCTTGTGAATGTGAATACGCTTTAATAAAGAGAAGGACAGAGATTAAAAAAAACTTCTACAAGATTATTTATGCAAATGGATTTATCTCAAGCTGAAAAAAGAAGTTCGGATGTAACCATTTCAATGCACTTGCACCCAAGGAAGAGCAGTTGCCGCTGCGCTGCGTGGTGACATGATTCTCCCCTTTCGCATGCGTTTAGCTCAGAGCTGTCTCCCTGAACAGTTTTGCCACCCTCTGCAGGGTGCGGGCCCTATACCCACAGCCCGGTGGGGGCACGAGCACTGCTTCCCTGCTCTGTGCCTGTGAGATATTTGCCGTGGTGAAAGGCAGTCGTGGAAACACAGTGTGAGATAGCCGAGGCCTTTTTTTCCCCATGTCCAGAAATCTGAAGATTTTTCTCTCTTCCTCTCTCTTCACCCCATAGTTTTCCCTCCTCTCTGGTTCAGATTACAGTGCAGCGGTGAAGGGCGAGACACTTCTCCAGGATGCTGGATGGGAGCCAGGACCGCTGCCTCGCCGGGGTGCGAGGCCCCAGCCCGCATCCCTGGGGCGGGGGGACCTTCTGCTGCTCCACACCAGCGGCAACAGCGGCTTCGGCTACAGCTTCCCTTTCCACCCCAGCATCCTCTTGTCTTGCCTTAGTAATGTCTATGTCAGGTGATTTTTGTAAATATAGGACACCTACTAACATGCTAACCCTTATTTAACATTAGTACAGTGATCTGAAAAGGCCAAATCCTATATACGTTACCTTAGATATATGTCTTAACAAAAAGTCCTGTTCCTCCCATGCGCATGCACTAGCCATACCACCTGCAAATGTCACCACAGTATATTCAGGAGTTGAACAATTTCCAGTGAAGTCATGCTGGTAATTATCTTCTCTGACTCTGAGTAGGGGTGGTTGAGCACACCTAATTTGGAAAGCATGGCTAGGCTCTACAGAAATAGAGACCACTTCCAAGAAATGTCCCCGCAGAACAGCAGGGGCCTCGCTCAGACGTTGCGATGTCGCAGGGGTTGCGTCAGGGGGCTCTATGTAGGTCACAGAAAATTAAATTAGCTTGATCTCACATTTCTTACACACACAAACACAAACACTTCCGATAACAAAAGCTAAGAGGCCAAACAGCAGTCTACATCTGGAGCAGCAGAACACATGCTGCTGGATCTAAATAACAGCAGGATTTGGCCAAAGGAGTTTAACCATTTGCATCTGCTCCTACTGGACAGTCTGTAAGGGAGACAGATGAATTTGGGCAAGAATACAGAGTTATATAAATGCACAAACTGCCCATTTTCCTCACTGGCTCAGTCAGGTGGAATAAATACATATACCCCTCTAATTCAGCTACTTCAGTTTCATAGCATCCGAAGCATACCTCAAAAACCTGATCTTCCTTTCAAGATTTGCGTTTTTTTTCCGCTCCACCATTATCTGCTACTGAATGTTTACCAGTGCTTTATGCAAAGAACTGTGAACTGTACTCTGCAGGACAGAGGCTCTGTATATTAAACCTTAATTGCAAACGGATAAAGGCCTGCAGAATTTAGTCTTAGAGACACAATGTGCTTATGAAATCCAAGAAGGAGCCACAATGAATTAGCCATAAACGTTCCTGATCAAATTAGCCCCTTTAAACGCTTTGCTCTCTTATTCTATGGCTATTTATAGAAACTGCATAATTATACAGTCTCACTGTTCTTTATTTAACTCTCATGCTTTCGTATATGTTTTATACTTTTATATATGTCTTTCAGTCATAAAAGATCATGCTTTCTTTTGGAAGAAAGGTTGATTGTGGTTAGAGTAAATTTATGGGCCTTTAACTTTGCCCCATCAGTTGGTAACTATAGCTGCATATTCACTTCCAAATGTATAATAAGTTGTAAGAAAATAATCTCAAATATCATCTACTACATTGACAGTATTTTCACTTTGTAAATGATGGTATCTAACTTCTCTAGCGGAAGGGCAGACACAGGAGAACAAATGTCATAATAAGAGTAACAACTGATGTACATCCCCATTAAGGTAAATTCGCCATTAATTTATTGCCTATTGCCTGACTTCCAAGATAAAAAGGAAACAGGCTCTTCTGGCCCATCTCACCTCTCCTGCAACAGCTGGCCAGGCCTCACATGTTTTTGTCTCTTAGGGAGTGCTAGGCTCCCAAGACATGGCAAGAGTTTTTCTTCACTATCTACTTAAAAAGAAAAAGTTTAAATATTAAGTTCCTCCATCACACCTTACCAATGAGATGTGAGGGCAGCTAAGAGCCCTTGAAGAAAATGTCAGGTTGAACCGCAATGAGGTCCTTGTGACTGAGGTCCCTAGGGGTCTCCTGGTAGTTACCCTCCCACATCCTCTTTCCTTCCTCCCACACCTCTTCCTGCCTCTTGCTTGGGACTTGCCATTGCACCTTCCACCTTTCAGGCCAAAACCAAGAGTTTTTGCCTGTTCTCGCAAGCATTGTGACTAAACATATCAACAAGCAGTGGCAAAATAATAATGGATTTCTAGGAGATACTCCAAATGGACTGTGGCTTGGAATTAATGATTTGCCACAATTTTAGATCAAGTGCAAGATTTTGCTAGGCCAGCTGCTGGACTTGAACAGGCACCATCTCCCGCCTATGCTCTCAGAAGCATCTCGAAAGCAAAGCATATAAAAAAACCAGCTCTCATGCAAGCTGAGCAGAACAAACTCTGCAGCAAGGGTAGGGGCTGAGCAAAATGCTAGCAGCATTTTCCAGCTCAAGGACTATTGTGTCCAGCCCACACACTGGCCTAACTTTAAACAGACTTGAAGTATGAAAATGAAATGACTAATTCAGGTGTTAACAGCCCTCCCTGTTCCTCTCAGGTGAGAATGACTGGAATGGCCTGTCAGGCCCTAGAGGAAGAGAAAGGAGGAAGGGATCTCTTCTGGGTTCTCGTCCTTCTCCACAATGATCCTCTGTCACATGAATCGAAGCTGCAGAGTTTAATTTCTCTTCTCAATGCCAGGATCCTGACCTGAGACAGTCCAGAGTAGGCTGGCCAGTCTCTTCAGAATAGTCCTGGTAAAAATCATAGCATCTCTTTAACTTGGTCAGGAAAAACTCTTGCTTAATGGTCTAGACAAGATTGTACCTGAAGAAGTAAGAAACGTATCCCCCTCTCCAACTAGTAGGAGGTCATTACAGAAAGGCCAATACCATAACCGTTGGGTGACCTCTGTCCCCTGCACACTTGGGCTGCTGTCAGAGACAAGTACTGTGATTTCTGGCATTTCCTCTGAGCCTGTTAGTGCTATCTAAGAGTTTTCATTTAGCCAACAGTACTGATTTTCAGTGGCCAGTGAGCACCTCTCATCTAATGCATCCTCAGTAGAAAGGGGTGGTCTCTGTTTAGCCAGTGCCTCCCATCAGGCACCGCAGTCAGGAATACCACTGCTCACAAGCCACCCGCTGTTCCTCCCTGCCCCAGCTCCCAGCCAGCCCTCTCCTCTTCACAACCACCACCGAGCAAAGGCAGGCTAAGTGGGCAGAGGTTGGGCAATGCAGGACAGCCACACCCTCTGATTTGCCTGGTTTGGCATGATGATGTTATTTTCTAAAACAGCAAGAAGAATGGTGGAGCACCTGTGGCTCATGAGGGATGCAATCTCCGATTTTTTGTGCTGCTTTGGGTGCATCTCTTTGTGGTAATCCTCAGTGTGGGGATTACCAACATGACTCATGTTATGGGAAGGCTTGATGTCTCATGACACGTACAGGTCCCCATTGAATCAATGCTAGACATGCTCGCATTGCAAGAGGACATCTTTCCTTGTGGGCAATCCATCAAACTGATTTGACCCCAAGGAAGGATTCCTCCCACTTACTCCATCATCCTTCAGCCCAGCGATGGATGGACTCCCAGTTGCATTTGTCTCCCAGTCATGCCTGAGACCTCACTTCTTCATATTATGCACTGGCTATTATCTGTGCAACTCAGTGGCTCTCAGCATTTCATGTGGTTGGAGATAACAAGGCCTGTCCACGAACTCCTGTGGCTGCAAACCTCTTGCCTCTTGCTGTGGGGTCTATCTGCCTTATCGGGCAAAACAAAGAAGTGAGGTGCCCCTTGGATGATTGCCTCCTTGTTCCCCTTCCCTCACCACCAAGTAGCAAAACTGCTTCACTTCCACCATGTTCAGGATCTCCTGTGGCTGCAGAGGAGGAAAGATTTGCCCCTTAGCCATGAAACCAGGTTTGCTTTGCTTGTAGATTTTTCTCCACCCAGTGAAAACAAAGCCAGGAGCTGACACTTGTTTTGGACTATTGAGTCCAGCCTCCATGTACGAGGTTTTCTGCCACCAATCCTAGCTGGGGCTGGAGGGAGGGATGAGAGGGGAGATCACTGACTGAATGAGGCCACAGGAGTGTCTCTGACATAAGACATGAGGCAAAATCCGTATTAAAGCCATGCGAAAGGCAGATGCAAAGACATAGCAGACTGTGTTCTGGCCATGTATGCACTCCTCTGCCAGGAGGAGGGAAACTAGAAAAAGGGGAATGGTGGATATGAAATGGAACTGGCAAGCATCACCTGCTTAACCAAAATGGATGCTTAATAATGTGCAGCAGAAGTGACTCAGATTTTGATGCCATCTTTTAATTTAGGATCGATGCTTGTGTAGATTACATGGCGCCACATTTGTAGGAGGAGTGCACATAGAATATAGATGATATTAGAGCAGGAGAATTATTTATATTTTTTGTCAAGCCAAAAGTCACATTACAGAAAGGCCTTAAATGCAAGTTTATTAGAATAATCCAAATGCAGAAAAGAGAATGGGAAACTTGATCTATATGTAAAGGGTAACCCCCACCTGAGACATTTTCATTTTTGTCTGAATTGACTAAATTTAACACAGCAAATCCAGGAACAATAGTTGTTTTCAAGAGGGCAGGTGAAGGATTCAGCTCTTGAGAAACCAGCAGTCTCCTGTGTAGAAAGAAAATGTAAATAATCCCCACCAGGAATTTCTTAGAGCGCTTACCACACTTACCCCCCTCCCCGTTCTCGTGTTCAGTCCGCCTGCGGAAGATGGAGCCCTGGAAAGAAAGCTCTTTGATGGGCTGTTTCCACTGTGCCACAGGGCTAAAACATCACCCCAACATGTTCAGGATATGAAAGGGAAGCCATGGTGCCGAGGAAGCCTTTTAACTCTTCACAATTACAAATATTTCTGTTTCACTTCCAGAATCCCGCTTCCCTCAGGGAAAACTGCTGCTTCTTTCTCTCTTACCACTCGATGTGAGTGCGGGCCTGTTATTACTGGCACTCCCTTCCCACAGACGCATTTTTCTTTGTTCAAGAGACGCTAGTAATTTCTGAATTTTTAAAGGGGAAACTTGCTGGTCTTCTTTGTTAAATACTTCTCTGTTTTAAGTGAACAGACGAGTTCTCTCTGTTCCAATACGTTTTCCATCACGACGGGCCCTGAGCATCAGTGATTCCTTCTTTACCTTGTATTTCATATAAAACTCTGCCCTTTCTTCACTAATGGGCTGGTTTTTGCTGATGAAGGGTATTTGGGATTGGTCACCTGCACATAGGGGCATCCCAGTGTGTGGTAGCACCTGACCACGGCAATCTGTATCCAAATCTCAGCCCTCTGCTTCGTGTGGATTCGTAGCCAAAATGATATCGCACAGCAGGAAACTTGGGAAAGAATTAGTGGATGTTTAATGAAGTGCAATAAAAAGTAGAAACACTCTCCGGACCTTAACTTGTAACATCCCAGACTCTCCTACAGTTCATCTCCTGACATGAGCAGGAACTAAATATGTGACAGAAATAAAAAAGAAATAAAAAACAAATAACTTAACAGTCAAGTTACCATGCAAACCAGAAGTCAAAGAACACATTGCACAGACACGCCAGCTCTGCCGGCGGAGCCATCCGGCCTGCGAGTGAGGTCGCGGTGAGAACTTGCACAGGACATAAGGCCAAACCGAAACGCGTCACTGTGGCCCCCGGTGGGACAGGGGTGCGGGGGACAGTCCCCGAACAGCAGGCGCTGCTGCCGCGACCCCGCGGGCGCTGCCACCGCCATGTCAGGCTGCGGAGCTGACGGAGGCAGGTCCCTGTGATGGGCCCAGCGGGGCCCAGCCTGCGGGCAGCGAGTGGGGGCAGCAGGCGAGTCGAACGCGTCTGGTCAGGGTGCGAGCAGCGAAGCAAGGGAAGAGCTGATGACTGACGGCCCCCTCCCGCGGTGCCCCGGGCGGTCTGTTCCCCCGTCCCACCAGCCTTCTCTTCTCCAGGCTGAACAGGCCCAGCTCGCTCAGCCTTTGTTCATAGGAGAGATGCTCCAGTCGCTCAGACACCTTAGTAGCCCTTTGCTGGACTTGATCCAGCAGCTCCGTGTCTCTCTTGTACTGAGGAGCCCAGAACTGGACATCCTACTCCAGATGTGGCCTCACCAGTGTTGAGTAGAGGGGATGGATCACCTCCCTCAACCTGCTGGCAATGCTCTTCCTAATGCACACCAGGATACCATTGACCTTCTTTGCCACAGGGGCACATTGCTGGCTCACGGTCACCTTGTTGTCCACCAGGACTCCCATGTCCTTCTCCGCAGAGCTGCTCTCCAGCAGGTCAGCCCCCAGCCATGTCCTAGGTGCAGGACTCTGCACTTCCCTTTGTTGTCCTTCAAGAGGTCCTGGAGTGGTTGGCCGCGGGGAGGCAGCAGCAGGCAGTGGGATGGGAAAGCAAGCACCCGCATGGGGTGGGCTATTAGGTCCCACTGGGCTGGCTGCTGCCTGTTGAGGAAGTGATTCCTTGTGGGGAGGCAGGGTGGCACCCAGGAGGCCTGGCCAAGTGTCAGCTTTGTCTCTGACACTCCCCAGCACAGGCCTTTTTGGGAGAGAGGTCTCTGGCTGACAGCTGCTCCGCCTGCCCTGCCCATGCAAGGAGCCTGGTGACGCCCTGAAGCACTGGTGGTGCTGGGCAGACAGCGTTTTCATGAGGTCAAGCACGGCCAAGGAAACCGTGAGTTTCTTTGAGGAACAGGGTGAGAGATGCTAATTTGCCTCCTGCCGCGAGGAGAAGTGACGGGAAGTAACAGCTCAATGGGAGGCCATTGCACTGGAGGAAGCAGTCTGGGCAGGTGAACAGTGCACGGGTACTCGCTGCCGAAGCAAACTGAGAAGAAAGGCATCTTTTCCTTCCCAGGGCTAAGGGTAGTGTGATAAAACCTCGCCTTCCTCGAAGACGCCAAGTGGAGGGGCTGCCCCCAGCAGTGCCACCTCCGGGGATGCGCCAGCACTTGGGAACCGCACAAGGAAGCCTTTCCTGCCAGGTATATGCTGCGCAGTGGGGCAGGATAGGGCAAGACTGGTTGTCCCACCACAATGTGAGCTCAGCTTCACCACTGAGCTTGTGAAGACATGCCACAAACCACTGCAGCCTCAACTGCAAAATATGGGTGTACAGCGAGAGCGAGCCAAGCACAGCACTGGGACTGACGGCAAATTGCAGCCATGCTCATAACCAGAACCCGAGGAAGGGGGGGTAACATCGCATTTCTTGTGTTCCCCATCAGCATCACCCTCCGTAGTCAAAAGGTCTAATTTCACACACTGGGAGGACTTAGGTTTTGCCTAGGAAAGAAATAACTGGAAAACACTGCTGCAGCAGGAGAACTGGCACTTCTTCCACAACACCTTCTACAGAACAATGTCAAAATTATTTAAAAATTTCAACCAAAGCCCATGCCATGGCTGTGCAATGCAGTTCATGAGTTTGCTGAGGTTTACAACTGTCGTCTGATGATAGAGTTCATTTTTTAAGAAGTCAGGTCTTCTTGGGTCACCTGGTATATATGAAAGTCTCTGCTAAAGACACAGACCAACAGAAAGTGCCAAATCAAAAGCAGCTTCCCACTGTACATTTATAATCCTACAAATCGTGGACTGAAGAAACAAAAAATTCCACTTAAAATACCCAAATGCTCCACTAAAATGAGCTAGAGTGTTCTTTATAATGAAAAATTGCATGATTTCTACGGTAGACTTTTTTGATGTCTCTAAGTTTGGCACAGGGACCACCAGCATGGTACAGGGGCATGCGTGACCTGCTTTCAGACTACCCAGCTCCTCCCAGTGCAGCCCAGGAAGGGTCAGTCCTGCCCGACACACAGAGGCGGAATGAAGAGATCCAAGCAGAGCGCATGGTTCAGCGCCTAGGTTGTGGATTATGGTTATGCCTTAAGAGGGCTTAGGCTTTAAAGGGAATTCCTGGTTGACTGTTATATCTATAGATACATATTATTTTTAACACCTAGCAATTACCTTAGGCCTAATTCCTCTTTTCATCTCCACCTTCTGCTCTGTCCTTCTGATGTTAATGCAGCTGTCAGTAAGATGACATAGTATGTTTAAGCTTTGCCTGTTATTAATCAGGACAGGAACGGTGGCTTTCTGGGGGTTTGCCCGCACAGTAGGCCTTTACTATCTCAGCTCTCCACTGGGGTTTGCAGTGTCATTAAAATATTGCTAATTCTCTTCAGACTTTTGGATCCATTTTTAACATTGCAACAACTCATCCCATTCTTTGCAATGAGGTTGTGGCTCACAGCATTGCTCCAAAGTTGTCAAGCTCTCGCCTGGGCTGTGCAGCGGGGCCGGTGGCTGCAGCGGGCCTCCGCTAACACGAGCAAGGACACAATTTGTCTGCCAGCAAAACTGGGAAAAGATTGTTACTCCAAACTGGACCGTGTTTGCACAACAGTGGTGGATATGCACAGAGAGGGGAAGACTTATTTGTCCACAAAGCTGGTGGATGTGGCCTTGTGGTCTGCCCTGAGCCTGGGGAGGCAGTGGGAGCGGAGGGTGACTCACAGCAACCCCAGCCCAGGCTTCCCTCCGGTGCTGGCCAGAAGTGCCAGGCAGCACATTTCAGGGAGGAGGAGGATAAAGCCACTTATCATCCACTTCCTACCCTCCACCCATTCACTCTCTGCTCATCCAGACAGCGCTGAAAATAACAGCACGCAAGAGCAGGGGCAATGGGTGCAGGCAACCTGAGCGGGAGGTCAGCAGGCCCCGGAGCTTGGCTGGGATCACCACTGATCGCTCTGAAATGTAAGGAAATACATCTGAGAAGGACTGGCAGAAGACAAGTGTCTTCTTGCCTTTAACACAAAAATGAGCATTGTTTTGGTGTAATTTAATATATGCCAAGACCTTTGAATGAGTTAACTGGAAGACTGGGTCCCGATCTGGACATGGTACTTGCAGAGCTACGCAGGCTGAGGAGCATTCAGAGAGCACAAGAATCAGGAGAAATGTAGACCAAAGGACTCACAGGAGAAAACTGAAAGGACTTGGTTTGTTTAGTCCAAGGAGAGAACATTGGGAACAAGATGGAAACAATCTCTAATGCATAAAAGCTTCTTAATAAGATGATCATTTTATATCACTTGTTGAGATAAAGCTGTGAAGAAATCAGTTTTCCTTTGTAAGGAAGAACGTTTTGACTGGCTGTTAGGAAACATTTCCAAAATGTGCAAGGAGAGAAGCATGGGGAGAAGCTGGAGAATCCCTTTCCCCAGAGATCTTTCAGGAGTCGTCACAGAAACTCCCGGGATGGTTCCCCAGACCAGGGTGCCTCTGGCCACGGGGCCGGGGAAGGGCAGGTCCTGGCACAGCTTACAGGCAAAGACGTGGGATGCCTCAGCGCAGAGGGTGGAACTGAACCATCCCTTGAGTTCCCTTCCTGTTCTACATTTCATCGCCTGAAACATAGCATTAAATATTCTTGGCAAGAGTCATAACTTGGCTCGAACAAGCATTTGATAAGATCCATGAAGTTAAACAAGGATTATTGCTCTATAAGAAAGTGTTGAACACCAAGTGTGTCCCACTTTCTATGATCTAAATCATGTCAGTTCTGTAAGTGGAATTCATAATGCACCTGGAGCCAACTATTTCCATATACTTCTAGACAATGTTAAATGAGATACTGTTTTAATCTCTATTTTGCTGAGCCAGATAGAGATAATACCCTCAGGAAACAGTTTGTGTTTGTAAAAAAATGTAAAAAAAGAACAGCTTAGGTTGCTAAACGATAGCCTTTCACCAAACCCAAGTACTTACAGAAGGAAGTGATTAATTCAGGACATTCTTTACATACCACCTCTCTTTTCAGCTGTAGCCCATTATATGTACCTTTGTTTCACAGCCTTCTCTTTATTTGTCTCGCAACCAATTCTTTTAATTCTGAAGTCTTTTCAAATGTGAATCTCCAATTTACTCAGCTTTCTGCTTGCTTCAGTCCATAGGATAATATCGACGGATGTATTATACACAGGATTGGACACATTTGCATTTCAATACAAAAAAAAGGTTTCAAAGAACAGCCTCACGTACTAGTGCCCAGTTCAATACCTGAGGCTCAGCCACGTTGCTGTTAGCCCTCATCCATGAAGGAGCTCCTGGTGCTGAGCCAGGCCTTGCATACGCAGCATTTACTAACCAGTTTATCAACACTGCTGCTACATGTCAACATTTTGTCCTTTTCCTTAGGTGAAGACCTTGACAACGAGCTGGCTGTAAATCCAAGCTGGCAAAAGCGATGTTTGCAGGGCAATGGAGAGTGTCGTCACTAATTCAGATACGCCTGCTATTTCTGCTGGGTCATCCAGAGTGATCAGGGACCTGTGTTCAGCTCTGCCACAGGCTCTGCCATGCTGGGTCTGCTTGAGAAGATGGTGCTCCACCCCTTCTGTCCATCCTTAGTGCTTGACCTCCACCAGGGGCCTGATGCTTTGCAGCTCTTGGAGAACTGCGATTCCCGTTGTGCTTTTTTTTTTTGAGCAGCAGCAGCATCTGAGCGTCTGTGTGATTTTGCTGCTGTCCCTGTGGCAGGCTGCATCCTGCAGCACGTGCCCTCCCGTGAGGAAGGAGCGCGCCTGCCCCATGGCCTCCCAGCTCCTCTCCAGCCAGCGGCAGCCACACACTGCTCCTTGCCTGCTGCTGCCTTCAAACTCCTGCGATGCCACCAGCAGCTCCTTTAACTGAGGTGTTTCCAGTACTGATCCCAGCATACCTCTAAGGAGATGCTGAGCTCACCTTCCATGGCATCGGGAAAAGTCTCTGCAGTCTGTCATGTAGAGCTTTTCAGTGGCGTTTTCCCACCAGTTTTACAGCTATTCCCTGCTCTAGAGCCATTTCCCTGTTCTGCTCCCTCTTCTGCCACAGCCTCTGGGTTGACACTGATTTTTCCTGACAAGCTTCCTGATTAATTCAGCATGCCAGTGCTCACATCGGGACGGACCGCGGGGTCCAGGCCTCTGTCGCGGAGCTCCTCCCACGCTCCCTGCACCGCTGCAGCATTCGTTCCCTTACAGCTAGTGTTGTTAGCCTGATAGTATTTCTGTAACAAATTACATTTCTGTATCTCGACACTATTTCCCACTTCCTTCATGCCTTCCTCTCTCTAAAAGGTACGTGCTTCCAGCCTTGGTGATTTCTTCATTACTTTGTGCAATGACGATGTCTCAGCAGCCCAGGCTTATTCATACCTTTCCGTAACAATTTTTTTTTGTTGCTCGTGTGGCTTTACCATGTTTGCTTACACCTTTCTTGAACTTCCACCACCACTGTATTTTGGATCACTTCCTTGAATATTTATAGTTGTTTTTGTTTTTGTTTTTGTTTTGCTTGCAACCACCTGAAACAGTCTCAAAATATCTCTTTGGAAACCTCCTCCACACAGCCAGCCTTTAGCTTACTGTGATCACTTGTCTGTCACCCCGCCTTTTTCTTGGTCTTCCACATGGTCTCTTTGTTCGATCAACTAATTGTTGGCTGCGTCATCATTGGGTGTATGCTTATAGTAAGCATTAGGCAATTCTGTTTGTTTAATTGTTTTTAATTTGCATCTTTATAGGGATGAAGGGTTCCTGATTTGTGCTAACTATATCTGCCTCATCTCCAGGAGATATGTATCTAACCTTCCCTAAAAGACCTCAAAGACCTGCTGCAACTGCTCTAAATAGCTTGTTCTGTTGCTTAACTTACATTTAGGAAGACTTTTTTTTTTTTTTTTTGAATAATCTAAGCCATGAACCAAACGCTCTTTAAGGCTTGTATGTTCACCTAAGATGAACTTTGTACAATCTTGTAAAAGCTTAAAAAAATATTTTTAAACCTATTTCATAAGCACTGAACCCAACAGTATAGATAAGTATCTGAAGATGGTCTCCATGCCCACATAAGGAAACAAAGCTCAAGTAGATAGTTATAAAATAGTTGGAAATATATAATCAGCCAAAATTATGGGCGTTATAAGAAGGAGATATGGAAGTATGAGACAGCAGGTGAAAAACCTGCTTGGTTTATGTTTGTCTTAGGGTGACAGGGCCCCAATTCTGTCCCCAGTCTGGCTTTTCCAACCTGCCGTGCTGAGGGCTAAGACTGTAGCTCAGGTAAACAGCTTCCACGGATGTGTCACGCTCAGCTCAGCCACCTGTATAGCTCCTTGCAGTAGCTCCTTGTGCTGTCTCCAACCCCAGTTCCCCTTGGAAGAGCAGCTGTCACAGATGTGCACTTGCCTTTGCCAAGAGCTGCACCAGAGGGGAAAAATGCAAATGCAAAAGTTGCAGCTGAGCAGCGCCGAAAGAACAGGAAAATTGTACGTAAGTGAGCCCCAAACAGGCCTGGATTGAAAAAAAAAAATAGAGAGAGAGATTGGGTAGTAGGGCAGGAACTCGATAAGGCAACACCTGTATATGAATTGGACTGCTAGGAAAAGCACTCTGTATGTATAAATGGCAGAGAGAAACACGGCAAGTGACACAGGACCGTTGTCCATCCTCCTGGGCAGTGAAGGGAGAGGATGGCATGGGCTGAGGCAACAGACTACCACTGTCCCAGGCTGCGTTCCAGCATGTTACTCAGCCCTGCTGTATCTGCTATATTACTATTAGTTTATTGCCAAAGGTGGAAACATACTGTCATAAATTTCCCTCTAATAAATCTGCCTTAATTAAGTCAGCTTGCAATTTAGTTGTGGGGACTATACTTTCTCCACCCAGCTATTGTGGTTTTCCTGGGTAAGGCAATCTGGGAATTTTGACCAAGGATGGAGGATACTCCTAAGTTTGTGTGACTGCAGTTGATCCCATACCCAGACAGAGAAATATGCTCAAAAAGAGGGAAGTGTTTATTAAGCACTTCATAATTTCTCACAAAAGGAATAAAAAAGAGGAACAGATGTTGTGGGTTTGCTAAAGTGATTTTCACTGGGGGAAATTATAGGATATACCAAAAACATTTGAAAATAATAGTTCAAGTAACAAAAAGAATAAAGACTCTCTGAGAAAAGATCACATTTGAAAGGACTATATTTGCAAAACAGGCCTGGAAATCAGGCAAAAATACATCTCATGGCTGGAAAGGAAAGAGTATAAGTTAAGAGCTGGAAGGAACTAGGGCTCAGACACAAGTTGCAGCAGTAGCAATAAGTGCGACAGTAGGTGCAAGTGTGACAAAGACAGGGCAGCTGCTGTATAAAACCTGGTTGCACCCCCACCACACACACCCCATCTCCAGTGCTGGTCTCTGCATCTCAGGGAGGATACAGTGAAATTAGGAAAAAGCAACTAACATGATCCGTGGGAGGGAAGAGCTGCCTATGAGGCTCTTGCGGGACTTTGGTTTGGAGAGAAGACTGAAGAGGGATATGATTAAGTTTAGCAAAAGGATGAAGATGGTGGAAAAAAAGTGTGAATGCAGAACTGCTAGTTCTAATATTGTGGGATTTGGAGAATAGGGGTCACTTATTGCAAGTAGCAGGAGGTCAATTTAAGACAGGGGAAAGCTTGTCTTCACACAGAGGGCCACGAACGTCCAGAAGTTTATTGCCATGGGAAGTCGAGGAGGTATGTGGAGCATCAGCAGGTTCGAACATGGATGAGTCAAATTCAGGGACAACAAATTCAAAACCAGATACTAAAGGGTATAAACAGGGATGTACTACTGACTTCCCTCATCCAGCAACTATGGGAAGTATGATGGGGTTGAACCACAAAAAAGTGACAGGGCTCATGTGCTATCCTTAAATGGCATCTGCTCCTGCCCCGGTCTGAGGTGGACTCCTGGAAGAAACGGACCTCTGGTCTGATCTGACAGGGCATTTCTTATGTTCTAAAGTGCAGATTGTATGAATCAAGAAAAAGAAAGGAGGACTTCTGGGTGTTGAGCTGGCAGAAGTCCAAAAGGAGAACAAGAAAATGAGAGCAGCACTGACACAAAATATGGTGATTATGCAACAGCTAAGGTAGCATCATGAGGCAGAGTGTGGTCATAAAAATGTAATCAAATATATGCTAGAACAAAATAAAGTCCAAAAGTGCTTACAAGTGTTTTTACCAGAGTTAAAGGAGCAAGAGAAGAGCATGAGCTAAGCAATGAGGAACTGGAATAACGTTTACCATTGCGGGAGCCACCCACTCTACCAGGGTCCTACTTCTACAGCCCTGTGCCTTGTGACTCCAAATACCAGAATACCTGTGGTGTACAAAGGCCCTCTGCTAATAACTTTGATTTAAGGTTCACAGAGAAAACATTCACCAATAATCTCAGCAGCCATCTAGTCGACAGATGAATATTGAGTCAGCCATAAACCAGGGAGCAGCTTAATCTTGGAACATATCATGAGATTAAATCAGAGAAGCCAAACATCCTCATCAACAGAGAGGATTAGGAGAAGAGACTGTTTGCCTCTTTACTGCCAGCAACACACACAGAGCCGTGGCAGGAGGAACCTGAGTCAGAAAAGTTGCTGCCAATGGGCAACTAGTTCACAGTGAACTGTAAAAAGTGGTGCCGGGGAAAGATCAAAAAAAAGGCCTTTGAGACATCAAACAAGATTAAACAGTGTCCAGGTGGCCTGAAGTCTGTAGTTGAATCCCACCTGTGGAGTGTAAAAAAGAAAAAAAACAGTAATGGCCACCAACTCTGCAGGATGAGAAAGGTGCACTTGGAAAAAGGACTTTTATAGGTAATCTGTCAGAGCACATGAAGAATAAAAGGACAGTGATGACACAGCGCATGAAAGAAGAGATATGAGAAGAAGTAGGAGAGCATAAAGTGATAGAGAATGTTAAAGTAATGGGAAAGATCACAGAACAGAGAAGCTACAGACATTAACCCACACTCCATAACATAGGTTACGATGAAGAACAACAAACCTTGAAAATAAAATGGCCAGTTTCTCTCCATTTTGATAATGAGGATGTTTGCTTGTAGAGGTTGAAGTAGGAGGTTCAGACAAACCTCGGTAGCAGTTAATCCACATGTATGACTTTGAAATTAAAGATGATCCTCTGTCCCCACTTACACAGTAGAGAGCAGGTGAGAAGAAGATTAATAATAAAGAAAAGAGCCAGAAGAGAGTAATGGGTAAACAGGGTGTAGGATAAACGAACAATTCAAAGCAAGGTTTAAAAAAGGAAAAAGAAGAAATATAAGGAAGTGGAATATGTAACCATATGGCTACATGAGTTTGGAAAACATGCAAAGAAGGCTCATGTATCAAAAAAGGATTGGAAAATACAGGGTCCTGCTTCCCTCAAAGAAGCTTCTTGAGGAGATGTATCCAAATAGGACGATTTGGGAGAAACAACCAGAGCAATGCAATTCCAGTTCCTATAATTGAGAATAAGTTCACTGAGCTACAACAAGTCCACAACTATGGACTTGATGAAAAACAAAACAGTTCACCCATGGTCCCCTCACTTGGTAACTGAGCTTTATTCAGTTTTGGTCTTTGTGCTTTCCTATTGTAAGTTTATAAATAAGGTGATCACGTATTGTTCTGCAAGTTTCTCAAATAACACTGCTTCAATTGAGATCTTGCAAATTTTCAGTATTGTTTATGCCACATTACCCATTAATCATGATCATATTCAGCCCTTCTTGTAGGCTTTAACATCCAGTGGTTATCACCTCTGCCTTTTAATTATGAGGTTTTGGGGGGTTGATATGACCACCTGAAGAATATCCTGCAGCTATACCTGTCTTGGGGAAAGAGCCACATGCTGCTGCTAAGATGAATATTCCTCTTACAGAAAGTTCTCAACCTTTCCTCACACTGAAATAACAGCATCAGATCGGTGGTGCTGGTGGTAACATGCACTGGGGGGAAATGAGAAAAGTTACAGCAGAGATCATGAAAGAGAGAGTCTGTCCCACATCTGCCTATGGGAAATGTATCTTGGAAGGAAAGTTTTGATTTTACAGCTGAATAGTCCAAGCTTGTTGGGCTGGAAGACAAGACGGTGAGGATGAGCTATTAGTGCCTGTTTCTAGCTATGCAACAAGCTGTGACAAGGATTCCCAGGAGCTGGCTGAGTAGATTAGCCTATTAAGATATTACAACCAAAACTCTTTTGCTACAGAAACACTGCAGCAAATCAGGCAGGATCCTGACACAGACCCATCAGGCCAAAGAAACTGAAAAATTCAGGATTGTGGACAAGGATGTATGGTGCAACATGCAATAGTTAACCATACTGCCTACAGAAGAACCATGCCGGCACCAGCACAGACCAAAGCTGGGGATCAGCAAAGATCCTTGTATTGGCATTCAGGAATCGGCAGGTTACAGGAGAGATGGTAGTTGGAAATTACACTTTCTTTTACTCTCCATGGGCAGACTGGACAGGACAGTAATTATCTCAATATACACTCAGCAGCCACTCTCTGAATAGTTTGCCACAGCAAGTTTTATTACGGTAAACGCGATGAGTTGTCAGGGTAGTACTATCTCAAGCTAGTGCTGCAGAGAGGAGTCTGAACTATAATTTTTGTAAGAAGAGATTTGGAAACAGAAGCTGTATGCAAACAGACTTTTCATACCATGCAGCGAGGCAATACTAAGATGAACACTAACAAGTGCCTCACTTTTATTATTGATTAAGTATAGTTGCATTAATCTCCATATGATAGTTTTCTTTAGAATAAAATATTCAAATACTAAGATCTGATTAGAAAAACAATAAGGTAAAACTCTGGTTTTTACATAATGAAACATTTTCATTTTTAGTGATATAAATAATATCTGCAACTTGCTAGCAATTTTATATTTATATATTTTTCCTCTAGTTGTCACATGCTTATTATTAATAACTTCTGTTTTGTAAATGACGGCTAGAGAAGTATCACGCTACCACTGTTAGCAACTGTAGCTATATTCAGACTTTAAAAACTGATTAAATATATATGACCACCCTTTACAATGCACTAATACGGACTTTGATGCGGGGGGGGGGGGGGGGGAAGAGAGAGGGGGAGATAATGTCTGAAATAAACTTTTCTTCCTAAACAAAGTAAAAACAAAAGCAAATGCAAGATGTTTCTGGTTTACAGAATTACACAACGCTGCTCTATGCTACTCCATAAACTTCTGTATGATCTGGATTATGCACCGGCACTGCCCATTCAGTCAAATCGCATGATTACACAACTCGCTCTTTCCACTACTCCATGTGTTTGAAATGGCACAGTTACATGTTTCCATTACCCCATGGGTTTGAAATGGCACTGCTGAGCAAACGTAGGAAAATCTTTTTTTTTTGTGGTTTTAAGGTGCTCTGGTATGCAAGAGGCTCTGCACTTCTTTGTCTGCCTTCTTTGCACTATCCTCTGTAATTCCAGTAATTTGTTTTTAACTGCACAGAAATACTCTATACTACCACCAACTACTCAACAGACAGACTGAACCACCCGAGGTTTTTAAGTAGAACTCAAAGAGAAAATTAAAGACCCACAACAACACAGCTGGGAGTAAAACTGAACAGTAATTTCGCTATACAACAGTCTGCTGCTGCATGTAGTAACGATCCACACACTACAAACTAATCCGTGCTACATGAAAATTCCCAAGGTTTTCGCTGAGGTAGTTGCCTTAGCGCAGCACAATGCAACAGTAAATTATTTCCACTGGGAGCAAGTTTTAGTTCATATATAAGCAACTAATAGGCAAGCTAAAAAAACAAAATCTTTTCCAGAAGAACCAGTTATATCAAGGCAGCTCCCAGGAACCCCAAGTTAAATGACAGCCTCATTTGTTGAGTAACGTCAGACTGACAGCAAGGATTTCCCAGCCTCATCGCTGCCTCCGTGGGCGGCAAGAAATGTTACCATTGTATTACTGAAATGTAATACCTGTTTAAAGCAGATCATGAACAAGCAACAATGGCCTCATATGGAAAGTATGTACTGTTACATTACTGGAAAAATTAGTGCCAGACCTGATGTTAAATTTTAAACACATCAAAAATACAAAGGAAGGTTTGCACACAATTTTAAATTACAGAGGCTTATTAATGTTTTCTATTTGAAAGCATCTTCTCTGGCTGTGCCAACACAAAGGTGTTGGATCCTTACAGAGGCCTCGGGCAGGGTATCAATACTATAATAGTAAACATCATATAGACAAGTTAAAAAGAATGAACCATCTTATTTGGGGTAAGTTTACAGCCCATTTTATAGAATAGTTAAAAAATTAAGTTTAACTTCTGCACAACGATTTCCTATATCCACACTGAAGCATGGGCTCTTGATCTTTCCATGTTAGACTATGCTGTATTAACAGATAACAGAAGGCAAGTTTCTAGAGAGGTCTGCATCTCATACATCTCCACTTCTCCCAAACACAGGTCTGACACCTAAATATCTGAAAGAACTCTACAAAGACAAGCATTAATATCTCCATTTTACACTCAAGTTCAAGAAGTCACAAGCAATCTCATGCACATTAAGTGCCATTTTTTCCAGGCGTTCCTTTGTTTCAATGCTTGGTTACAGACAATTCCCACTGAAGGGGCAAGGGGTACGTCAGACTTCTGAAAGTCAAGTCCAGGAACTAAAAGATGGATGCTCAGAAACAAAGGGACCGAGCTCAAAATAGCCATTTTTGTCCCCAGTGCTGGCTCCTGCCACGAGGTAAGGGGAAGCCGGGGAGCCAGCCAGCCTCCCAGGTCCCACAGCTTGGGCTTGACGTAGGGCTGCTCTGAAGGAGCAGCTGGGGTTTACTTCTTGTAGTGAAGTCCTGCCAATAAGCCTGCCATTAATTCCTGCTTCTTTAAACTAGATAGCACAGACCCAGAATAGGACCTGTCAGTCATCACCACAGAACAGTCTTTCTGCAACTTTTGTCATCCAAATGTTTTCTCATATGTGCCCTTACTAATTTGAGAAGGGGATATCCTGAGGGATGTGCAGCCCTAGTGAGCCTTCCTTTGAATACATGTTAAGAAAATGTCAGGTAGTTTTCTAACAAACTATAAAACTAACCAGATTTACATATTTCAAGACGGTCCACTGAATTTTGTGGATGCAGTGCTCTTACTAATGGCTGTCCTTTAAATATGCTCCACTCCAGCAGGAACTGCACATGGTTTCCCTCGCAGGCAGGAGGACACTGAACCAGTTCTCGATGAGCTATACACAAAACCCCATCAACGCAGCTGCATTTGTCCATGGCTTCACTTGCAGTGGGCTTCCAGTCGGAGCCGGCTGAAATCACCCAAAGAGCATTTCACAATAACATGTGAGCACGTGCAAACCAGCGCTTCAGAGCAAATTCTGGGGGTCAAACAGTCAAGGTTGCTCTGTTTTGTCTCAAAGAAGCTCCAAGTTAGGACACTAGCACCTATTTTCCAAGTCTTATGAAACTGTTGGTACGACAGTATTTGCTATTTAAATGCTAGTTCTTTTTTGGCCTCCAGTTTGTAAAAGATACGAGAGGTCTGAATAGCCCTGGCTATTAATATTAGATTGTATTAGATTGTCAGATGACTTTTCCAAATTAAAGTTGTTCAATAAAAGGAAAAACAGAGGGCAAAAGAAAGTTCTACCAGAAAAATGAGTTGTAAGAAATACCAGTCAACTGGTAACTCTCTCTGAGTGCCATACTATCAAGTTATATCTCTACTTAAATCTAAATAACACAACAAAGGAAAGAATTCCCTTCTGTTTTTGAAATCATTGAAGAAAACTGAAAGAAATCTTTGGCCATTAGCTTGATATGAAGCCTTATCAAACCAAACCTGCACCTCCCCTGAGGTCAATTTTCCATTCCCCCAAGGTCTTTCCATTCACTTTAACCAATTTGTAATAGCGTGTGTGCATACACACACACACTTACTTAAAAAATCCAACACACATTGCAAGTGGAGGGTGACCCTGTCTGTGGACTGGATCTTGGGGAAACACGAGCAGATGAGCAGGCAGCTAGAACAAACATAGGTGTTTACATTTGGATAGTCTAACTAAATCCAGACTAACTTGTGAAATACTCTCTTAGGACCTGCTACACTGTTGAAAACAAAAGATCATTTGTTTTTCCTACTGTCGCTTAAGACAGCTCCTAGGTTCAAATCCGCCTGGCTCCTGTTCTCGTAGAGGACTCCTGTCCTCTGCATCTCCATCTGAGCGAGGCTACCACAGTTACATGTTCTCAAAGACACCTTTTCATAACCCCCCCTCCCCCCGAGCTATGGCAATGCAATTCTGACATGTAGCCATCTATGCATTTGTGGCTGATCACAACTTCCTTTTGAAAGCTGAGACATTCACATCATTTGAACCAAAAATGATTTTTTCTGTGTTTTGTTTTATAACAAGTGCCACTGTGCTTTCTAAGTGAAGCACAGTAGATTTTTACCTAAAAGACAGCGTGGATAGCATAACACCATTTATTAATAACACTCCAATTAGATAATGTGGCAATGACGAAATACTCACATTTTAACTTTTAAACTATTATCATGACTCAACAGAAACATAACTCCAAAACTTGGAAGGTAAGCTCACACTCCTACTTCGCAAGATGCTTCAACTACTTCACTACATTCTAAGACCTGGGAAACAGAGATACTGGGCTTTCTTCAAGAAACACCTAAGTATTTCCTTATATCTTTCCTTTCTTCATTACCTTACACAAAATAGGTGTTTTATTTTCCTAATAGCATTAAATCAAAGGCTTTGGTATGAACACATAGTACTTTGCTTCTATTAAGAAGCAATAACTAATAGCAAAATACACTTAGTAAGGAAAAAATAGCAAATCAGTAAAACAGAGAAAAACATACTGCAACAAAGTTCTATAGATGCAACTTGACTACACATAATACAGGATTTAAAAATATGCAATTTTGTTAAAAAAAAGCACAAGATAAATTCTTTTAAAAAAACTCACAGCTTATCACAAGATAGTTGCTTGAACATTCATCTTGTTTCTTCTACTAATAATCAAACAAATAAGTGACTGCAGCTGGGATAATTCTGCAATTTTACAGGACTGCTGCCATTAATTGGAAAAGAGTCCTCATAACATATCAGGTGCAATCTATCACAAGAAGTCTATTACATTTGAGTGAAAAAAAATAATGGGTTAAAAGGAGTAACATGAATTTGAAGAAAATAATTAAACCAATTAATTTAACAGAATCAGGATTTGCCTCTTACAAGCAGTTCAGCTCTGACAAGCTGCTCCCCAGAGACGATTTTTCAGTGTTCAATTAGCAGAACCACGTGCAAATTAATCTGCTAAATGCCCTGGAAGTAGTTAGAGATGGACTATTATGAGAAGCTGAGACCACAGAAAGAGATGCAGTGGAAAAAGTCAAAAGGGTGAGAAGACAGGGGAGACAGAAAAGACACAAATGGGGAGGAAAGATCAGAAAAAAAGAAAGCTTTCTAGCAGGAATAGAAGCTCTTGAATCGGAGTCCTGAAAAGCCAATTCAGACTGAGAACTGACAGCAGTGAGAGTGAACCCTGTGAAAAAATTCCAGAAGGAAGCAGCCATGTTCCGTGGTGAAAGCCACTTTCCTTATTTCCTGCCCCTGGAAAGACGTGGAATTCCACATTAAGCAGAAAAACCTTCCCTCTGCTCTTCACAGCAGCCCCATGAAGTGGAGATGCTAAACAATGCGAATATGGCATTCATCACTCACCAGGAGTGGTGACCTGGGCGGATCAACAAGGTGGGATTCTTAGTGGATCAACCTCTTCTCGTAAGAGTTTTTATACATGAAAAGTTATCTCAATCTAATGATATTAATTTAATCATCCTCGGAAAATGCATAAAAAAACCCTGACTGCAGATATATTTACTTCTATTCAAATAATCCTAAATTTAATTTACAAGTAAAGTTAAGTAAATTAACTCCAATGGGGGAGGAATTTTTCTACAAAGGAGAGGGATTTTTCTACAAAGTAGGCCAAAATCAAATGAAACTTGGAATTGCAGGATAATTCAGGTCAGAAGGGACCTCAGGAGGTCTCCAGTCCAACCTCTTGTTAATAGCAGGGTCAGCTCTATTTGACTTGTGCCCATTGTCTGTCATCCTCCCACCAAGCGCCACCATGAAAAGCCCAGCTCCAGTTCCTCTGCGACTTCCCTGTAGATGCTGGGGGCTGCTCTCAGGTGCCCCCAAAGCCATCTCTGCTCCAGGCTGAACAAACCCAGCTCCCTCAGCCTCTCTCCGCCAGGGCAAATGCTCCAGCCCTGACCATCTCCATGGTCTCCACTGAACTCACTCCAGTTTGCCAATGTTGTCCTTGTACTGTGAACCCCGAAATGGATGCAGTATTTAGACACGGTCTAACAACTGCTGAGTAAACTGTTAAGTTTGAGCAGAATACAGGTCCTTCGGAAGAGGAGCAGAACATCACTGAGCCCATCTCATTCTTTCCGCTAACACTTCCGAGTATTTTCTAACTGTATTTGTGACTAGTTTTCTAGTTGCATTTATCCAGTAGTAATTTTGTATGCTCCAAATACTATGCAAATGTCAGCTAAAATATATTTTCTGTCAAGCTTCTCATCCCCCTTGTGACTGGGAACCTCTGTGTGAATTGGTGCTCTAAGGTGAGTTTTGCTATACGCCTGACCATGCAAAGGTGCTGGTGTCACTCTGCACAGAAGTGTACTGGCACTCTCCACTCCCTTTCTTAGCCTTTTCACAAGACAGGAAACTATTCGCTCACACAGCAAGTGGTCACCAACGTATGAGCTGTATGAGAATGCACATTATTTCTTGTCTATTTACTTCCACGGATTTCCACAACTTGCTTTGCTAGGGCACTTGTTTCTAAAGACATACACATAGTGCTGCCACTACAGTAACACACAGGACCACAGGAGAAGTTAATACCATTCCCATTACATGTTTTTATTCATAAGCAAGTAATAAAAATGGAGACAAATATTTGATGATGTGATTAAGTTTTAAAATACCTCAAAATAAACAGAAGCAATGCAAGATAATTAGCTATGACAGTATCATATGCCCACAGCAAAACAGTCCTAATCTTAAAAGTAATCAGAACCTTCTCTGGCCTTGTGTAAAATACAAAGATATACATAAAATGAAGAAATCAGTCTCATAATTAATTTACTATTGCTTAATAAGGCACCAAGAGTGGGGATTGACCTCCCCAACTTCAGACGTCTAAATGCGCACTGAGCCAGCCACTGTTGTTCCCATTCCAGGCAATAGAAGACACTGGTACTTTCAGGGTGCGATTCACCTGACCAGTTTAGGTCTATATAGGGATAAAATAAATTGAGCTTACACATTTTTCTCTCTCTCCACTGATTATATAAAAGGAGCATAGGACAACCTGTTCAGATGTAGATCTCTGTGCTATGCATCCTATCCCACGTTTCACATACAAAGATGTGTTCTTGCCCTAACACCTACATCAGGCAATGCAATTTATCTGCTGTTCAGCTGACAACATGGTAACTAATTAATTTGCAGTAACTTGTTTGTGTGCCTGCGCTTTCCACTAAGAACAAGAGTTAAAATGCTCCTGCACCAAACATTAAAAAATGAGTTTAACACTTCTGAATCTGTGCTGTGACTGAAGTTACATGACCAGCTAGTACAAATTCAAATGTTTAACTCAAGTGATGTGCATGCAATGCTGTGTTGCAAGTTACTCTTATTATTTGTATTACAACAATGCCCAAAGGTTCTAGCTAAAATCAAGGTCCAACCATACTGGACCTTGTATAAGGTCCCAATATACCTATGTATATTACCATATACATATGGTGATAGTAACGGTAGAAGGACAGAGTCTTTCTACAGATGTTGTGACCCATGTAGAAAGAGGCAGCAGTAAAGCAGCTGCACAATTCCCTGTGCAGGGAAGCAAAGCAGCAGATATCTGGAGGGATTCCTTCAGCCACAGTTGTTAAATTCACTACAGCCGAGTCCTACAGAGACAGTCCTTGTTCCAGATAATGTACAAAATAGACAAGGTAACAGAGAAGTGAACTGGCTTCCCAAGATCACTCAGAAAGTTGTCGTGTAGCTTGGAAGGTCTCTCTCAAGCTGTTAAATTAAAACATCTTATTTATCATAGAAAAGTCTTAGAATGGGACACACATTTATGCAGCAACACCTATCAATGGCATCAGACATCTGACGTAAGTTGGGGTGAAGTCATGGGGTATCAAGTGCACAGTCTGAAAAACTGAGTAGGTTTCTGATGAGTCTTACAGAATCAGGGGTAGGGGGTAAGGGAGGAATACTGCTCTGTTCTATTCACTCACATTTAACTCATCACATAGGTACATAAGTGCCATAAGGAGGGAAAGGAAAAGTCATTCTTTCCTCTATATTGTGGAACAGTTACAGAGCTAATTTGAAGCGACCCTTACTGCTGTGGAGCTCTCACTTCACTGGGAGAATGGTCAGTGAATCTACTCTTTGTTCAGTGCAATGTTTTACAAATTAACCTCACTGCCATATTGACTGGCTGGTGAGGGCTTTTTTTCTCCAGTGACAAACAGCTCATGTTTGCCTATTTCAGATCCCTGCATAAGCAAATATTGTTCAAGCCCTGAATTTCTAAGCAAGTTTAAAAATGCATTATTTAAAACATGATTGTGTTCCAGTATTGCACATTATTAATATAGCTAAAGCTACTAAATGCTCACATATCTAATGCATATAATAATTTGATAAAGTTTTAACTGAACTTTTTTATAATTTTTCCAGTTATTCGTGAATTACATCATGACAAATTTGGGCCAAATGTTTCATTGGTCTCTACATTTGTGCATATTATTGCCTGCACATTCAATCACCTCTTCTGCCTCACCAAAAATCTCTGCTTTTTATAAAGACCTGTTCTTCATTCGGTCTTTCCTGTTAGACAAGGTGCACCTCAGTCAGATTCCATTTGTTTTTTCAGTTTGGCAAGACGAGCGAGACATTCATCTCTCCATTCTCTCCTGGCATCCAGCTGTTTTGGAGCCACTGGAATTTTTTCCGAAATTGCCTGAAACAAAAAATTTTAAAGATGATTAAATCTTCTGTTCCGAGTAAGAAGTTTCTTATCAAGATTGTTTTCCTGCTTTCCCTGCTTCAGACCAAGTAACTGTCTACAAAAATCATAATTTAGTCTATCACAAGCAATATGCCACTAGCTGTTTATGCCACTGGCTGACTGGAAATTAGTTACCCTGTATGAGAAGAAAAGTGCTCCCACTTGGAGAAGGTTGACCTGAATGTGGCAATAAAAGTGCTTACAGAAACATCAAATCATCAGCCTCTTTTCGGTTTGCCCCACACAGCCACTGTCTAGCCTTTTTGACAATAACCTTTTATAAAGTGGGAAGGAAGCAACTTGGCCTTTTATGTGGCTAAACATGTGCTCTAAACTAAATTCATGTGTGAGTGCATCCATACATAGAATTAATCTGTAACAGCTAATCAGGAACAATTTGACAGATTCACATGTTCCTTAGAGAAGCATTAAAAAAAGACAACTATGAAATGGCAGGGTTAGGAAATGGCAATACTTTAGCTAATTCCTACAGATGCCCAAAAGAGCCTTATCATGACTATAAACAAACTGTGGGTTTAGAAACAAGATTAGCAAACTGGGTCCCAATCCAGCATAGCATTTAAAACACGTCTTACTTTTAAGCATGCAAGTAATCTTACTGGACTGCTTGCATGATAAATGTTAAGCATGTCCTTGCATGCTTTACAGACTAGAACTTTGGTTTGTAAAGGATAGAAAAACAAGAATAAGAACAAGATACTTAAAAAAAATATTATGCATGTTGTATAAATATCCCAACAGTCAGAGCGCTAGGCCCTATGCAGAAGCAGCACAGCGGGGGGGAAAATTACAGGAAATGAACATATCATTGGGGTATAACTTCTAACTGACCTTTGAAAACAGAAGGATGCAACTATACTAATTACCACAGTTCATAAACAGCACAAAATATAGATTGTTTAAAGATAGCACATCACATCATCCACACAAATTTACTTGGCCTGCTAGCCCACCCATAGGAAAAAAGTTATGGAGCTTATGCAATAAGACAGAGTAAGAGAACATGGGGAAAAAAGTCTTGGTGTAGGAAAGAAAACTTGGAGCTGTGCATATTGTGGCAGAGGATAAGGATACAGGATGAAAGTGATGAGATAGTGGAGCTGGGGGGGTTAATGTCAATACCCTGTAGTTGTTAGCAGTCCACTCCTCTTGCTGATAATAATGCTACTCGGCTCCTAGATTGCATTCCCTCAATGTATTTCAAAGAGCTTTAAAAAGGGATTTATATTAATATATATATTCTATACTTATCTTTTCATTCAAAGTACACATTCACACAGGAAATTACAGATTACAGATGCCTCTAACAGTAAATCAAAATGGCACATATGTTAAAATAAAAACTAACAATCTTTGTTCTGGATGTCATTGCATTTATCCATTGTATATTTACCTGATTGATTTTCTGCTCAACTTCACCTGAAAATTCTGGTACTGGTCCAAAAGTGTTCAGAACAAGTCTCATACCTTCACGGTATCTATCACAGTAATTTGAAATACCTAAAAATGAAAGTGAAAAATTACATAGGAACAGAAATTCCTACTTCAAGTTCAATAATACTGTCTGTGCTTAAGCATTGTCTTAAATCAGAGACAAAAAAAATGCTTTCCGTATTAATAGTTCACACACACTCATATGCATACAAACTGATGCTAAAGAACACTATTAAGTTGTGAAGTCAAAGACTCAAAAAGTAGGAAACTCCTTTGCAACCACAAGTTTACCTTCCCCTGTACCTGTGTTAACAGCCTTTAAATACATAACCATACCTCTGCCATTCTTCTGACAGGATCCCTGCCTTCTGCAGGGATACTGAAAGACACACGATTGTAGGGGCAGGAAATGTGCTCTTACGCTTAAGACAACTAAATGCCACCAAGGAAATGTGGATTTTCTCCACAGCATTTCCATTAAGGTTCATGGAAAAATCAGTTAGGACATGTCTTCATTGCAAAACCCATAAATGCAACATACCAGCAGGCAATACTACGTAAGGGGTGTAGTACATACTTATATTCTAATCACGGGTATATTTGTGATTTGTTACTTGAGACCAGAAAACTTCTCTTTGCAACGTCCACAAAAAGAGTACTCTCACCTTTCCTATCCACCTGTTTGGTATGTGTCATAATAAGTTGGAACATTTCTGCTATTATTTATTTACTGACCTTCAGTACATCAACAGTGATATGGCTTTGGAGGCAAGGTCCAAGGGCATGGAGGCCAAGGTGATGACTCCTCAATCTTGCCAGTGAAGGAGAAAGGCTTGGGGAGGAACAGATGGATCCTGCAGGTCAATACCTGGTTGTACAACTGATGTCAAAGACAGGGATTTGGCTTTTTATAACCACAAGACAAAGTGGGGCAAAAGCATCTTTGCTAAAAGGCTAGACGACCTGTTGAGGAAAGCTTTAAACCAGGAACATTTGGAATAGAAGATTACAATCTACAGTCAAGTGAGGAAGTGGTGGACTGGGGTGAAAAGCAAAGAGTGCAGGGTAATGGGTACAAGAGAGACCTCAAGAGAAACAAAACAGAGCAGAATGGGCCCACCTCAAGTGTATCACACAAATGCATGCCACCTGGGAAACAAGCAGGAGGAACTAGAGCTCCATTTATGGTCATACAACTACAGTTATTATTGGAAAAACTAAGATGTGGTGGGAGGGCTTGCACAACTTCAGTGCTGCAATGGACCGATACAAGCTCTTCAGGAAAGACAGACAGGGAATATGGAGGTGGTGTGGCCTGCTTTATGAAGGAACAGCTCAGATGTATGGAGCACTTCTATGGGAGGGGAGATAGGCTGAGTGAGAGCTCTCAGCATCAGAGAAGTGGCCAGTAAGGGTAACCTCATATTGATAGCATGTTACAGACCACCCGATCATGGTAAGGAAGTGGGCCTTCTTTAAACGACTGGAGGAAGAGTCTGAATCACAGACACTTGTTCTTATATGGGACTTTAACATCTGCTGGAAGGTCAACACGGTGAGATTGAAAGCAGTTAAGCAGGTTTCTGGAGAGTGTGGGGCATAACTTCTTGATAAAGGTACAAGCTGGCTCTGCTAATCCTTTACCAATTCTTTCTTGTTAGTGAAGGGTTAACTAATGACAGACTTGGATGGAGCAACCATGAAACAGTAGATCTGAAGATCCTGAAGTGCATGAGGAAGGAGAACAGGTGAGCAGACTTCAGCTGATTCAGCTTCAATTGATTCCAGGAACTGGTAGGTGGAATCCTGGGAGAGGCAGCTCTGCGGGGTAAAGGAGACCAGGGAACCTGGCAGGTCCATCCTTATACTCAGAAAGACAAGTACACATATCAGGAGATTGCACTGGAGCTTAGCCAAGCCAAAGAGACACAATACAGGAGGTGGAAGCAGGGATAGGCTACAACAGAGAAATTTAAAATCACTGCCTGGGCATGTAGGGATGGTGTCAGGAAAGCCAAAGCTCAACTCCAGTTGAGACTTGCAAGGGATATCAAGGGCAGTAAGAAGAACTCCTACTACTTCCTTAGTAATAAAAGGCTGAACAAGAAAAATGTTGGCCCGTTACTGAAATGGGTGGCTGATTTAGTGACAGCAGACCCAGAGAAAGAGGAGTTACTCATTGCTTTCTTTGCCTCAGTCTTCATCAACAAGATCTCCCAGGCCTCTGTGCTTAGAGGCAGAGTTCAAGGAGGAAGAGAATGACTAACAGTATATGAGGACTCAGTTGGGGATTACTTGCAAGAACTTGACCCCTACAACTCCATGGCACCAGACAGATTGCATCCAAGGATATGAGATAAATGGCCGATGTCCTTGCAAGGCTTTTTATTATATTTAAGAAGTCATGCAGATCAGGGAGATTCTCAAGTGAATGGAGGAAGGCAAATGCTGCACCCATCTTCAAAAAAGGCCAAAAGAACAGCCCAAGAAACTACAAGCCAATCAACCTCTCTTCAGTTCCTGGAAAAATCATGAAGCAAGTCCTCTTCAAACATGTTTCTGGGCACAGCAAGAAGAAAGTGATTGGGAACAGCCAGCATGTACTTACCAAGGGTAAATTATGTCTGACCAACCTGATTGCCATCTGTGATAAAAATCACTGGATTTGTGAACAAGAAACCAGTGGACGTTAGTAAGGCATTTCACACTTAATCTCCCACAATAGTCTTGTATCAAAGTTAGAACATTAAGGTCCAGATGCTTGGACAACTAGATGAATTAAAAGCTGGTTGGACAGTCAGTCTCAGCGGGTAGTGGTTAATGGGACATACTTTACTGGTTGGCCAGTAAAAGTGGAGTACTGCATGAGTCTGTTCTGAGACCTGTTCAACGTGACTTGCTCAGAAAGTTTGAGAGATACCAAATTAGGGGAGAGAACGAGGTGGCACACTGGAAGGCAGGACTGCCATCCAGAAAGACTTAGACAGGCTGGAGTAATGGGCTAATAGGAATCTTATGAAATTTAACAAGGACAAATGCAAAGTCCTGCACCTGGGAAGGAAGGAAGGAAGGACTTGCAGTGATACAGGCTGAGGACCACAGAAACTCAGGGTCTTCGTGGACAGCAAGCTGAACATGAGCCAGCAGTTTGCCTTGGCAGCAGATAGGGCCAACAGCATCCTGGGTTGTATTAACAGGAGCAGAGCCAGTTGACCAAGGGAAGTGATTATCCCCCTTCACTCAGTCATTAAACTGCATTTACAATACTTCGCCCAGTTTGGGGCCCCCAGTACAAAAAAGACATGAACGAACTGCAGCAAGTTCAGCATAGGGCTACTGAGATGGCCAGGGGCTGGAGCACTTGCCCTGCGAGGAGAGGCTAAGGGAGCTGAGCTTGTTCAGCCTGGAGCAGAGATGACTTCAGGGGCACAGAACAGCAGTCGGCCAGTGCCTATGAGGTTATCTAGAAGACGCAGCCAGGCTCTTCACATCGGTGCACAGCAGGAGGACGGGAGACAACGGCAAAAGCTGAAATAGGAGAGGTTAACCCTGAATATAAAGAGAAACTTTTTCCCAGGAGGATAGGCAGGCAGAGACAGCAGTTGCCCAGAGATGTTGTGCAGTCTCTATCTTTGGAGGTTTTCAAGACCTAACTGGATCAAACCCTGGCAACCTGGTCTGACCTCACAGGTGACTCTGCTGTGAGCAGAAGGTTGGGCTAGAGACCTCCCGAGCCCCTTAAAACCTGAAATATCCTACGATTCTATTTTAATTGAATTATTATTATTATGTATTTCAACTACAAGACTATATCTCAAAGGATTCAGAGGAAGACAGGAAAAGTAGGTTGAAGATGAAAGTACATGTAGACTACATATATTAAAGATTACCAGTTATGGATAAAAATCCTTCATTGAACTAGTCCTTATGTACATTAACCACAGGTGACTCCAAGCATATCTCCCTCAACTGCTGCTAGATGATCTTGAACTCTTTCACATAAGCTGTGGCCAGTGAACACCTCTACTACTACAACAGCCCTTAAAGCCTCAAAGATGCTGTAATTTTGGGGAAAACCATGAACTGAACTCCAAGTAGCTATGCAGCAAATGTCTGAAATTGAGATTTTCCTCAATGCTGCCACCAGAATTGTCTGTGTGCCAGAAGAATGGGCTTCGAGCTCTTTAGGAAGCTCTGTTCTAGCAATTTCATACCAGGTGCCAGCATAACCCACATTTCGCTCTGACAGCCATTGCACGGAGCAGCTGTGTTTTTCAGCAGTGGAAACAAACACCCTCAGACACTTCTGAAATGGTCGGGATCTGCAAAGACAGCCAGCAGCCTCCTGACATCAAATGTGTGAAGTATAGATTCAGCATGAGCACTGGAGAAAATCCGAATGACTTCTCCAGCTAAAACAGAACTATGACACTCCAGCCTTAAAGAAGACAGCATGAGAAAGATCAGGCATAATGGTCAAAATTTTCATCATCCTCCTAGCAAAGACAAATGGCCATCAGGAGAGCTACCTTCAATGGAGAGACAAGAAAGGGAGCAGGGAAGCTGGAAGTTTAAACAAAGGACCCATTAGAATCCGTAGCCAAAGGTTCACATCTCATTAAGGAATAAAGTCTCTGGCTGGAGAATATGTTTTGATCAGGCCCTTAAAATAGATGAAGTCACAGAACCTGCGAACCAGTTAAATGTTGAACCATGAGTAAAATGTCAGCCAAGCAGAACTTGGCTGAATTAAGGAAAAGTCCACCTTCCATCAACTCCAGTAGGTATCTCAAAATAATTAGTATTGAGACACTAGAGATGAACTGGAATGATAAATGCAGCAAACAAAACAAATACATCTATTGGACTTTTTCATGCTATTAACTACCACATAATCAAGAATCTTAGAGATGGAATAATTTGCACCCTTCATTCTCCCTTGATTAGCTACTTATCAAAGCAATGATAAAGAGAAAGCTGCAGAAGACTAACGCAAGAGGTGACTATACCCAACTCTTTCACGAAAGGTCAAGATATCACACACAGACCGAGAAGCATGAGCCTGAACTGGCTGTGGCCACAAAAGACAAGAAACGTAAGTGGGATGGCCTGACTACCACAATAGAGAACGCACCCTAGGTCAAGTCATTAAGTAGTCCTTCTCCTGAACAGCTTCTGAACAGGTAGACAGTTCCCTGGAATGCAATACTGTGATATCAATACAGTAAAAGTCACACCTGTCTAACCCTAAATAGTTGAGGTTGAAGGTGGAGAAAAGAATGGAAACCTCTGAGTAGTGGGAGCCATGAATCATAAACTACAACACTTACACTGTTCAGCACACCTCATAGCCTGAAATTGCTGAAGTACAGGCATTCCAAAGGGCCTTTGAGGTTAGTAAGAGCATGGAGAACACTGTTGTTTCTGGGCCAAAGATGGAAGAACTTTCACAGGACAGACACTCAATGAAGGATTACATTTCCTATAAGAAATTAGCACTCTGAAGTCATGATGACCATCTCAGATAAACAGCTGAAGTGACAGAATGGGAGAACACATCCATTGCTTGAACAGCAACTTGGAAAGATGTTTAAGAGTATTCAACTCGTTTCAAAAATGGAGCCCAGTGTCTGAAGGAAGAAGGCTCTGAGAAAAACATCTGCTTGGTTAACTAGCTTAAGCCTGTGTTGGGCCCAAAGAGTGTGTCAATCAGTACTTAGTCAGCCTGTTTCCCTGTGTTATCTATCCACTTAGTATATCTGTCTCTAGAACATGCTCTAGCATGTTCTGGCCTTCTCCAGTACAAAAAAGTGAGGTCAGGTGGTCATACAGATATATTGGTGCTCTAACTATATGGAAACTTAGTATTTTGTTCAATATTCTTGACTGACACACAGCCAGAAACCTTCAAATTGCCTAGTGGGCTCCAAAACATCATTGACAGGAAGCGATATTCAGGAAGAGAAGGATTATTGTGGGATGTTGAACAGGCTGTGCCATGATTCCACCTCTTCTTTGATGGAATGAACTTAGACCATGTCCCTCCATAAAAACTATGGAAAGGACCACTGGTTATCAGTGTATACTGACCATACCCTGTCACTAGTGTAAAGTGCTTTACAGGTACCTCTTAACAGCTAAGCTCACAGACTCTGGCACCCAAAGACAGCTCAGATCAAGGGATACACTTAAGCTCGTCTCCACATCATGCCATATCACAGAAGGTTCCCAGCTGAGCAATGAAGCAGTTATCAGGTAGAAATGACTGATGATGAACAGTGCAGAACTATGTGGATTTGGGTACACTTTGCTAACTCACAGCTGCTGTCAGCAGCTGTTGCCAGATGAACAATCACAAAAGCAGAAATGGTAATTCAAGCCAATATTGCAATTCAAGTAAATCTATATGAGCAATTAGTGACAGAAGGAATGATAAGCAGAGCAGTATCAGTTACCACACTATTCTGGTGCTGACACAGTTGACAGCTCTATGACACCTAGACCAGTGCTGAATAGTTTGGACTCAGTAATTTTCCAAAAGCCAAGGGGAACCTCTCAACTTCCTGGTGAGCTTCTATAATAATACTATGGATCTGCGTGGTCTTGATTCTGGTACAGTCAGGAGAAGGTGGTAGAGAAGTCTACGTGCCAGAAATCTTTTTCAGAAGCCTCACTCTAAAAGAGACTCACAGTAGTATTTGGGGGAGAAGCTGAATGTTTGGACTTAGCTGGCCCATTTACCTGGTGTCTCTGAACTCCTCAGCTTAAGACGGCCTTCATAGCTCATTCAGCCAGCTAGTCCTGGAACTTAAACTTCCACTGGCAGCTCTCCTAAACCCTGAATGAGTCACAGAACAGTTTCTGGGCAGATGTATCTCACCAAAGCAAGAGAGATGTGCCAAAAGCAGGTTGGGTGATGCAATTCAGTCCTTGCACATAATATATGAATTAAAAGAAGCCTTATGCAAAGTCATCAAAATAGGAAAAGGCAAAAACCAAAATGTTACGGGTCTGGAAGAGAGCAGCAGTATAATTCACCTCAACACTGTGACTAAAATGGCAACATGCAAACCCCACCATGTATGCTGCATGCCAAACAGGGAATGGACACTGCATTCAGAAAACTTTCAAGTCTTAAGTGAAGGAAGTACACCTATAATTAGAATACACACATGGTCTCACTTAAAGATAAAAAGATTGATTTCAAAATAGCTAATTCAAGATAGATCTCCCAGTGTGAAGTCTCAGTAGAGAGAGTAGTGTAATGTTTAACTTAGTTTAAGTATTCAAGATTAACCCTATTCTGCCAGCTTCAAGGCAGCACTTGAGCAACAGGGAATGTTGCTAGAAAAGTTACTTTGCTTTTCAGTTGCAAACTCAAAACAGGCAAATATTTGATTTAACTCCAAGCCTTTAGACCAAGGAGTTCCTTGGTTCAAAGGTCAGGACTATAGCAAAGGTGGATGACGAGCACTTGACTGGAGCACTGGAGCAACAAACAAGACAGCCATTAGCTTTAATCCTTGCAGGTACTGCCCAAGCACCAACCTGAGCTGGAAGAATTAGCATCTGTAAACTGTGCAAGACAGACAGGGTAGCACCTGAGAGCTAGAGAAAAAGGAAGAAAATGGCAAATGGGGCTGTTAGAAACACTCAGCATCTCTCCTTGCATCCAGCTTCTATACCCATGCTGTGCCCCACTATCTCCAACTGGAGAAAAGGAATTATGCAAGATGCATCTGAAGTAGAGAAAGATGTGAAACAATTGGCAGCACTCAGATGACAGTAAGTTTCCTCTTGTCCATATGGTCTATTGGCTCCCATCTAAGCCCCCATCTTCCTTGCATGCTCATCTTCTCATCCGTGTTGCAGGGGGAGAAGAGAGAAGGGGGAAGTGGCAGCAAGCACCTGAGAACCACGACCACAGGAAAGAAACGTCTCCAGGGCTGGCAGGAGTTCCCTGGACCTTTCTTCCATCACATGCGTTTACACCCAAGGTGCAGAGAGGAGGAAGAGAAATGAGTAGCAAAGAACATTAAGGGAGCGGTAGACATAGGATTATTGAGATGAAAAGGGGAATATGCTAACTTCCTGGAATGTCAGAATCCCTCCTAATGTTTCTGACTGGTACAGTATAGTTACAAGAAGAAGTCATCACAAGCCAGATGAGGGCACTGATTTAAAACTCTTCTGGTGTCCATGTGCATCTTACCCAATAGGAAATGCAAGCCTTTTTGATACCACCACTGAAGGAGAAACAGGCTACTTCACGTTTAGCTTGAATAAGAGCCCAGGCAGTTTTCAAAACAGCTAACGAACTGTAAACCTACACCTCAGCCTGTCCCACAAGAATTTGTTCAGACAACCCTACTTCTAGTTTGCAGATCCCTGTAGGACTTGCACTGGTCTGGTGCAAACACAAGCATCAGTGAAATGCCTCTAGCTGCCCATCAAGATGAACAGGGCATTGATGAAAGAAAGGAAAATTAACTCAGAATAGACATTTAGCTTAGGAGCAAGCATAAAATGCTTTACTGCCTTGAGAAGATCTCTTCACAAGTGAGGGTGATAAACGGAAAGGCGATGGGAGGAGTGAGCTAAAAGGAGGAAAAACGTTACAATATAAATGGTGTTATGGTCGCGTATTACAATACATAAACATCTTCAAATATGTTAGCTTCTTGTACGCTACGTCTCCTTCCTTCCTCTTTGTAAGAGACAGCAAGCAAAAGGGCTGAAGGATGTGAGCAAGAAAACTTGGCAAACGAGTCTGACAATGACACTGCACACATGGGGCAAAACAAGGAAGGCACTGAGGTATTTGTGAGAAAAAAAAGAGACAGAGAAGCAAGTGTTACTGGCAAGGATGAGGAACACACCGAAGACAGAGGGTGCCTCATAATACAGAGTATTAACTTAAAGACTTTGAACCTGATGAGCAGCATAATGAGAAGGCACTATAATGACTCAAAAGAATAGATGAGATGGTCAAGCCACTAATAGCATCAACAATTTGAAAAGGCTGGGGTGGGGTTGATTTTAGCAGGTAAAATCTAAGAAGATATTGCACTCAGTAAGACTGAAGATGAGTATGGACTAGAACAGAAAACAAGGGGCATATTTCAGGAACATCATGGAGGAATTTGTCATGCTCAGGATATGTTCAGAGGAAAAGATCCCAGCCTCTTTGGTTTGCTGTTAGGGGAATTATATTTCTAGACATTACAGCTATGAGGAAAACTTTCTAAATGTAATCCTATCTTTGTCTAAACACAGATGCATACACTTAGTTAGGGTGTGAATTCACAGGACACTTGCTATTCTACATTAACTCCCATATGAATTCACTTAGACTATAGTTACATGAATACTTTCAACTACCCTAAGCCAGTGGCAGCACCAAAAAAAAAAGTTTTATTCTCACTGGCTCTGTGTTATTATCTCAATACTGACGCACAAAAACTTACGCAGGACTGCTGTGAACTGGATCAAGGAATTAAACTGAGTTAATATCAACCACTTTTTTTGCTAGATTAATTTCATATCTGGGATCAGTTCCACAGTTTGAGTCACTTAGTGACCATATAAGTTCTTCTGCTAGCACAAGGGAGATGGATGCACCAAGATGACTTCTTTAGAAGGCAAAACTCTATTATATTGACCTGAGCAAGAAAGCATTAAGAATGCCTGCATGAAATCACATGCTCCCTTCAGCAGGTCGAGAGAATCACTTCACACCTAAAAGTCTACAGAGGGAAATTGGTGCAGAGCAGTTAGTGTACTCAAAGATTCACACCTTAAATTACTGCACACTAACTTCCCCATATAGACAAACTCTCAGGCTGCAAAGAGGCAAACAGTAGTTCTAGAAGTACTATGAGCTGCTTTCTTCAGCCCACTGGGAAGTGGATTGAATGTGATTATGTAGCAGTGATATTTCATCTCAGTACTACTGTTTACAAGTGCTCCTAAATTAAATGGAGATATTTGATTATCATAAAGCATAACACATGGTTTGGAGAGAAAGAGAGGCAATCTTCCCTTTTTAGATTTGATCACCTTAACTTAAAGAATTTCACACCTCCGGCTTGCTTGCCTGTGGTACAAAAGCTCTTGAAACAGATTAAAGCTTGATTTGCTCCCTACATGGCAGCATTAAACCAGTGGACATAACGATGAAAATGATCTCTGCTTTTGAACCAGAATGTATTAATAGCTTTATATTTCTACAGTAGCTGAGTGTTAAAAAACGTGTTTGGCTATGTTTTGCCTAGCCAGAGAAGAAAACTCTCCTTGCTCTAAATTATGGCTTATGATTTTCCCTCTTTCACTTCGATGTTTTGAAAATGTGCTTTTCATACAGCACAGTCATTCTCCTCCTATCATCCAAAATCTATTCCTCTGACAGGTGCTTCTAAGATGAGCAAGCATTCCCACTTGCAGTAAGAGAATCACAAGTTTGACTATGAAGACTCATACCTAGCTTACTGGATATTTGGGGTTATATTAAGGACCATGTGTCAGCTCCGGTCTTCATGCAACTCCTGTGGATATCTATACAAATTTCACAGTGAATGATAGGCAGACTGTGATCCTGGAATAGTCTTTTTATAAATGCAAGAGAAAAATAGCAATGACGATTCTTCAAGCACCCAATATCTAGCTCCTGTGCTAGCATTAGCAAGTTTAGATCCAGATTAAATTACAATTATAGCTCACTTCATAAACCACTGAAATAACTGATCTGAGACAGCCCATTGTGAAACACATATGAAGAACTTTTGCTGCAAGCATATAAAACTCTGTATATAACAGACTAGCCTTTGGTTTTACAGACTATTTTATTTCAAGGGCTTAAAAGTAAGTGGAAGTCCAAGAAACAGAACGCATGGTCTTCCTGAGGCTGGAGCAACATCAGTAGATTCACAGATAGCTAGGTACACATAGAGAAGGGACACTGTCTGTTAAGATAGCCCCACTATAAATAAGTGGGTAAAATGACTCTAATGAAGCCTATTGACATTCCTTGTAAAAGACTTCACAACATTTGTTGTGACGGTGTCAGGTCAAATCATAAGATGAAAAACTCAAAGATAAAGGTTATTGAAACTAAAATGAACACTCACAATTATCATATTACATAATTTTGATGTGCTTTTTTTTGTTTGGTTTTTTTTTTTTAAGAGTTTTCCTTCCTCTCTATTGCCATTCAGTTCTCCAGTTGCTCTTGCTGCCTGTGTTCCTTTTACTGACTTGACATTGGCATTTTATTCTGTGTTCAAAGCTGCTGCACACTGCTGTATATTCACAACTCCTACTATCCATGCACGGACTGACTGGTAATTGAAAGTGGCTTGAATAATATCCTTTCATAAGACCATTTATCAATATGGAGGAAACAAATAAGAACTAATGGGGCAAACTTGGCTTTAGCGCATAAGAAGTTCATGGAAGGAACTTGATGTACGCATCCTGCACACGAAAAAGTAACACCAATCTCCAAAAAAAAATCTTTGGAATAATGTTCTCTCTTCAAACCAAACACCTCATATCACACCCCCTCTCACAAAAAAAGACTTCTTCACCTTCCTAAATCTCCCACAGCCTTTTTGTCTCACATGCTTCCTGCATCCCTACCACCCTTGCTTCTATTTACTGATTGGCAGTGAGGTTAACATTTAGGGGAATTAAGATCTTCAGTCTGAAAAGAAAGGCAGTTGCTGTGAAATTGGTGAAGCTGCTGGATAGGCTGACCAGCAGGAGAGAAGGGGTGGCATATCTCCATCTCCACATCTCTCTACTGAGGGAAAACAGACAATATTAGCACAGTGTATCAGAGAAGGTTGTCTTGATCAAATAAATGAGGTCCATACTATTCCATATTATGGGAAGCAGCACTGGGGAAACAAAGAGAAGCTGACCATGGTATGGAACTATGACCATAAGCCATCATGTGTCCTGACATCAGCAATTTTGATGTTAAACTGTCTCTGATGAGAACAACAGCTTGAGTCAGCCTGCCAGCACATAAACAGGAGTAGCTCTAGACTCAAAGACAATGCATCAGTAAGATTGGGAGTGAAGCAATACTTTTCATGATGAAAGTTCCTGAGCAATCACAAAAGGACCCTGTCAGCAAGTGGCCAAGTCCATAAGTGTACTAATTATGTCATTTTAGCATTATTTTTAACTGAGAGTATGATAAAATGTTAAAATAGCTATACAGCTACAACAGGCTTCCAATGTTTTGTATTGTTCCCAACTGCAAAGTATTATCAGATTGAACGGTACTGCAAGCCTACCCCAGACCTACCCCAGACTACTCTTTTGGTTTATCCATTTCTTGGATTATTGTTCATGATTTTTCCTCCTTTGATCTGGAATACTAACATTCCTAACAAAAGTTTAGCATTAACCTAGAAGCTGGATAATTTCTGCCATGAATAAGTAACATGCCAGTAGCATATGTTACCTAAAACTGGTTTGAGATGAGACATTTATTTTGAAAATGTTTTTGTAACAGTGACTATTTCCTGATGGAAGGAAGGAAACTAAACTGGATCATGATGGAACATCAAATGCCAAAGAAGGGCACTCCAGGAAAAAATATCAAAACCAACCCAGTTTATTTATATGATTTAATACATCTCAAATGAACATTGTTGTGGAATGAAGCCTGAAGCATGGGTTTTTTTTAATTCAAAAGAAACAAAAAAAGATTCCCAAGCATGATTTGTTCTCTGAAACTGATTTACAACCTTTTGGTATTAACAAGCATTTTGTTCTGTTGTTATGCTATAGTAGAAGCAGTTCAGCACATTGCTCTTAGCAGAAATAGAAAGCTTACCATGATATAATGGTCAGGGCAAAGGGACCATTTTCCCCCCCTTCTAATTTTCAATTCAGATTGGAGGGATTATCTTTTCATTGAAGAGTTAAACAGTTTCCCTGGAACCAAGTGTTTGACCATAGGGTTGCTAACCAGATAGAGATTTAAAAAGCTGTTAATTACAAAACACAAATCAATTTAGAAACCCAAACACCCAAGTTATTTTAACTAAATGGGAAAGTTAGACTAGATGAAATAGATGAAGATGTGTGGGCCTTAGGATTTCAAAAAACTTCAGAAATATGTTGAGGTGCCACCTTTTAAGAAACACATTGTATGCGATTATGAATACCAAGCTAAACATTGTCCTAATTCTCCTCACACTCCGAATTACCCAAACGAGGAACCCAACCAACCTTCAACACCACTTTACCATTCCACACCACCTCTTCAAACCGGCATTCCTCCTTCAAAGCTCTGTCTCCACTCTATATCCTTATCTAGAAGTTCAGGTCCCAGCACATCCTCAGAGTGCTCAGACGTATAAGTACAATTAGCCACTACCTCTTACAGGAAAAAGTTACTTCAGAGCTACACATGACACATACAAATGTCACTTGGACACTATGAAAGAAGGCAGAGCTACCTAACCTCACATGTATCACATGGGAAGAATCTGTGCCTGGACAGTTACTGCAGAGAATGACAGGTTAGTGGAGTAATGGGAGCAGGATTGGACAACCCAGGCCTGCAAGACTCCAGGTGGATTGCTGTGCTGGAGGCTTGTGCTTCATGTATCTGTTTTGTTGTATCTAAAGAATGTATATTCTTTATATGGAGTAAGTCTAAAATCACTAGAGAAGATCAGAAAACTGTAACATATCAATAGATTAGAAGACGGAAACATAGGAAGATTCCTCTACTTAGAGGATGGATGTTGTTTCCCTAGCAATGAACAAACGCACAAACTTTTTGACATTTAATTTACTGGTATGCAATTAAGCTGACAAGCTAAAAGACCCAGACAGAGGATCCGTAATTCCACATTCATGTCGAAGTTGCCCAGTCAGCCTTAAGAGACATAAGATAAGCTTCTGCCAGGTGATTAACCAAAAAGTAGACATAGATAACACTTCTAACTGTGCATTGATGTTTTATGATCTTGGTTTCTTATTTTATTACTCTATTATTATGTATTGCTGCAGTGCCTAAAAGACCAAGGGCTCATTATCTCGGGGACCACGCAAACGAAAAGAATAAAGAGATAGCCCGTAATAAAAAGAGCTAAAAATGCACTTAGTTGATCTTCACTTCTTGAGAAGTTTTCACGTTTTGTTAAACTCACTGCTTAAACTTGTGTAGCCCTCACCTGTAATTCTGATTTGCTTTTATGCATTTTACCTTTTATTTGGCTGGGTTTAATATATACAATTCTCCAAAACATCTGAAATATGTCTTGATTATGCAACAAGACAGATGTTGAACTGTTATTTGTTTACTTGAATTAATTCAACTTTGTAGGCAAAGTGTTTTGCAGACAGAAGCAATCTCACTTTACCTAGGATCTAAGCCAGCTTCATGCAAGAAAGCGCCCGCCATATCTACACTGAGCCTTTGCTACAAATTCTGCAAAAAGGCACTTCACCTAGAGAAAATGACTTTCTGTTCACACTGGATTATCAAATTAACTTTTTCAACACTTTCTTTTCCTGACTCTCAGGCAGTCCTGAACTATGTATACAGCAATGTTTGCGATCCACTGGGACAAATCTTGGAAGTCTGGAGTACATGGTTAGTATTTAAGATCTCAACTTTAATCTGATCACTTATAACAGGATAGTCAATATCCATTTTCTTCCATCCGATGATCCTTCCATCATGTAAGTTTTAGGTATATTTTCCTTTTCTCCTCTTTACAATAAAATGAGAAAAATGTCAGTGACAGCAATCCTAACCTGTTTTGTTATACATTTCCAAAGTTTTATGCAAAATAAGCCTTCCCTTCATATTTAACTCATTTTCAACTACCTACCTTCTGCATTAAGATGCATGGTTTCCAGAGGTCCAATAAAGGCATATCTCATTCCCAATCCATCAGACATCACAAGGTCTAGATCAGTAGGAGATACTACTCCTTCCTAAGCAGTAAAAGTAGAATAGGAAAACTTGTCAATGCTAAGTTTTAATGCAAAATTGCTTGACTTTTTGTATAATTTTAGCAAAATTTAAGAAGTAATAAAAACTAAGGCTAGAAATAGTAGTTAGTTTGCAAACAGAAACAGAACTGTTTGCCAGTAAAGGTGCATCTATTATACAAGCCTTCCTATGGTTTAGTGCATAAACCACCACCATTAGTGTAAACTAATTTGCATATCTTTAATACATTGGTAGGAATGCTGTGCTTTAGAATCCAATTACACTTTGACGATATTTTATATTTAAATTTTAGGATAGATCATACATTAGTTTGCATGTAATATATACTATCTGTACATACTAGTTTGCCTGATACTTATCACTTACTTACAATACCTCATATACTACAATTAAATTGAGCTGTTTATGTTAACCAATATATTTCTTTTTCTTAGAAACTGAGAATCAAGAAGACAGAGTTAACGTGACAGTCTTAATAACACATGAACAAAATAGTTTGAGGAAAATCCAAGTACTGTACCAGCACTTTTAAATATAGAAGTTTTGACTCCCTTCATATTCTCCTGGTTCTGTATTTTAATGCAGAATCATTATTCTGACAGAATGGCAGTGCAGAGGTTGGTACTACCCCTGAAGCACCTACCACCTGCAGGAGTTGACCAAAAAGGGCTGACCAAACACACAAGCAATACAGCTAGCTGCCACTCCCTACCAAATAACTCGTTAAACATTCAACCTACCCAGCCTCAACCTGCCCGGGTTCTTGAGTTCATTGCTAGCCTCAAATCTCAGACTTGGCAGGATATGGAGTATGCAAAATGAAGATTTTTTCCTGTTAAAAGCTGAGCACTGCTGTTACACCCACATGGTATAACTGACAAGAAGGCCAACACCTCCATCACATTAGTGCAAGCATGTGAAGGCTTATAAAAAAAGAGTTACAGTTCATTACCTTACAGCTTTACCTGAGAAGAATAATATTTATTATATGAAGTTGTTTTTCCACCTATTTGAAAGATACAAACTAATACCCGTTCTAACCACTTCTATCAGATAAAATTTGGTTTGAAGAAGCTGTCCTCTTTATCCCAGGGGACATAACATTTCCTTCTGGTTCTTTAGACAGTTGGAGAGATGCTGAACTGCTTCTACTTTGTCTTCTTACCCTACACTGAGATGAAAAATCTTCCCTTCCTCCCTTCTCAGTGCCTCTTTCTCCACAAGCCCCTTCTGAGCTGCAGAATACAGGCAGGTATACTCATCTGCTTGGCCAAAGAGGATTTTTTCTGTTAACTTTCCCTCTCATAGGATCCAGTCTGACACACTCCCTTCATAACACATAGTGATCAGCCAGAGTTATGGGCACACAGGACAGAACTTTCCTTATCAACTGTAGACACTGACATCTGAACCTAGATATCTAGTCTCTCTTTATAATCATTACAGAGAAAAAAGCAACTGGCATCCCAAAGTAGGCATCTAGAAAAGGTCAGAAGAGTTTTGTCCTAAAAGGCCTTAATTCTCCTCACCAACTGAAAGATTAGAACGAGGAGTTTGGGTATCTATGTCTACTCTGTAAAAATCTCAATTTAAGTGAGCTGAATCCCACCCATGGTGTCTCCTTGTGTTTATCAACCACATAGCCTCCAAAATGCTGTTACTTTAAAAGAAAATCATAAGCCAAGGACCAACATAACCTCTACAGCTGCCCACAGAAATTAAGTTTCATCATCACAGACTTAAATAGAGACTCAGCCTCAAGCCTCAATCTGCTGGTAGGCGTTGATCAAAAATAAGCCTGGCTGAACAGTGTTGCAGGTGGTTTTTGAACTCTGTCTTGAAAAGGAAAAGATAATATTATTATTAAGATCTAGCCAACATATTTGGAACACACAGCTCTTGAAACAATTCAGTTAGACATAAAGTGGCAGGGATAAGGAAGTATTATTTTCTGTAACTTAAAAGTAAGGCATAGACATGGTAAAGTGACTTGTGTAAAGAGAGACCGGAAGGTCTGTGTAAAGGCAGGAACTAAAAAGCAAGCCTCAGACTGCATTCAGATTACAGAACCAGTGCCAGTAGGACTAATACAGGCACCATATGTTCTGTAAAAGAGTTTTTCCCTTGACATGGCAACATAACTTATTTGAATAGAATAAGCAAAGTCAACAAAAGCACTCTTCTGTGGGAATAGCTTCATCTGAACAGTGGGTTATGCTAGTAAAGCTATGCTCAATGAGTGATTTTTTTTTTTCTGGCTGACATAGATTTGTGGTCAAACTTAACCACAAGAACCAAATTCCAGAAAAGCATTTGAATCACAGCAGTAGTTAAAAACTGTAAACATAATACTAAAGAGTTGATAGGCTTAGATAAGACTCTAGGAACACTTCGGAAACATTGCAAATTAATTTTCAAATGAAAAACTGATTTATTTTTTCTGATACTGTAGTCCTCAGTTTCAGTAATGTCATTTGAAGATCAGGTGCCCTCAGTATCATAGGCTGAGTTGCTTTGCTCTTGGCCTTTTGGCTATAGCTGTAATTTTATGGCCACAGCTTCTAAAAGACAAAAATTGGTGCTAACAGAAGGAAAGATCATGACAGACCTCTCCAGTTGAGGTATCATATTATTCTGTAAATGTGGACCCAGTTTCTCCTTGTCACACAGACTCTCTTAAACAGAAGCCTTTTACTTTATCTCTTCAGAATTGAAAAACACATAAATGAGGAAAACTCTGACTGTCTTCCCTTAGGGAACAACTTTACTCCCACGTATATTAAGGAGATCATAAGGTGGTAGAATGATTCAGCAGGGTGGGTGTGAGGTTAGCAAGGTGTCTTCCACAAGGATTGGTGTTTACGCTACGAAGTAAACAAGACTTCCAACCATTTCATTAAGTCTAGTGTGAAACACAGCTTCCCCAAGGGTTTTTTCAACCTCTTCATCCTGAGTAGCCATTCTTGTAAGCCTTCACCTTGAGCACTTTTCACAGGGAAGAGGAAGTGGTTAGAATTAAAACCTTGTTCACTGGAAGCAGACTTTTACAGCTACAGGAACAAGGTCTTAATTTAAAACAAATTCCACCAAAATCCCCAGTGACCCCAATGGTCAGTCAATGTTCAGGATCTAGGCTAGATCGGGATACTCCAGGCTGCTTATGACATCTTTTAGAGATTTTAATCTCCTGTGATGCCACAGTATTATCCTACCCCAGTTCACCCGTGGCCTCCTTCGGTATTTTGTTAGCGATTCTCACTACGCAGGGGCTCTCTTCCCCTTTACAAAACCTGTGGAGGTTCTGCAGTCTCCACCTTTAAGACCTGACCAACTTGCTTGGTTTTAATGAACAATCTGTACATCTGTGAGTCACACCCACATCTCAACTTCTGTCGCTGACAGTAGCTTGTAATCATGTTAAACGTGACATGGCCAAAACCCAATCTCTTTCTGACACTGCCAACTCATCACATTCTCATACTCACTCCAGCCTGTGTACAGAGTTACTTTGGACTCTACTTCCGTCATGGACCATGGAATTCCTGCCTCCAAATCTGCCACTTTATCCTCTACATCTCCAAAATCCAGTCTTTTTTCTCCCATCACTACTAATCATTCTCTCTTAGCAGCATTTGTTACACCCTTCCCTTTACTATCATTTTGATCAAGTCCCTTCAATACACACCCTGATGAGCTCTTTTCCCAGTCCTGTCATTTTGAACAAATGACTTTTCTCCTAGATCCTTCAGTCAGCTCCATTTCTTTCCATTTCATCATGTTCAAGAAACTTGTCCCACACACTTCACACCTCCTTACTTTCCTGGCCTGTATTATCCTCCTCCATGACATCTGCACTCACCTCACCCTATAACAAACACTTGGTATCAACACAATTTTTCTCTCTGGCTCTTTGAACTTCTTTTAATGATATCCCTTTTTACGGAACACCCTTCCTAACTAGATGGTTAAGCCCCTACCTTATCTTTCATCTTTTGTACAGGTTCCCTGGGTAACAATAAAATACAATTATTATCATTATTCATAATAATAATAAGAAGAATGATTTTGGAAGTAAAAAGTCTTGCCAATATTTAAGGACTGCCAAGCTAGTCACCTGAAAAGGGAGAGGTACATAAGCTAGGGACTGAAGCCAACTGCTTCACCAATTCATACCTGATTGCTGTGAAAATGAACTAAAATGGACACATAGTCAAATCATGACTATTTTCCAAAAGCTTAAGAAAAAACCCCAAATCCTTAATGGCAGAGCTACCAGTTCTTCTGATCTTTTACAGTGTCTACAACTTACCAGAGAACCTAGTTTTAAAGAAAAAGATATATTAAAATGGTATCAAAAGCTTACATAGAAGAAAATACAGAATCTTAAGATACATATTGAAGATCCAACACACAAAATAATTTTAGCAGGTTCACAAAAGCAGTCAATCTCCTCAATGAGACCAGGGGTGAAGAACTGTCATATTCTCCTCACTATTTCTGCTGCTGTATTTCATGACCCCCTTGCAAATTCTGGATGATGCTTAGAAAAATATTTCACCCAGATAAACTTCTAGACAGCAACCAACAGTAAAAGGACAATCCTAGATGTTCAAAGTAAGGTTTGAAACTTTTGATCTAATGCAGCACTGAAACTGTTTGGTTGTTACTTTCTGGATGAAGTCAACTAAAACTTTACAGAGTATCTTCAGAACGAGACAGACTCCAGCTATTTAACTAATATTCTTTTGCAACATAATCCCATGCTATTAAGAAAAGTATCTGTACTGTTAAGAATCTGCAAATGGTATTTACTGCAAAAGTAAATCATACAAGCAGTGCACAGGGTGCTTTCCAGGCAAATAAAGGGGATAAGCCTCTACTCCAAGGAGCTATGAACTAAATCAGATATACCAGTGACAACTGTCAGTGGAAGCATGAAACAGTAAATAAATGATAACAGGGAATAACAGAGAAAGCAGAGATATTTTTCCCACTGCTGGCTACAGATTATTCTAATAATTCCAGACTTGTAATACCAAAATTTAGGGTTGTGAAGACTAGGAAGATCAGAGCAAAAAGGATCTTCAGCTTCAGTATCTCACTATAAGTCTCTTACTCTCATCATAATCAGCTTTACAACACTTTAACAGAGACAGAAGAATTAAAAACATAAATAAAAAACCTACAGAAACTTCAGCTTCATACGTGCTAGATGCTCCTTAACTTAACTTCTTACAGCAAGCTCTCAGATACATGACCTTAAAGAGATACGCAGATGAAGAAACAGCTAGAGTGGCCCCAGTATCTACATTTTCATGGAACAAATATGGAGCATGAGGAGATGGAGATAAGTGAGGCAAAAATTTCCTGCTATAAACACTGGCACTGCCAGAGTGCTATTGTGCCTTGTAAGTCAAAATAATGTTCAAAAATGTTGTCACATGAAAGGCTAATTTGGATCCAACATAAAATGTCTCATTTCAGCACTCTTGCCTCAAAGGAGAGCGCTTTCTTGAATTCCTTCTTTTAGACCCATAAATGAATCTATGGGTTTTGCCTCTAAATATTTGCAAAGTCAAACTTGTGCATCCTTAAAACCACATTCCAAAATATCTATGTGGCCAAAATTCTCAGCTCCCACTCTGTATTTCCAAACTAGCCTTCATTTTCCTGATTTCCTACAACCCCCATGTCTTCTAATTTTTCTACCACCTTACCTCTATACTTCCCACTCCCAAGCCTGGCCCAGTCCTGCATTCACAGCATTCAATCAGCACCCAGCTTCAAAATCCCAGCCTCCTTGTGTATGCTCCTGGAGACCTCAGCACCCTGATTCTCATTGCTACCTCTCATCACCCTGCCCTGAATAACATTGTTCTCTCTGCTCCAGCATCCATGCTCACATACATTTAGAGCCTGAACCTGAACCAGACCTGCTGGCAGGGCCTCACCTCAGACTTCTGGCTGTGTTGCAGCCTCTCCTACTCTTGGACCCACATGGCAGAAGTTGGTGACCCCAATGCACAATCCGCCAACCAGCTATACTTAGGCACGTGAATTCCCAGCAAGAGACAGCGGTTTTGGGACTGCACTGCTTGCCTTCTGTAGAGCCCCATGTTCAAATGGTGCCCACGAAAAGACATAACTGTAGCTTTGTGTGGTCTTCTCCCATCATATCACCCACATCCCATGCCTCACCCATCATACACCCCAATACAGCACTGCTAAAGAAAACAGAGGGGCTGAGAAGTCATCAGTTGCCAACCTACATTTGGGAACTTAAACACAGTCTGCAAGCTGTTCAGTCTATCCTTGATAAAGTTTTCCAGACAGACATTACTAACACAGCTGTACCTTCATGTATGTGCATGTGTAAAATCACTCCCTTGCTATTACTATAAATATTTTCAAGGTGAGGACCGTGATGAGAATGTTCAAGCTCATTTCTCAAGGCCCTCACAAACAGATAGGTGTCTGCATAAAGGGGTTGATTTAAGATTATTTCAAGTGACTTCACAATTCTTATCACGACTGCCACTATTTTTCTCTCTTGGTTCATACATGGCCCTTGTATTGAAAATATCTGTCTTTGTTACATGCCGAAGAACTGACACAATGCAGTGCAGATACAGCAGTCCTCTATCAACAATGTAGATTTTGCCAAGCACTCACCATATTAAAAAAAAATCAAAGAAAACTCAGAACAGAAATAGGAGCACTGATCAATTCAAAACAAATAATTGTACACATGTAAAGATACTTGTTCAGACCTTTACAACTAGTAATAATATAAGTGACCCTGAAATTATGTCTTATGGTTCTGTTTCATTGTTCCTTTACAGAAGCTAAAAGTAATATGCAATCATTAAAGTACCAAAGCATTCATAAGTAATTTTGTAAGAATGTCTGTGTTCTGCATCCAAGACAACTTTAGACAACAGATCCAATACAATCCAAGACAACAGATCTAATACAAGCAATTTACATATCTAACCACAAAAGGATTAGTAATATGGTCATTTTGGACAAGGATGTTGTATTGCTATGTCTCTAATGCAAACATTCTTAGTTTAACTTCCACCCCAGAGCTCCTTAGGATAAGGAAAGCTTCATTACCAGAAAGAATCATGAAGTTTACTGTAACAAGGGAAGAAAAACATGCTTAGATTGAGTAAACTTTGAATTTTAGGAGCTTTTCAAAGACTGTGAGTTGGCTTTACCCCTCAACCATAAGGACTGAAAAGTGACTTAAAAATCAGAACCAAGAAACATTTTTCCCTACTTTGAAAGTGCAAAACACCAAAAGAACATGACTTGCATTAAAATAAGTTGGCAGCAGTATAGTGGAAAGATAGAAACTGCCTCAGGCCTGCACCTCTCTCCTATCTACAATGATCTCCTGCTATCAAAGGCAGCATTTAGCTCGAAGCAGCACAGCTGAAACTATACCTTTGATACACTGCTATTTATCTAGACTTTTGGAATGGAAATAAGGCCAAAGTTGTTAGAGTTTAAATGTATATTTGCTTGAAATGCAGTAAAATTATACAAAAACAGAACACGAAGAAAAAACAGTTTGGAAATTTAGATGAAGCACAAGGAAAGCAACTTTCATGTCTGTCAGTGCTTCAAGCACTATTTTGTTACCATTCACATAACAAACCCACACACAAAAAGTGCACATCAAGGGTCATATTAATGGCACAGGCTCCCACAAAAGTCAATACGTTCTTTCTGACAGTAGTCCATAAAGGATTCTCATAATCTTTCCATAAGCGAACAGCAAATACAGAGTGATACTTTCAATGATATATACCCTCTCAGCTCCCAGCAGCCTGTAGTCAGAGACTTTGAGAGATGGAGGTTGCTTCTGCATCCAGACCTTGATGAAATTAATATCTGTGAATTTGTCTAATTATCCTCTGAGCCCATTCACATTTTTAACATCCAAGGTTTCTGTGGCTGTGAGTTCCACAATTTAGTTTATGCCTCTCAAAGACATAAAAGAATCCTATTAGATGTTTGAGGCATTACTTCCCCAATACTCACACTGACCCTGGATACCATATTAATATACCTAGGTATTATCAGACTTACTGGTCCACAGTTTCTCAGCTACCCTTTGAACTCTTTTAAAAGAACTCGGCTGTAAGTGGTGGCTTCCACTCCTGCAGTATTTTGCTAATTGATGCATAAAAAGATGCTTACATCTATATTTCAACAACTTCATATTTGAGTTTTGGGATTCCTGAATAAATTTCATCTCACCTTCTTAATTTGCTATTAGTCATTTTATCTCTTTCTAAAAATCTTTGTTCTTAACATGACTTGTTCTACTTCAGCTTAAGACAGTTCCTCAGATCAATCCCTCCCTTTTAAGAAGAGGTTACAGTGTAGGAACCTCCTTAAAATCATCTATAGTGAACATCACAGTTCAGTTAGCTTTTTTCCTATGGACCTACCTTTCTTTTCATATCCTTCAGGAGTAGTTTTTATGTTTTTAGCAAGTTATTCGCAAAATCTTTTTTGGCCAGTCTTATTATGGTTTCAAAAATAACTTAGAGTTTACTGTCCTTTCTATCCTGTGTATTTCCACATGACTACAGCTTTCTGAAAGGATTCTCATTACAGTATACTTACTAACTTTATTTTTTTAATAACACAACCCTTTTTAATTTAAAGAAAAGTCTCCCATATAAGATCAGTTCCTTCCTAACAATACGGCTTTCTGTATTCTTATTCACCACCTACTTTATATTGTTGCATAGTGTTGCTAATGGCAGTTAATTGGAGCTAAGTAAAATGAGTTCAGCAACTATGTTTAGGTATTGCTTTGGAATAACAGCTGCTTTGTTTATGATACGTTAATACTACTTTAGTTTTAAAGTCTTTATCTATTTTTGTGTGCAAATGTTTGTTTTAAACAGCCTGAAAAATCAAAACATTCTCCGTGGCAAAAAAGCAGCTCTCCTCAAACTCTAGTTAATCTCAATAGAATAGCAGTAGACTCATAATTCAGCTCTTCTTGATGAAAGATCAGACTTTGTAGCACAGAACACACAGCTGTGGGAAAAGCTCAAGTGGCACAAACAGATGATTCTGAGCTAGAAGTCTGAATAGGCAGGAGGAGGAGAAATCTGTCTTTACCTACAAGTATCAAATAACTTTTGAACATAAGAACTCCTAAAAGGCAAAAGAGAAATGCATTTAAAATATTATTTTCATAATCCCTGTAAAGGAGGCCAGCAACATTCAGAAAATAACAGGAAATGAACAGACAATCTGGAAAAAAAAAAAATCAGTATTGTGATTTCTGCTGTTAACATTTTAATTTTGGTTGTCCTGAAAACTACAGTATTCTGAAAAGAAAGCAGGATAAAGGACAGTGTTATCATCATATCACTTTCCTTTTCATAAGCTTTGCTGTTTCTTACTGTCCAAACTTGTTGCTGTTTTAAATTTACATGTTTGTTTTTATTTTTATGTACATAAGGGACTGTTTAACAAAGAAGACACAATTTTATAGGAAATTTAAATATACAATCTTGTTTGTCACATTTATAAAACTGTGCATATGTACAATGTGTGCATAGAAATGGAAAAAAGTTATACGTACAGCCACAAGTCTCCAGGCTTCACTTATCACTGCATACTGGAGCCGATTCAGAACAAACCCCTCAATCTCTTTGTTTAATTTGACAGGAGACTGACCAATCTTCTTCATCAGAGCATACGTTCGCTCTGTAGTTGAAGGATCTGTTTCTGGATGCGGAACAATTTCAACCAACGGCACAAAATAAGGTGGATTTACCTCAAAAAGAAACACAAAAAAAGAATGTTTATTATCAACAGATAAACAGACTTACTTAGTATAAAGTATCTTTGCAATTTTTTTAATAGTGTGGGTATTTTCAAGGGAACACAGTGAGCCTGATCTCCAGGCCCAGAAAGCATTCACCAATCCAATAAGAGCTGGACTATTAATTCAAATTAAAAAAAAAAGTTAATCTTGGATGATTGAATCTATTTCTGTTTAACTCTAGCAAAATGCATCGAGCCACTCTAACAATCAGTGCAGTCCAACAGTACTAGGCGACTTTTTATTGAGTATCTGATGTTTTCCCAATATTCAAGCTGGGTGTTTTTTGTAAAACATATGGCCACCACACCTCTTTCCAAGCAAAGTTTTTTCTTTTAGACATTCAGGAAATTTATAACAAAATTATTGCTATAGACCACCTGTAAGATGCAACACTTCAGAGATAAGCTGCTGCTAACCCAAGTCTAATATATGCTAATCCCATTAACAGATATCACAGAAAACATACTTCCAAAAAAAGTTACAGAACAAGCTACCTTCAAACACCATACCCACTGAAAAAAAAAATTACTTCTCCTGTCTTCCCAAATGTAATTTCTCACCAAGCCAAGACCTTTTCATGATGTATGTTTGAAGTAATAAACAGCTAACTAAAATTCTTAAATTCTAAAGAGCTTCCTAGAAACAGGTAAAAGTTCTTAAGGTTTTAAGAGTTACGGGCAGTACATAATGCATGCTCTTTCCAAAAGTAATAGTCCTTTTGCCACATTCTTAATGTCTTAACTGCAGCTCTCACACTCATTGCCAGGCAGCAGACAGACCTAACATGTCATAACTGACTATCAGAAATAACATGGATGTTCCAAGTATGGTAATTACGTACTAATTCTTTCACCATGCTCCATTATAGTCAACTGCTTTTCTTTAACCATGCTCATGTAAATGCAAACACAGGACTTAGTCACAGCAACGTGCAAGCAGTCTTTCCTCTCTGCTCTTTCTTTTCAGTATTTAAATGATCCCCTTTACTGTAGGAACTGACAGATGCAAGCCTACTGTAAGGTTATGTCTGCTGTAACTACTCCTGTGACACATTCACTTCATTGCCTTTAAAGTGCCTTGTGTTCCAGCATAACCTTTCTCGCACTGGACTCTTTGGCAGTGCCACCACCAAGCTGAGAACAGTGTGATGGACAGTCGCAAAACTATGCCAGGCGATTCAGCGAGACCCCAAACACTGCAAGCACCGAAGAATTCTCTGAAGGCTTTTCTAGCCCACGAGGATATCACAGGTTCTAATCAGGAAGAGAACAAGCAAACTGTTGAGAGAGACAGAGGCTATTATGAATTTCCTCCAAGACTGCTCTTGACAGTGATCTTATTGAAATATTTTATTTCATGAACTTGGCACAAAGCATGGGTGTGTTTATGAGCGAACTGAGGAGACTTAGGAAGACAATTTTTTAGGACTGAGATAATGATGTTGGTAAAAAATTAAAAGTGGTAAAAACGCAGATGGAACGGGTTAGGGGAGAAGGGTTTCTAAAAATGAGAAGGGAAATGCAAAGCCTTTTCTAAGGGAGTAGAAGAGCTCACGTTACTCAGCCTAACAAAATGAAAGCTAAGGAAGCATATGACAAAGTAAACACAAACAACAAGCTATCAGCAAATATCAAATGAATTTTAATAGACCATTAATATGATTGAAATCGAAATTAGAAAAGAGAAACAACTTTCAATGGGAGTAGTGGAGTTAAAAAAAAAAAATCTAACAGATAGAGCCAAATATATTTTTAAGGTGATCTTATTATGTGGCTTCCTCGACAGCAGGGGACTTTACTCCCCTGGCACACAGTCTCCTCTAATTCCACTTTCTAGCTGTCTGACCTAGCAGGTTGATACAGCGCTTGAGAAACAAGCTGCTACGCAGAAGAGCTCTACCAACACTGAAACTGCTTGCAGAGAACAGCTATGCCTGTAAGGACTCTGTGCATTTCTATCATACAGTTGCACTACTGGATTTCATTCACATTCAATTACTGAACCTCTTGCTATGTTAAGCAAAGTGAGAAGCTCCTTCTGCCCATGGGGCATTTGATTCCATTTCTCTTCAGCAGGCTCACCTGTGCCAGAGGATTTAAATCTTATTTTTTTCTGATATATCAAATTTCGCACTTCTTGTTTTCATATCTTCTTCCTGAGCTGCTTACTTTTTCCAGCCATCCCTCCCCACATCCTACCCATCTTGTTCAAAAGGTCACAGTAAAACAAACAAACAAACAAACCACACCCCTCCACATCAAAAAGTAATAGCTATTGCAAAGCAAGCATGTTTCCTGACACGGCAGATACAGAAAGGCCTCTGGAACAGTACACTGGCTCACAGGTTCACCAGTACACTCACCCCTGAGTGAAGCTGAGACTTCTAAGAAAATGGTCTCAATCAGACTGCAAAGCCATTCCCAGATCTGATTAAAAATGCTTTCAGAAGTGGCTCCTATAATGACTGCAGCTCAAACTAAACAGGTCAACCAGTACGACTGACTTGGGAAAACAGTGAGGAAGAGTAATGTAAAATGAAAGACTGATAAACCAGCAAGAATATGAAGTTCATGATCTAATATGAAATTATAGTTATGGTCATAGCTACTTAACACAGAAACACAGAAGAGGGGACATTATCTCTTCTTGCACTGCAGAAAGCGATGGCCCTGGAAATAAGTGATAAGGAAGTACCAAATTTTAGATGGGAGGCACAGATATGTACTTTGAAGCCTAAGTTGACTTCTTTTTTTGAATTAAAAGGGGAAGAAAACTAAATTATATGTCAGGAAACCAATCCTTTTGTTCCTTTTGCTTCTCAAACACTCCAAAGCACAAGGAGAGGGGTCAGAAAGGGACTGATCAAACCCTTTGATACTGCAACATTAGGCTACAGGTAGCTGGAGAGACATAACAGTAAACTAATGGTGTATTTTGATATTCATGCTGCCACTCTTGAGAACGCCCAGGGAACTGGCATTTACTCTACAATCCTAGATCAGCTGGGGGCAAGTCACCCCAGCACTGCTGTTTACCTTTCTAGACTGCATACTATCTTTCTTAAGAAGGTCCTCCTGTGTCACCTGGGAAACTACCTCCAAGTCGTGACCTCTGAAGGATGCCCTGGAGAGATGAAATTCATTCACCAAGTTGCAAACAGCAGAGCAGCACCTGCCTCCAGCTACTACAAACTTTCATGAGAACAGCCCTCCTAACTGATCTGTCAAATACTAGATTGATATTAGGTTAGCAAATTCATCAGCTATTGATTAGTGGAAATCAGAAGCCGTAAGAATCCCAGTGATGAAGACAAAATGCTCTTCCAGGCTGAGCAGAGATGTGATAAAGCTGCCTAGCAGCTCCACACAGACCTCTACAGAAACTCACAGACAAGTGCCCTTCAGCATTTTGAGGGTTCTGCTGCCACATCTTGTGGATGCTGCCACATCCAGTCTTGCCATTTATGCATCATTGCCCTGTCCCAGCCCATCACAAAGCACGAAAATTTAGCTTCAAGTACAATTTATTCTGTTTCATCCACCTGCTTTTCCTCTTCAGGTATATAGCTTCTGCATACAAAGTCTGATGAAACCAGACCCAAAACCTTCCATCTTTTATCTACATCAACATTATCTACATCATATCTATTGCATGTGCTGAAACACACAAGCAACTTGCTGTTTGGGTCCTCACTGATACCCAACAGCAGCTGGGAAAGGACACCAGAAAAAACTAATGGAGGTCATAAGAGGAATGCAGGGAATTTTATAGGTCTGACTTCAAAATACATAATTCCTGCATTTTGAGAGATATTAGTTTGAGTAACATACAGTTATATAAGCACAGTGACTTACATGGAAAATATCTTGAGTCAGCAGTACAAAAGGGGCACACATCCTCTCAATTTAACTTATGCTGTTGCACATAGAACAACCAAACTAGAGTACTTCTGAAAAGTCAGGCTGCCCACACTACACAATGGCATACAAGCACTTCAAATATCTTTCAGTCTGCAGGAAAGAGCTTGGATTGCAGATTAATTAAATGGCTGTACTATTAAAATAAAAACAAAATATGCCATTGTACTCACAGGATGTGACACAACACATTGCTTAACATGTTTAAGGCCGGTGAACAACTTGGTAGGTAAGAGACAAGAGGTTGAGCTGCTCAGGATAACATTGTTATCAACAATAAGATCTAACTGACTGAAAATCTTCTTTTTCAGTTCTAGGTTCTCCGGAGTGCATTCCTGGAATAAAAACAAAAAAACAGTATTAGAAGTCTTCTAGTTTAATAGTATTTATCCATACATTTCACACTTCACTGATCCTACTTTAATACCTTGGAAATCACAAGAACCATCTATTCTGAATACCTACATAAATCAGTCCAGATATACCAGTGAGCCATAATACACAAAAATACCTTCTCACATATAATGAAAAGGAAAGCACAAGGGTTTCTCTATAGCAGGAGATGGACCACCACAGACTACAGGAGCTTTAACACAAAACAGATGATTCTGCTTTGTATGAAGACTTTTATTTTATTTGTGAATATAAAGATAACATAGTATGGAGAAATAAGGCCTGTTCTCCAGTCCATGGAGAACTTCAAATTAGAATAGTCTGTGGGGTTTTTTTCAGACAGAATGGTAATGAACAGATAGGTATTACATCATACCTCAAAAGACAAGCTTACCATCTCCAGAACTACGGCAGCAAATACCAACTTACAGTTCTGGAACCTGCTCTGAAATATCTGTTGGGGACTCGCAAACTTAAAAAGTTTAAGTATCTCCACTGATTTCAACTTTGAGAAAGATCTCTGAGCCAGAAAGCACACTCTCAAAACTTTCCTCAAAGCTAATGGGCACATTCAATGCTAAAGTATGGTGTGAAGTTTAACAAGTATGAGCAGACAGCCACAACCTACAGTCACTAGAATTTTAGAATTATCCCCAAGAGCTGCCTGAAAGAGAGCACACAGAAGTCCACCAGTCTGGGAGCAACAAGAACATGTACAAGAATACAGCAGATCCCACAATCAACAGGATAGACTTCAGTGTCACCAAGAGAAAATGGAGGAACAAGCAGCAGTTTTTGCTTCAAAAAACAACCTACCTTCATTCCGCCATTTGGTTTTTTAAAACAATTAGTTGCTATCTGTGTTCTTATTCTTGAAGCAGGCAGAATTCAGACAGGATCCCACACTTGCAAAACCTCAGCTTTCCTCTTAAAACACACAGAAAATACCTCTCCATGCTTTTCCAACCCTAATCTTCTCCCACCTATCAGCATCTTATTCTGTCCTCCCTATCCTGTGAATGAAGGTGGGGAAAAACTTTATACATTTAATATAATATGAAGTTATCCATTTAATACATGTAACTTCAGACAGACTCTGTAGCAGGAATGCCCAAGGCTAGAATTTCCATCAGACTGGATATGAATGAGTTAAAAATAATCTGAAGTCTTCTTAAAACATAAACAGGTTGCATGGAACTGTACTAAAAGTTCCATGATGCAGAAGTGATAAACAGGGTCATTTAAGAGCTCCAGATAGAGCCCAAAGTAACAGAGCTCCTTATCAAAACAAATTGATACTCTGCTCATAATTCCTGGATCCCTGTTTTTGGTTAACTTTAAATAGTTTCTTTTAGTAAAGCCAAAGATGAAGAGAACTTTGCAGATAGTGTTCAAACTAATAAAAGAGTTGCACTGAATAGGTTTATTGTGAACCTGAAATTCTAAGCCTCCTCTCACATCAGATGATAATCAAAAAGGCAAACTCAAATCTGCTGGAAACTCAAACCTGCCATGGTTATGTAAGGTTTCTGAAAGGGCCATTTGCTTGCAGTTACTTGTATAGTGTCCCAATTGTATTCAGGTTGTTGGACCACTGCAATGAAGTTTCTGTCCTCATCAAGCACTCAATTATTTTCTCAGAGACACCAATTCCCTTAAGAACAGAAGAGAAATTAAGCTCTAAACAATCTATTAAACAGGAACTTCATTTGCTGTCAATTATGAACCCTGGAGAGGTCTGAAGCTGTTCTATTTACCATGAGAAAAAAAAAAAGATCAAACAGTAAGCAGGTAAAATACGGTTTAAAGCTATCACTCAGTCTCTCAAAGAATCAGTGTAACAAGGTTAGAGTACACTTCAATGCATTTTAAGTGATACTGTATATTCCTGTGCTCTTTTTGTAGAGAAGATCACACTTCTCATTTGCAGCAAACAGTACACCCTTATTCAAAGGCTTGAGCACCTGAACAAGGTTGCTACTAATCTGATTTTTAACTTAATTGAACTTCATTAGTCATCTTTTGTAACAGCCTGATCAGAACATGACAGTTTGTTAATTCCTGCCCTAGAAAGGTTGCATTGTATTAAAGACTGACAAGCAATAGGCATTAAAAAATTTAAATATATATTCAGGCAACGTATAGTAACTACTTCACCAGCCAATGAAGTCTTAAGGAACCCCACAAAGATAAGCACACGCTAGACTATCTCCCCAACAGAAAACACTGACACTTAAACACATTGATCAAGGTCTAGTAGCTCCTGGTTAAAAAATCACACATATGACACAACCCCTTGAGGGCTAGTACACAGCAAGACAAGTTTTATCTGTTTAAATCCAGTGGTTCAGTGTTTTTGTATGTGCTTTTCCACAGTGTTGTGCCTGCCATCTGTGCTCCCACACGTACTCATTTTAATCCGAGTGCACAACTTCATTTACCTATATTTAAATGCTGGTACATGCTGGTATACAGATTCTTCCTATCCGCTCTTGGATATGCCAAGATAGCAACTCACCTGTATTCTTCTAGGAAACACTCTCCAAAACACTGTTTTGCAAAATACCTTCTCTTTACACTGGCAATTAGAATTGCTGCCAAGGCCATGGATTTATTAGCACTGTGAGCTGAAACAACCAAATCAATACCTTAAGTAAAGCTCTACAACCAGTACACACACAGTGGTACAGTCCTAACATGGCAGCACAAGCACGATAGCATGAGGTGAAAGCCAAAGATTTTAACTGGACATAGAGAAGATGAAAGATATTATCCATTCGGCAACAAGCAAGTCATCTTTCTATAAAAGCATCAGGGAGAGCGGCATCAAGCCACCTCAGTAGTGAGTATGGAGCCTGCCGGTGGTCACCAAGCATGAAGAATCACTGAACAAGCAAGTTTGAAAGCCATGGCTGTTCAGTGGTGAGTTCCCACCTTCTGACTAGGTTCTGTCTGCTGCATATTCAAAAAGTAACCAAGAAAACATTTCTTCCCTGGGACTGTTTATTGAGTTATGAACCTTTACAACATTTTTTTTTAACTGAATGCAACAGGAAGGCAGCCCAGGAAAGCGTTTAACAATGTCTTTCTTACATTTTGAATGCTTTTACATTCACAGTCCCCTGAAGCAGCACGACCCTCAAGAAGACTGACAGCAGTTCACAGCCATTTAAAAACTCAGATTTAGAAGCCACAGGTCCACAGTCTTGCTCCATGAACTGACACACCAGCAAACTTCGAAGGGCAGGTGCCTTATAACATGGCAAAATTTGAGTATGTCTGCAGAGGAAGTGAAATTTCAGACAAAGCTCTGCTACAAAATGTTGTAACAGAGCAGGACCAACCCTCAACTTTTCCACAGTTCACAGTCTATGCTTTTCCATCTGTGAGATGCCTCTAAAATTCTCTTTCTAGATCATCAGCAACAATATAGAGCTGTAAAAGACAGCAATCTTACACAGACAGTAGTCTCTGTGCTGTTTAATCACAGGCACTAGAAAAGTCATCTTCAACACTGACGTACCACTTGCTGAAGCACAAGTATAAGCTGGTAGCTTGACCTCCTTGCACCCAGGATCTGATTTGTACTTTTGATAAACAGACCCAGAGGAGCAAACATAATACACATCACACCTTGGGAACACTAATCTAGGGACCTAATTCCCACTGCGCAGAACATGCAAGAGCGCAACAGTCAACTCCAAGAGTAGGCTGACTGAGGGTTAGCAGCCCTAGACAGCGAGATGGAAAGGATGAAAAACCAAGAAAGAACTTGGGGGGAAGGAAAAGAGGGAGAGTACAGAATAGCTATGAGTGCAGGCAAACTCAACACTTCTGAGGCAGCGGCATTGGTAACAGTACTGATGGGCTGGAAGGTCAAACGAAAGCACAGTAAAGGCAAGACAGTGATGCAGTCAAACCACAGGAAGTCTAGTTGGTAGAGGGACACTTAGCCTTGCCCCTACAGATGTGATGCAGATCACAGAACCTCTGAGGTTGGAAAGGACTTCTGGAGATCATCTAGTCCAACCTCAAAGCAGGGTCAACTAGAGCAGGTAACTCAGGACCTCATCCAGTTGGGTTTTGAATATCTCCAGGAAGAAGACTCCACAACCTCTCTGGGCAACCTCTTCCAGTGTTTGTCCGCTCTCACAGTGGATTCTTTTTTCTTATGCTCAAATGGAATTTCCTGTATTTCAATTTTTGCCCATTTCCTCTTGTCCTGTCACTTGGCACCACTAAGAAGAGTCTAGTTCTGTCTTCTTTCCTCTCTCCCTACCCCCCATCAGGTATCTACACATACTGGGAAGATGTCCCCCATAACCTTCTCTTCTCTAGGCTAAACAATCCCAGCACTCTCAGCCTCTCCTTGTATGTCAGATGCTCCAATCCCTTAATCATCTTTGTGGCCCTCAGCTAGACTCACTCCAGTACATCCATGTCTTTCTTGTACTGGGGAGCCCAGAACTGGACACAGAACTCCAGATGTGGTCTCACCAGTGCAGAAGAGAGGTGAATAATCACTTTCCTTGACTTGCTGGTGATGCTCCTTGTAATGCAGCCCAGAATGCTGTCAGCTTTCTTTGACACAAGGGCACACTGTTGGTTGTACTTGTCACCCACTGGGACCTCCAGGTTCTTTTCTGCAAAGCTGCTTTCTGGCTTTCTAACCCCCAGCACATACTGTTACACGGGGTTATTCCTCCCTAAGTGCAGGATTTGGCATTTCCCTTTGTTGAATTTCATGTCGGCCCATTTCTCCAGCCTGTCAAGGTCCCTCTGAATAGCAGCACAACCCTCTGGTGCATCAGCCACTCCTCCCAGTTTTGTGTTGTCTGCAAGCTTGCTGAGGGTGCACTCTGTCTCATCGCCTCCTTGTCGACTTATCTAGCCTGTACTTCATTGCTTTGTCTACAGGGATGCTATAGGAGACAGTATCAAAAGCCTTACTAGAATCAAGGTAAACAGCATCCACTGCTCTCCCCCTCATCCACTGATCCAGTCCTCTTATCACAGAAGGCTATCTGGTTGGTCAGTCATGATTTTCCCTTCTTAAATTCATACTGACTACTCCCACACCTTATTGTCCCTTACATGTTTTGAAATGATTTCCAGGATTATTTGCCCCAGTGATCAAGGTGAGGCTGATCAGCCTGTAGCTTCCTGGATCTTCCTTCTTGAAGATAGCAGACATTTGCTTTCTTCGAGTTATCGGGAACCTCTCCTGATCACCATGACCTTTCAAAGATAATCGAGAGTGACTCTGCAAAGACATCAGCCAGCTGCCTCATAGGTACATCCTGTTCAGATGTCCCATAGACCTGTGTATGTCTAGTTTGTTTACGTGTTCCCTAACCCAATCTTCCTCCACCAAGAGTCAGTCCTCCTTGCTCCAGCCTTATCCCCTGGTTACATAGACTGGGGATTCCTGAAGGCTGGTCTCCCCAGCAAGGACCAAGGTGAAGAAAGCATCAAGTAGCCTTAGCTTTTCCTGTGTCCTTTGTCACCAATCATCTGCCTCATTCAGCAGCAGGCCCACGTTATCCCTAGTCTTCCTTTTGCTGCTCATCTACTTGTAGAAGTCTTCTTGTTGCCTTTCATATATCTCTCAGTACATTCAATTCCAAATGGGCTTTGGCTTTCCTGACCCTATCCCTGTGTACTCGGACAGTGTCTCTATATTCCAGGTCACCTGTCCCTGCTTCCATCTTTTGTCCATTTGCTTTTTGTGTTTGATTTTTGTAGGTAGCTCCTTGTTCATTCATGCGGGCCTCCTACCACCTTTGCTTGACTTCCTGCACTTGGACAGACTAATCTGGAGCTTTGGGTGTGATTGGTTGGGGGGGGGGGGAGGGGGGAACACAACTAGCTCTCCTGGACCCTCATTCTCCCCAGGGCCATAGCCCATGGGATTCTTCCAAGCAGATCCCTGAACTGGCGTAAGTCTGCTCTCCTGAAGTCTATGTTTGTGATTCTGCTTAATGTCTTGCTCCCAACTCACAGGATCCTGAACTCCATCTCATGGTTGCTGTAGCCAAGGCTCCCCATAACTTTCATATCCCCAACCAGTTCCTCCTTGTTTGCAAGCATCATGTCCAGTAAAGCATCTCTGCTCATTGGTTCCTCAATCACCTACATCAGGAAGTTATCATCAATACACTCCAAAACCACCTGGCTTGCTTATGTTCTGCTGCTGTGGTGACTCTTAAAGTACCCCAAGAGCACTAGGGGCCTGTGTATGTGAGGAGTCTTCTAGTTGTCTGGACAACTTCTTGATCAGGCAGTCTGTAGCAGATACCGACATCACCACTAATCTTGATCCATAAACTCTCAACTGGCTCATCAATACCTGGCAGAGCTCCATGCATCCTAGCTCATAGCATGTGATGAACATCCTAGGCAGGTACTTCCCTGATGCATTTATCTTGCACTCAGAGTCCACCATTTAACCCCCACAAGGTGTACTTCAATGCCACACTGTAGCCGTTACAGCAGGAGTGCCCTGTAGCCTTGCTATAGCCATATCACTGCAGTAGAAAATTAATTTTAACAGTTCTGTGCATTCCCTGCTCCCACTAAATTCAACACAACTTCAAGTAGCAGGTACACTGCTCAGAGATCATAACCGCTTTAATTCCTACAAGTAGGCTCTTCATCTTGCACAGTCAAGTGAGGATCTCCAAACATGCCACAAACCCTGGCGCTCTTCTTGTATTTATACACAGATACTTTACAGTATTTTAAGTGGTTTTTCAGTGCTGTGGTTTAGCTGTCAATTTTGAGGCACTTCTATAGAACACTTTCCAGAGTCAAGTGACAGCAAACCTCTCATCCATGCAAATGTAGCAGCAGCTTTCAGAGCACAGACCTATCCCACAAGCTGGATCTAGACTGTCACCACTCCTGGGACAGGAGCCACATTAGGTCTGGCTTGTCATAGAAATATGAAGAGCTTCACAAAGGATTAAAAAAACAGAAAGATTTCTGCATCCCAGAAAGCTTCTCTTCTGAGGAGTATGATGTCTAATGAGTTTATATAAGTACTTCCATGACTTCTATAATTATAACCTACTAAAAAAAAATAAAGCCACAGAAATGACTTCAGGCATAACTGTTTTACTTTCAGTCTACCAAATCACTTTTGAAAGCCATGATTTTAAAACAAAGCCTGATTAATATAAATCTACATAAAGCAGGGACCTCTGGATTTTAAACAGCATTCAGTTTAGCTGTATAAGACATTAAAAATATCTAAAAAAAATTAGAAATTCAGTTACATGAAATAGATTTCAAAGGACTATTACAATAGCTAGCAACTGTGTAGTCTAATGTGATTATTCCACACAATTTTACCACATCTACATAATAGTAATAAAAAGATTCTTGTAAAAAGCAGTTGACTTTAGAAAGGAAATGAAAAATAATCTGTATGCAAATTAAACTCTGTAATTTAACAGCAGATTCTGTTCCCCCCCACAAATAATATCCAAAGTTGAAGTTAATAAAGTTATCAAAACAAAATTGTATCTGCTTGTTCCATTTGTGGATACACTTGACCTGCTGTGTTTCTGCCATTACCACCATTTTATAGAATTCATATCAAACAACGTCGGGTTACATTTTAAATAAAATAGTGTATAAGAGGGTCGCAACAATAATTAGGATTTCAATGCTAATTATTATTATTTCTATTTAGGCTTTTGTATTGACATGCTAGTTTGAGCTTTTCCTGCTGGGTTTAAGTCTCTATTTCTGTGCTGGAAGACCAAAGTTGCACATTCTGTTAGGGAAAGAGGAGTTGATTTCTCCTGCATGCTGTATCGCACACTGACGTGCAGTCTGTTCAGCAGAGAAGGGTCACAGGCGTGAACCTAGTTTGAGGTTCAGCTAGTAGAAAAAGCAGAGAAATAAAATATTTGTAACATCAAAACCAGCTATTACATCAGAGTACTAGTTTTGTTTCCAACGTTACTGTTACCATCATAACCTTCTCAACTATGTGACATTTTGCATGTGTTCAACAGGCTTGGCAATTTCATAAAATTTGAAATAATTACACATTTCAAATGCAAATACTTGCCTGAAAGTATTCTAGACTTTTCCATTGTGTCCATCTCCCCCCTTTGGGGGCAGGGGGAGGATGACAAAGTGGTTGCAGATGCTTATTTTGAGATATGTTAAAGATAAATAGTATGTGGATATATCAGTAAACTGTGATGTAAGCAGATGTAAAATTTTAAAAACTTACTTTATCAACAATTTCTGCACAAATTCTATATTTAGAGGTTACAGTTTCTTTCTGCATTTACCTTAGGCATACCTGTTCTCACACACACACAGACACACACACACACACACACGTGCCATCTCCCCAAACCAAGTAAAATGAATGCAATGGCTCAGAGACAAAAGTTATTCAGGTTTTCCCTAAGAATATATCTGTGCATTTATCTGTGTTACTACTCTTCTACTACCTTTTCTCTGCTCAGTTTCATAAGGTTTTTCAAGATTTCCTTAGATTACCATTACACTTGGCCACCTTAAAGGACTCTGTATCACCCACAACCTTGAGTATGGAACATGCTATCACTTTTTCCAGATCTCTCATGAAAATACTGAGTAAAAACAGTCCCAGCAGCAACCTTTACATGCCACCTGGAGGTACACTTGTATAAGGAACCACAACAGGAAAAAAGAGACAGATGAAAAAAAAACATGGTATAGGGCACACTCCATTACATGTTAAACTAAATTACTGCCAGGAGTCAATTCCTTTCCCTAGCATGTAGCAGAAAAGGGAGGGAGAGAGGGAGGAAAGAAGGAAAGAAGGTCATGGAGTCTTTCAAGGAAACTTTCCTCCTCCTGCCCTTGCATTTTTGAAATTTACCTCCCAACAGCTCTTTCTAGACCTATCGGAGTTTTGACAGTGACTTTCCAAAGCATTTGCCCTTAAAACTGTGGTTGAAAAAAAACTACTGGGAGTGTCTACAAGTGTCTGAGATTTCAAAAAAGGTAAATTGGGAATAATAAGAAAAGCCAAGGATAGTATGGAGCACAAGGACTACTGCAGGAGTTAAGGAAAACAAAACTCATAGGTTTGGGACACAGCTATAGCATACAGCTCTTACCAAAGGAGTCCCCAGGCTACACACATCTTGCAATGTGGTGCCAGCATTTTGATCAGTTAGAATGAGGATTTTTTTTTTTTTTAATAAGAGCACAGACTCTAGAAAGTGACATTATTTTTATGTTAGAACATGATTTGAACTTGAGCCCCCACCTCAGGAGCTGGGATCACAGAGAAGGGGGAATGGAGGGAAGTACCTGGCTGTGCACCAGAGCAGGGAGGTGAGATCAAGTGAGATGGACCCTGAAACACCTGGGGGAAATGCAGGAACCCAAACAAGATGGGATACAAGCAAGGCAGTATGACCAAAGCTCAATAGGTTGTTTACCTTCCCCCCACCCCACCCTGCAGCTATTCATTCCCACAGCCCTCAGTACACACCTTCCTCCAAAATGGGATTCCCAGCACATGTTCAAACACCAGATGATTAACAAAATGTTTGTAGACAAAAGACTTTTTAGATGTAAAACAACTCTAGCTAGCCCAAAACAATTTGGGCACTCAAGTGTTTATTCCCAGCCTGAAGGGGATGTGGTATTCCATAAACCAGGCATAAGAGAACAGGATAAGGACAGCACCTCCTTTAATTAAAAGGCAGACTGGCAATTCTTTAATGAGGGGGCCCAGATTATTGCCAGTTGATGTAACTATAAAACAGTAAATAAAACAGAAAGGTATGGTCATCTATGTTCACATCCTGGGACTTCAGTTACAGACTCCCTCAGAGTAAGGACAGGTATGCCCCAAAATAAAATACTTACATGGGGGCAGAGAAGGAATCCCATCACACAAGGTTTTTAATAACAGGTTAAACCATTTTGACAGACATTTGTCTAGGTATGACCAATCCTGCCTTGGGGCTGGGGTTGGGTTAAGTAACCTCTGAAGTCTCTTCCAGCCTGATTTTGGACAACTCTATAGCTGGTAGGCCAACAAAGCTAAAGGTGAATCTTCCAATAGAGGCAGGATCCTCTCATATGCTGTTCTGTTGAGAAGCAGAGGACTGGAGCAAGGGGAACTCCTATACAAATTTAATTCTGATTCATAGGGTTTGAACTTGTTATAACTATATTTTGAACTGGAATTCAAAAAGTGTCTTATAGCAAATCTACAAGTGACTGGCTTTTAAAATACTCTTAAGTTCATATTCAGAAAAGCTTTAATAGAATCTAATCTCACTGATCTACTGTCTTTTAGTTTGTGGTTTTAATTTTTTTAGGTAGCAGTTGTAAAGCATCAGTTAAAACATCAGTATTTTTAGGCTAAACTACTTTAAAAAAATGGGGGCTATAATTCCCTTCAAATCTAAAGATTTGACAACTACTCAGGTGTCTTGAATGTATTAGTTCATACCAGTGTGAAATCTGATGCTTGCTAAATCACTAGCTCTTAAGTGAAATCAGAGTCTCTACCCACATGATACAGTACAAGTAAATACCACTCCAGTGAGGTGAAATCCAGCATTTCAGAGGGAAACATTTTGTACTTTTCTGTAGCTCAGAAACATACTCTTTTAAGGAACTGGAGCAATAAACTATCAAATTACTGCCACTGTACACTGTTCAGAACAAATGACTGCACTACAAATGCCTGTTCAACCTTTACTTAGTATGAAATACAAAACAGGAGTTAGGGAAGCACTGTTTTTCAGAACTATGTTACCCAATTCAGAGTCAAAACTTGCAGATCTGAGGGGGTTGCTGTTGTTTTCTTTTTTAAATACACACAAATGAAGCTTCATCTAGGGTTAGTATCATGATATGAAGAGATTTGTCTTTTTCCATGAGGTTCATGTGTCTGACAAAAGTTGAACAGGCAAGTTTGTAATAGTAGACAATACCAGTTATTATACACCCAGGATAGATCGGAGTGAATTTTAGAGTGTTAGGAGTGAAGAATAAAATAAAACTCCACTCATATGAGAAGCCAAAGGGAAGGTGTACAGAACATTTCTTTTTTTTTTTTTTTTTTTTGTTTTTGAACACTACTGTTCAACCAGCCCTCCTACCAAATTCTGCACTAGCACTTGACTACACTTTTAAATAGATCTGGCTCAGTTCAGGTGGCACAGGCTGACTGTCTGACTTAAAGGAAGAGCCTTTCTACAATCATACATGCCCACTTTAGTTAGAAAATGGGTTGTCTTCGGGGACTTAGTTGCCCCAAAAGCACCATGTGTCGTCTTTTTTTTTTTAAGCTGCCAGTCAGATGAGATTTGGGAAAAATGAATATAACCAGCTATAACTGCAAAGCAAGCGACTGGAACCAGGAAAATGGTACAATTAGACAACATACGAGAAACAACTGATCGGGGAGTCTCGTAGGTGATGCTCTAAGAAGTTATGCCACAGCTGGATGCTGGGACAGGAGTTAGCCAGAAGAAAGGCAATTCTGCCCGTCAGGAGGGGGCAACAGCAACTGCAGCACCACGGGGGTGACACTGGCAAGCTGCTTCCTGGAACACCATCTCTCAGTTCAACTCAAAGACCGTCATTACACTGTACAAAGGGATCACAAGAGTTATTAAAATGACTTGATAAAATATTTTATAGCAAGAGTCTTTGGTCTTCAATTGTTCTAACCCTTAAATTTTCCCCAATCCTCTGCAAAGATGTCAAGGCAGTTAACCCATTTAGAATCAACGGTCTCAGAGGCTAAAATGCAACTTTTGGTGTTGTTAAGTGTTTAAGGTAGACAGGATAAGACCAGGCCTAAGGTTATATTTACCTAGCTGAAAGCAAACACATCCATGTTTACCTGCCCAGTACTCAGAGCTGACCAGATACTAGTCCAGAAGTAGCTGTGTCACTGCAGTATTCACATACTCTGCCCTTCAGCAGCTTTTCAGTTACAGAGGTACTTCACTGACACAGCCATATAGCTTCCCAGTCCAGATCATCTTCCATCCTACTGGCTCATGGCACCTGAATTCAGCTTTGCCTGGAGCTATTTACAGACACCTCCTCATCTCTGGAAGAAAAAAGGTTCTTGAAAGCCATCAGAAAAGTAAAGCAAAAAACTAGTGTCTGTAAACTGGTACTAGAAAAATTTCAGATTTAAAGATAAGTTTCTCTGACGGGAGCCATGAAACATGTACTCTCAAGACTCTCAAGTCAATGCTTGTATCCCATTTTGAGGCACCTCCCATCTTTTTGAAAGTTCTTTCTAAGCTGTAACATTGTTTTTCTAAATATGTCTACCAGAGAGATTAAACAGCCAGCAAGATCCAAAAGAGGGCAGGCTGAACACCTATTAGCATTATTATTACCAGTTTAAAAGAGTTTGCAGGTGGAAGTGGGGCAATGCCCACCTCTTTCTAAAGCAAAGAAAAAAAAAACTGTTCTGAGGCTTTTAGGCAGAGTTCCTTTAAAAGAAGGAGAAAAAAAAAGCAAAGAAAAAAAGAAAACCCTCTGACCATGAGAATTATATGTTCTCTCCGATAGAATAATCTAAATTACAAGCTTGATTTTAGCCCCTTGCCAGCCTGCTTTCCAGAGCATGACTGATGGGTTCATAGAGAGCACCTCTGAGACGTGGCTTCACCAAGCCCCGCTAAGCCTTGCAACTCCCTGTAAGCACTCGCTGTAAAGCCAAGTCACTCTCCCGCTTGCTGCCAGAATACACAGTAGCTCAAGTGTCAGAAGTTAGATCTTACCAACAGTTAGTCATATTATCCTCCTCTGAGAGCCAGCAAGCTTTGGAACAATTCACTAGCAGAATAATGAAACCAAGCATCTAAAAGAGATGCTTTTACTTTAACAGCACTGTGTAAGAGATCATGCAAATGCTGCTCTAATTTCTATTCAGCTTATATTATTTTGTAACTGCAGACACTTCCACCCAAATCTGTTTTTAATAGTGAAAGGAATACCAGTAAGTTCAGTATTTGATAAGACAAAACAATGACAATGACAAAACCAAAAGTGATCATATATTTACACAGTAAAGTAAAGTGCACAGTAGTAAGAAATATTTATCTCAGCTATGATAATCCTATGACAGGGACATTACAGTACAGAAGTCCCAATTCATTTCTCTCCATGGAGTTTTATGCTAATTAAAAAAAGCTATTTTAAAATTAAAGCTTTTACTGATGGAAAAAGCTTATAGTGCACATTCACCTAAATGCTACAGGTTATACACTGATTTTAAGTGGCATAGGAAAGTCCTAAGAAGTGAAACAGCACTACTTTCATCATTTTGTTTTCTGGGTGCATACTCAGTTTTAGAGCAAAAACCATAATGGTTTCCTTCTGCAGTTGATGCAAAGCACACCAAATCATCCGGATGAGTTATTTCATAGGAATGCTCAGGTGAGCGAAGATACAAACTAATATGTCAATTCCTTGTTTTTAAAGGTTCGTGACATTACTGTTCTAAATTTTCTTCTTACTCAGTCTGTCCAATTACTTCATGTATCTTTTTCACTTTGATATCCTCATTAATGCTACTTAATAAAATCCACATTTTTACTACTTTGTCCATCTGTTTTAAGCTATGTCCCATAAAAACAGCATAGAAGACAAGGGTCTGGAGAATTGATTCAAGCAGTGCAAATATCAAGGAAGTTTTCAGAGCTTGAAGTGGACCTGGTCTACAGAGGCCAAATTTGAAAAGAAGTTAAGATTTAACCAACTGAAATCTAGTGCAAAGAAATGCAATTCTCATGGAAGTCCTCTGACAAGTTAATCAGTAGCTTACATCATTAAGCAAGAAAACTATTGAGTCTTCTACATTCAACTACCATTAATGCAACTTATGTTTTACTTAAAAAAAAAAAAAAAATTAAACCAATACAATACAAACTCATAAGTTTTGTCATTTTGTCCTTGCAGTTTCAGAGCTATACTTGGTCACTTCTCTGAAGTTCATTTGACCATTGAATTGTTCATTCAGCCAAGGTAGCCAATTCACTGCTGAAATAAGAATCCTTATTCTAGGATTCTAGTCTATTATATCTACTTTTTCCCCCCCCTCAAGTACAAATAGTAAAGACTAGCTCAGATTTGTCTACTTACATTGTATATATGGTAACACTTTGGAGGCAAAATTTGATACTGAGCTTTGAAACTGATGAGCTAGTGAGCACTGCTGACAAGGTGTCATGCTAAAGGCTTGCTAACCATTGGTACACTGTGCCTACTTCATTTAACTTCTTTTTTTAAAATATATAATTCAGTTAATGACAACATGCTAAGAGACATGAGAAGGGCTAAGGGAATATAAAATAGTAATGGGAAGCTTGAATTACCCCAGGCAGATTGTTGCTATCAAGGCAATTCAGACACTATCAATGCAACACTGCTGTCTTCAGCTATCTAAAGGGAGCTCACAGAGAAGCCAGATTCTTCTCACAGGTTCACAGCGGTAGGATGGGAGGCAAGAGACACCAGTTGCCGGAAGGGAAATTCCAGTTTGTTATCAGGAAAGAGTTTTACAATGACGGTAATCAAACACTGAAACAAGTTAACCAAAGAGGCTAGAAGTCTTTATCCTACAGATATTTAAAACTCAACTGGACATGTCCCAAGCAAGCTGATCTAAGCTGGTCCTGTTCTGAACAGTGGGTTGAAACAGCTGACATCCAGAGGCCCCTTCCAATCCAAATTACTGATTCTGTGACATTTGCCCAATGCCTGTTTCATAGATCAGCTAGTTAAAAGAGACCATTGGGGGGGAGGCGGGGAAGGGAAGGCCACACGGCTCCCAATTTAGTTTGAAGTAGCATGTGGGACCTGGTTTAGAAATCTTATAGTTGAAGAGCCACCCTAACAGTGACCATAAAATATTAACACTCAGCATTTCTGTAGGGTCAGCAAGAGCCAAGAACTCCATCACAGCTATGCTAAGTTTCAAAAAAAAGTAGTCAAATAAAAGTGGGGATACTCGTGAGGAAATACAGAAGTGGTAGTAAAGGACAAACCAACACAAAGCGAGCACCTACTAAGCAGTAAGAAGTGCTTGAAAGAGCAGAAGGAACCAAGGAGAACAAAGAGGCTACTAAACCCAAGAAGGCAGCCTTCACAAAGCTGAAGAGGTATCCAAATGAAGATAGCAGTGAAGGATTGTTATTTTGCCAGAATATGATAAAACAAGGTAGAAAATGCCCGCAACTGCCTACAGAAGGAATAGTCAATAAGTAAATAAATAAAATCCCTTTTTCCTTCAAAAAATGCATGGAGACAAGGAATCCAGGGCATGCACTGGGCCAAGAAATGATTAAAGTACACAAGGAATATCTGGAAATCACACAAAACAGTGATTTCTTTGCGACTGTTGAGTTTTCGGCAATGACTAGAAAGGAGAAACATACTGATTTTCAGGCTCCCAGGGTCCGGCTCAAATTGGAAGAAGCTGAAGGAGTCAGAACAGAGCAGGGGTGGAGGGACAGAAAGAACCAACAAAGCCCTGAGACAAGTTTTCACCTCAAGGTTCTAAATTAAATTGGCTGAAATACCCAACACACTGACAGTGATATACAAGTGCTCACTTGCAATCAACCCGAACATACACACTGCTACCAGAGAGGTGATGAGTGGCAAACATGATGCAACTTTAAGGGGAGCTTCATGAAAACCTTAACTATGAGCCTGTAAGCCTGATCTCTCTATCAAGCAAGTCAGGAGAAAAGGGTAGCACTGAATGAGTATTAAATAAATGGAGAAGAATCAAAACAGCTTTTTCAAAGGGAAGTCCTGACTCACAAACCTAGTGGAATTCTTTAAGGAGGCAACAAGCATGGGAACAGGAGTGATCTAGCTGATGCAGTCCACATGGATTTCTAGAAGTGCTACAACAAAGTCCTTCACTAAAGGCTTTCAAGGAAGCTAACCAGCCACGTGAGAGATAAGAGCTCCTTTCATGGATAGTAATTGGTAAAGGGATAGTAAACAGAAGGTAAGAATAATGGTCAGCTCTTACTCAGCAGAAGATGCTGACAAGTGCAGTTTCAGAGATCAGTGCTCTTTGCTCTACTCATTCATAAATGACCTGAAAGACAGGTAGGCAGTGAGTACACAGAGATAGTTCATAACATTAAGTCAGTGCTTGTCACTACTACCCCAAACATCTGCAGAAGGACTTCACAAGACTGACTAGGCAATAAATTTAACTCAGTAGAGGTAATGATACTCAAGCGAAAACAGTAAAATGAAATGGCCAGCTCTCAGTTTGCCACTGCAAAAGTCTACAGTGCCTTCACATCTTGACTACCATGTGAGGCTTTGCTCTGTCTCCCATTCTCCCCCCATGCACCAAGCCAACTTGGGAAAAGGGAAAGGTCTGGAACTCTGAAAGTTCAAACAATCCCTGTTGCAGTTCTCCAAAGCTTTCTGAAGATAGGGAAGTTGTTTTATGCAAAACTAGAACTCCTCAAATTCAAAGAGATTGAGTGGATATGATAGGGGTCTAAAAATCCTCAGTAGGAATAAGTTGTTTACTCTCTGAATTCTGTCTTCCAGCAGAAAAGTTAGAAGACATCAAGCCAAGCTAGAAAGACACAGGTTTTTAAAAAATCCTGCTGCTGATAGGCTGCTTGGATGCTAGAAGCTCACGGTATCACAGAATCACAAAACAGTTGAGGTTGGAAGGGATCTCTGGAGATCATCTAGTTCAACCCCCCTGGCTCATGCAGGGTCACCTAGAACAGATTGCCTAGGATTGCTTCCAGATGGCTTTTGAATATCTCCAAGGGAGTAGAGTCCATAACCTCTCTGGGCAACCTCTTCCAGTGCTCAGTCACCTTCACAGTAAAGAAATTTTTCCTCATGTTCAGACATTCTTCTGAATGGACAAAAGCAGTATCTGACTTGGGAAATCCTTCAGCTGCAATGGCTGGACACTGAAAGGCTGGGAGAGAGTACTAGGAGGAAGCACCACAGGCTGTACCATACTGCTGAACAGGATAGGGCTGCAAACCATCTCCAGCTCCGAGACCAAAGAGCAGACAGAGGCAGACAGTTGTACTGAGATCAAGTAACAGACATCCACAATACATACTGAGTCTCTTTTGGACTGCATCCTTAATTTGTCCCCTTTTAGCTCTTACTATTATTATTATTAAGGATGTGCTGCAGCTCAGCAGAGTGGTAGATTTAGAGCCTGAAACAGGATAAATTGCAAGTCCTGGAGTGCAGCATACATACATGTAGAGACAGTTAATGATACAAAGCTGGAGTAGTACTGGGGGACCATGGAGTGTATAAGGTGCGAAGTCTGATACAAACTCATTCGTACTATCTACTGTAAATGGTCCCTCCTGCCACTATTCCCTGAACTGCCCACATCAATGAGCGTACCAACAGCTGAGAAGCACAGACTATCAGGTCCTGTAACTCAGCTTGTTCCCCAAACTACTCTTACTTCACAGCACAGACCCAGTCCTATACACCAACCCTGTTTTTAATACTCTAATGTGGACAGCTGCTTTGGGTTGCAGTTTTCCCCCTCCTTCACAAAGCACCTTTTATAACACCCATGACAAGCACTTCTGGCAGAGACAGAGTACACACTCCACAGTACTAAACTTCGTTGTGTCTGAGGCCCAAGCAGGACAGGGCTCGAGTTCCAGCACAGTCAGAACAGAAGTCACTCCTGGGCATAGCCATTTTCCCTGCCTTACACAGATACCTGGAGAAGAAGAAATACCTTTTAGTCCCAGCACTAGAGTGTGTGATGTTGCCTAACAAAGGAGCTCTCCCCCGAGAGGTTCCTGCCCACCTCCCCTCTATATTTCTCCCTCTAACAGGTACTGCAGGTAGTCTGTGTCACACATGGAAATCAGCAAGTCACTCCAGGCTTAGCCAGTGTCAGCCGTCAGTCAGCCAGTACAACCATCCTCAAGGAGTCAAGAGGTTGAGCTTTCCAGTATGCACCTACTACACAGAACAATTTTATCATTTTTCTAGTTTGCTAGGAATTGCCAAATCTTTGCTTACCTGAATGAAAGTAGCACCCTCTACTGCTGCCTTCAGGTCTGTACAGCCACTAATGAGAGCCAGCTGCTTCTCTGCACTCAAAGCTCCTTTCAGGAATCCTGACTCCTCCAGCTCCTTCATTTGTTTGCTGATAGAAACAACACACACATTTAAGTATTTATCACTTTAAAGTCACTATTAAAAGCTTCTTAACAACCCAGTAGTACTATGTTATTTGCCATGACACTGCTTATATTTATACTCAAAAATATAAAGGTTAATTTCGACATTTCTCTCTGACCACTCTACCACCACCACTTTCTTAAAAGATTTTTCTTGTCTTCAAGCATGGATGGCTCTAGGATCTATTCCTAGCCCCGTGCTTGTCACCACCACAAACTTGTTTTCACTGGTGCAGGATCAGTAAGAGTTTTTCTTCTCATATCTAATGAGAAGAGAGTCCTTTACTCAAGTTGTTCCTCTAGTTTTACAAACAACAGGTCTTTTGTTGTGAAGCCTTTCTGTAAGAACACTATTTAACTGTATTAAAAAGATACAGCCGGGAATCATTGCTAAACAAATATACCCCTAATATAGGTAATAATTGCAGAGCAAATATCAGAAAATCTGAGCAGTTATTAAATTGAGCATCTACAGCTTAAACTAAACAAATCAAATATGCATTACTGCTGTGGCTGGACACGCCACCTTCCAAAGGAAGGATCCTCTACAGCTTGAAACTGTGCCCCCACCCCCCAAAAAAACACCACGAGAGCAAGACATTTTCAAAGCTGTTCAAATCATTTGGAGGCGCAACTCCATAGAAATTAGGTGGGATTAAACTACCTGATTGTGATCAACCTGAAATTATTTGATACAGCCATTATTATGGTTAAATCTGTCACAGTCAACTCAAGCCACAACTCCTCTGAGCCTTTGTTTATTATTCTCTTTCTGAAGAGAAGAGAAAATTCAGCTAATGATTAGCTTGGGCAGGAGGGATTCTTTGCTCTCCCTACCAGCCTAGCTTTGAAACCTTGGCTTCTTTTTGAATGCTTTCTTGCATAGTAAAGGAATTGCACTTGCCACCAAACTGGAGGGTGGAAGAGCTGGAGCAAACAGAGAAGCTCTGCAGTGTGGATCAAGTTATATGATTGTTGTTACACATTAATTGAATATGGAAACAACCAGTGATCCACCATGCATTTCCTAAGTGACTGTGGTACTGGGGCACACATGACCGTCTTCATTAGGGATTTTATGAGATAGTTCTGCCCATGTAACATGCACTAACTTACTTATACAGGCCCAGATAAACTCCACACCCAGACATACGTCAGTCCTTAAGATGCCTGCCCAGACCCCCACACATATCCAGAGAGTAATACTATTTTTTTTGGCACCTAGAGTCCTCAGAAGAGATGGGTCCCTGTGTGTTTGTCATGGACTTCTACAGCAGCCAGATACACACAGTCCTTCATCCTTATGAAACAGAGCAGGCAGCCAGCCAGAGGACTGGGATAACGTCAGCCCCAGACCTCTTCTTCAGTCCAACTCCAGCACATATACTCTAGGACAGCTTTCCCTCAGTCCCCCGCCAATGAGACAGCTGCAGGCACCTTTACATCAGCAATCCTAAACAGGTAGGTATCTTATCAGACTGGCTCCCAGCTCTCAGTTGCTTTATGAAAACTCTTTTTTAAAAAAGTCATCTATACTTTTCAAGCAACATTAAGTTAATTGAGAGAAATGTACAGAGTGCTTAAAAAAAACCCACTGCTTTAAATCACTCTGCCTCTAACTTTGTGTTTGCTCTTTTCACGCTACCTGCTGAGCAATGTGTGATAACGGACTTCGACTTTGTCAAACCATCCTTTTATTCAGAGCTCTTGTCTATCAAGGAAGAAAAGTTGTCTGGACACAGTCCTGAGCAACCTGCTCTAGGTGAGCCTGCTTGAGCAGGGGGGTTGGACTAGATGATCCCTAAAGGTCCCTTCCAATTTCAACCATTCTGTGATTCTGTGAAGTATTGAATCCATAGGTGCAATAAAAACATCAAGCTTTCTCCTCCAGATTTCCCGAACAAAACAAACGGGATTCATTTGACCTAGCCCGTCAACATGTATATGCATTTCAGATGCATTTGTCCGATCTTTTTTAGGCATCCACGTATGTAATCCATCTCATTTTATGGTAGAAGTACCTATTTCTCCCCAGTCCCTATAAAGCAATTAACTCAGTCTGAGACATTTAGATTGCAGTCTTCTGAAGTTACTAAAGATAAAGTTTCCATCCTTCTCTTCTGTAATTTAAAGACGATCCAGTTCTTACTGAATTAAACAGAAGCAAGTCAAACCTCAACAGACACACACTGGGCCCTCAGATCTTTAGCTTGAGCTCACGGCTCAACTAAATCAACCATTAACCTCCTGAGAATTAAGATGTTACTTCAGCATCCACTGTAGTTGTATTGTGTCCAAGAGAGCACAGACAGATACAGGCTCTACTAGTTTTATCAAGGCTTTAAGAGGTCATAGACATCTGCTGGTTTGCAAGCTGCTTTGACATTCTCCTTTCCATTCAAAATAGTGGAAAAGGGAACATTTGTTTCCCAGTAAACAAGCCAGGTTCCTAGTATAGTTTTCTGACACCAGTCTTGAGCAAAAGTATCTTATCCTAGAGCAACCCCACTAACATCAGCATAAACAGGTCTCGGTAGCTACTTAACAAAAGTCAATAAGGCATCGAATAGTGCTGCTCCTGGTTTAGCACAATAGTCGGAAGAGACAAATACCTTCTGATCACAGTGGACTTCGTACCTTAAATCAAAATACTTCTTGGGAGTAGGTAAGATGTCAGCTGAGGTTCTATCTGAAAGAAGCAAAGGTAACACGGCGTATTCCAAGCCAGCATACATGCACTTATTTTTTTTTTTTTTTTTAAAGACTAACTCCTACAAGCATTAACTTTTTCCTCTTCAAAGTACTGCTTCTGTAATTAACTCCAGCTAATCATTTCCATACAGCAAGTTCTAACACTTTTATTTTATGTTAGTGACAGCTGATCATTGACCATGATTTTTTACTCAGTTTTGGGCAGAGCACTTCTGGGTAAATAGTCAGGCATTGCATTCTGTTTACACTGGACAACTGTTTTGAAAAGGTTCAGGTCACTCTTAGCTGGAGAATGAGGCCAGAAGTCACCCACATTTCAGACACTGCTCAGTTCTGTCACATTTGCTTCCCCAGAGCCCCTTAGAAATGCTAATTTTGGCCTAAAATCTATCAGTCTATGCATACCAAAACTCATGCAAAGACTTCTGTTAATAGCTTTCTGCCCATTTTCTGATTATGCATTTATGGTAAAACAAAAACAAAAAACCAACCAAACAAAAAACAACTAGACCTTTCTCAAGCAAAGTCAAACTAGTAAGAAATTGCTTTCTAGTAACTTTTTGTTTAAGAACACTTCAAGGAAAAATATGTGTCCAAAGACAGCCCCCTCCAGGCAGCGTCACAGAAACCACAGCAGGAAATCTGTCATGTTTCCAGATGAGTTCCTCGTTTGGTTCCTTGACAACACACCAATGAATGGCTAAAAAGCCCAGATTTCTGCTTCTTGAGCAATCTGCATGGCAAGTGATAAGAAACAGGAAGCTTCAGGTCCATTTTCCAAGTTGCAAGGGTACACTACAACTTGCTAGGCAGAAGCTCTATCTGACACTTTTTCAAGGTTCCAGCTCATTAAAGGCTGCTAGTGCTTTATCTGTAAAAGAAACAAGAGCTAGAGTATCCAAACTTCTGGCTCCCTCACATCTTGTGAGGCGAGATGGTAGGAAACCAAGAATCCCAGAGGTCTCGACTTTCAGTTCCTCAGAATTCCATTTCCCAGGTTCACTTGCCTAAATCCAGCATCTTCTTGCAAAGAGATTGCATATTATTTTTAACAAACAAAATTTTTACTTGAAAAGACCACAACAGAGTTACCCCCTTCTTAGAAGAACAAGGTGAAATTCTTGTTCACTCGCTGTGCGTTATTACACTTGCTTCCTCCTCCCTGTCCCCCTGAAACTCACATCATTCCACAATAGGCAGTGGAGGGATTCAAAAAGGCTAGTGACATACTAAGATGGGGCTTTTACTTTTCTTCCACAAGCTCCTTTAGAAATTTTCAGCATCTGTCTCCTGTTCTCTTCCCTTCCTTCTCTGCCAGTGATGATTATCTTGACATTTCTACTTCTCTCATGAGCCATTATACATACATACATATATATATGTGTGTGTGTATATATACACACACACACACACACACACACACACACACGAGCCATTCTCAGTTAATCTCTAAGGCCACTGTCTTCATCCTTTGAAATCTGAGGTTGGACTGAATTTTTTCTTCTAAACAAAAGTCCTCCAATTAATGTCACTGACCACCATGCTAACCATTTATTTAAATTACTATAGTATTTAAAAACGTGCAACACGAAACATGATTAGTGCATTACTTCAGTTTTGGTCTTGCCTCCTCTCTCCCTCCCTCCTGGGGAAAACGTCTTTTGGTCTTCTCCACTAATACAGTTTTATTGTCTCTTTAGCTGTTTTGTTCCACAAAAAGATTTCAAGTCCTACAAATACTAAATCCTTTCTATATTCCCTTTAGGGTACAGGATTACCACAAAAGCATAGGCAAAGGGAGGGAGTCCCCTGACACTTACCATACATTAAGGCACATAATCTACTGGCTTATATATACAGCAGTGCACCACTGACCTCTGCTGGATGACTTTTTTATTCAAAGATGCAGACTTCAGGATGATCATCCTGGAGGATGAGCACAGATCCTGAGGCCATTCCAGATACCTCCAAACACACACCACACACAGCTTCAGTCTGAAATTCGGTCATGTGCACAACTTGAAGGATTTGACTCAATAGCCTCCTAAGGTCTTTGGAGAATGAGTACTTCATGTCCATAAGAACACCTTACTCACTTTTACTGCTCATGCTTTGTCTAGCTCTGAAGCTTTACTGTCATACCTCACTGCCCACGTCAGTGCTACTCTGGGAACTCAACCAGTGAGTACCTCAAGCACCTAATCAATATTAATGCTCCTGATCACAAACTGCTGGGATGTCTTAGTTACAACTCCTACTCCAAAAGCCTTTACAGAAAGGCCTGACAAGTGATGGCAGCACTTAACTCATCTTGTTCATGCCCTTTCACTTCACTTTTATTCATAGCTACTATATAGCATTCATACCGATACTGTTGCAACAAGCAAGCACTTAGGAGATGAAAGACTGGAGAGTCACAAACTTGTCCAAACTGGCAGGCGGAAGGGAGGAGAAGAGGACAAGAGAATGCTGGCACCATTCTTCACAAATTCAGCCAACCGCCATTGCTCAAAGGCCAGGACAACAAACCAGTCATGGCACCAGCTTGCTATCTACTAATGAGTCTATCCAATAAATGAGAAGGTATCTGGGCCAGTAAAGAACCTCACCAGCCTCAAATTTCCACCCTGAGGAACAACAGCCATGGTACACAACCGTAAGTCCCTGGCATTGGGACAAGCTCACCATCCAGACAGGCAATGGCCAAATAGCAAGCTACTAATATCAAGTTGCAAGTGGCCATTCAAAAGTGTTAGCAACCAGCTTCCCTCTTCGTCCAGATAAAAGGTAGAGGTACAACAAGCAACCTGGAGAATTTGTTATGTATTACAAGGTATATTTTCAAAACATCAGTACAAGCTGGACCTGGATTTCTGATCAGATATCTAGAGCAGTCAAATGCACTTTGCCCATAGCAATGGCAGTGTACTCAAGAGGGATGGCTGCCCAATGAACTGTGAATTGCTCATGTTGCGTAACTACACACTTCTAGCAAGCTGTTGCCATTTTTATACCTACGAAGCATAAGAGGGTACCAGACAGCAAGCGTAACAAGAAGTTCAAGTATCTTCTAGAGACCAGGGGGGAAACTATTACAGGGGGAAAACTATTTCAGGACTTCGGATGTAACCAAGTCATATGCACAGATATAGTTTACTTCCTTGGTCTTATGACCTGTCATATATAGCACACTTCATTACAAGTTCCAGGCACATTCTACAATGTTCACAAAATTCTTAAGGTACTTCTCTCTGTCTGGCCAGGGGTTGGGAGAAGTGTTATTTTTTTCTAGCCCATAAGTTTTGCTTATTTTTCATAGCAATTCTGCCCCTATAGCATGGCAAAGTTAAAATTACTTACTCCAATACTGCGCTCCACTATAAATCAAGTCCAATAAAATTTATGGTTAAATTAATACTTAATAAAGAGAGAAAGTATGATATTCTGATCTCAAGACTGCTTGGCTCTAATTCTTTGTAGTTCAGTTTTAAATGTCTCTTGACTGAGTGGCAATCTACTGTCTTTGAAACATCCAGAAGAGCAGCCTGTAGTCAGATGAAGTTAACATACAAGCAAATCCCACTGAATAGACCCAAGTCCCACGTCCAAGAGTTTAGATTCAGTCCCACACAATCTTACCAGAATCTATCAGTTTTCAGAAGGCAAAGTTCTGCATAAGTCCATTCAGGAAGAACAGAACTCACTAACGAAATTTTTTTTTTTTTTTTTAATGTGGGAGGGCGGTGAATGACATTTCTGCTATAGGTTACAGCATTATACTAGCTCTTGTTCACTATCTACCGTGGCTCAAGTCCCCTTCTCTGTATACCAGAAGGTCTCTTAGTCTTGACACTACAGAGGATAAACATTGTAAAGAGAAGTTAAAGTAAAAGTATTAACTAAGGTATTCCAGTTTATTAAACTGGTAGAGTTTTGTTTATGGTTTAACTTGCACCAAAGCCATCATGAGGAAGGTCTGGATTATCCCCTTCCACCCCCAAAACCAGCTTAGGTAAATTAAGGCTACATGTATACTAGCAATTAATGTAATGCATTAAAAATAGACCTTTAGACGCAAGCAGTTCATATTAAGGAGTGGATGTCTGCAAAATACCTATTTGGGGTGGGATTTTCACTCAGCTCTAGACTGTCCCATTGGACAGAACAACCATTACTGTCTGGAGTACACCAGAGGAGCTCCTGAAGTAATTTTCTGGTTCATAATTTCATCTGAAAGGAACCCAGTCCCATACAGACTGCTCTAAGATGTAAGCTAAAGGATGGTAATTGTAGAAGATTGGGAGCACACTTTTGAAGCTAATCTCTCAATTAAAACATTAATAAATCTAACCACATCTTCCAGGTTCAGATCAGACTTATTTAAAAAATCCATGTAGAGACCAAGTGACTCTTAGTTTTTGGAAGCTGAAAAGTCACTGCCCCAAACCACATTTCATAGGAGGAGAAGGAAGTTTACAGAGTATCATTAGCTGCAGAACTAGAGGAAGAAGGCATACAATATCTGAAGCAATCCATGGTTGAAGCAACAGGTCTTCTAGACTCCATAAATACTAAGACTTAACTGATTTGCAAACACTCAGAGGCAGAATCCCAGATCGGCTCTCTAGATCAAGAAAGGTGACTGTCACAGATGTAAGCCCTTTGCAATCACAGAGCAGGTCAGAAAAGAGTATTTATGTCTCCCAATCTTGTATTTTACGTCCTGTCCCAAAAGATCTGGAACAGGAAGTTTTTAAAAAATTAAGAGATAAAAAGGACTTTCAAATATTCCATTATGATTATAGCAAGGAGAAAGGATTGAAAGAGAAGGGAATACATACCATGCCTGCACGCACATGCACACATGCTCTCCTTCAAATCTCAGGAGACAGCAAAGGCATTTAGCCTCTTCTGAAATGTAGTCTTGGAGTTATTACCTCTGTCACAGTGGGGGCTCTGCCCTGTGCCCTTCACTTTCTTGGAAGAGCTAGGGAACTCATTTCTTCCGCAGTGAGAAGGGTGACTGGAGAAAATTGTTATTCTAGGATTAGTCTGATCCTTCCACAGAGTGAGCCTCAAACACTTCATCTATTTTTCCATATATATTTTGTTCTACAGCATCAGTATCCAGGGGTGAAGGGACACATTAAAAGGACTGGAGAGAACAGGTGAATAAAACAATCAGTAACCCACTTCTTATTTCTTACACCATATCTTCTGTAAAACTGAAGAAAGTGAGTGCTTTGTACAATGCGTTAATCTAAGGAAAAAAGGCTAATCCCACTCTTTCAGCTTGGTCATGCCTAATTGTTGGACAAATATGAGAGACTTCTTATATACCTCAAAAAGATGAGCTACCTGGTTCCTATTTGAAACAATGCATTTATTAAAAATGGATTCTAAAAATCTGATAGAGCTTGCAGCACTTTCCTACAAACATTCTTATTTTCAGCTATCTTACAGAATGCAAGAATGTTTAGGATAGTTATTACTACACCAGAAATTCATATGGAATTCACTATAATTCACTATAAAATATCTTACAGAGTCCATCCTGATCTGGATAGGGCATATTATGTATGATGCACATTTAGTCAAAATGCATACTTTGACCTATCCTGTCAGATATTTTAAGAGTTCAAAGAGATACAGTAATTAAAAAGCACTCTCCAAGCACCCTCAAACAGTTCTTGAAATGGATGCTAAGAAACTTCCTTTGCTGCATATTACTGGGATTTTATTTTATAATTCTTGATAGATTTTAAACATTAAAACATTCTGCAAGACACTTTTAAAGCAGTTACTTCCATCACATTTCCTTCACCAATGCACCTCTACCATGATCCCACCCCACAACCCCACAAGCAGAGTAACCAGCAGCAGCAGTCATGTTCATAAGGCTTAGGACATGTTGTAACATGAAATTTTGGGGGTATCCCACAAAGACTGCTCAAGTCCCATTAATAAAAAAAACAGTTTTTGCAGTATTTCTTCTGACTGTAATCCATGATCGTAACCTGTATGTAACCCAAGCCCATCTCTCTAGGTGTGCAAAACACTCAGACATCAGAGACTGCAAGATTGATACAGGATATTTTGACCCTACTTCGGAGAATAACAAGTTCTAGAGTTTCTATAGGCAAGACGTTATGAGTGATTTCATTCAAGAGGGCTTAAGGGAGATGCAGATGATGCAAGTCAGCCATGTACACAGAGGTTTTCAAGTTTCATAAGATGTTCTCAGAAAGACAGGATTTACAAGTGTAGCTCCTCAGTAATAAGTCCATCACTTTTTAGCAGTGTTGACTCCTTGCATCAACTTCACTGTGATTTAAGAGTGTCTAGCACATTTTCCTGGGTAGGAGAGACAAGAATCCAGAGTGAAATATAGATCTATGACTCAAGAATCCTACCTTTAGATACCCAGATTAAAAATCTATATGAAAATATTTTTACGCAAACAAGTTCGTCCTCAGCAACAGCCAATACACACAGAAGAGATGGCTGAAGTTACTTCCTCAGCCAAGTATTTCATGTTTTGATACTAGTATTAATTCACTAGAATATATTCAATAAAGGTAGTAATACCAGTTTTCATGTGCCCATATCTCTACATACAACTACCACTTCACAAAGTTAACTTCAACTGTCCTAGGAAACCTTTGTACTCAGCTTAGAGAAGAAGGGAAGGATTGGAAGACAGAAAGAACTTCTAATAGACATATATACTGTTTTTTACAGTTGAATATGACGTAATTAGTTTGAAAAAATAATCTTGTCTTTATATTTTAGCACAGGCTACTCCCTGAGGTCTACTATGTTTATGATTTTTTTTCCAAACTTAACTGTAGCCTTTATGCAGGCAACTGTTTGGTTTTTATATATATTAAAAACAGTTACCAGTTCCTATGTCCTAGAGGAGATACAGTTTTGTGTGTAAGTAAATACCATGATATTTAACCAGCATCCACTTCTAGAAAGAAACCACAGAACATACATGCACATATATCCAAGATTTAGTGTCCTTCTCTTCCAAGTCAAATAAACCTTTTTCTTTGCAGTAGTCTTTCACTATAAGCATGAATATGGAACAAAAACTGTTCTACATAAAACATGAGCCAATTACATAAAGCAAAAATGCAGTGTTTCCACTGTATTTATCAATCTTTATCAACAGCATAATTATGTCTAGAATAGTAGCTCAGGGAGTATTTGAAAGAGTTTACGTATTACAAAAAGTTTAAGTCATAAAGGTTTGGGGGTTTTTTGTAGGCTGGGCATACACTAAAGCATATGTACATATATAATACATATAGTCTATGTTAGGGTTACTTTCAAGAATAGGGTACTACTTGTTCTTCTAATTCTTATAATTTTAAAGTTTAGCGATCTTATATTCAAAGCAGAATCAATCACATTGACTTGGAACAAAGCATAATGGATATGAAAAGTTACATTTTCCAAGGCAGGTTACTAAGGCTTTCAGGAGACCAAGTGTGGCATAAAGCTGTTCATTAATTTGCGTCTTCAGCAGAAGGCGGGGGGGGGGGGGGGGGAAGTTTGTTCCATTAGAGCAGACACTGGTTAATAATGCTGCTGGTACACCCAGTTCCATCTAATACACTGTTTGTTGCATCAGGGCACTAACTGCCATGCACCTGTCAACAATTAAGTAGGTAGTAAATCTATCACGCCAAGTCAAGCACTAGCAAACCCACTCATTTCCTTTCCTTATCTGGTCTACTGGTGTTGTGGCAACTTGATAAGTATTTCCACTTATTTCAGTTTTGACCCCAACCAGACATTTTGAATAAACAGAGTACATTTTAGACTTTCCCATACTGATTCATGCAGGCTGTCATTATCAACATAGTTCCATCCCAGTCTCCATCTCATTCTTCCAGCAGGACTACACATGCCTGCTACCAACACATTGTTCTGCAAGAGTTAAATTAATTAGCTGAAAGAACCCGGAAACGCCCTTTTGAAACGTGGTTTTGTAACTCATTGTTCTGGATTTGTAAGAGTCAGTATACTAAAAGTCAATCACATAATACTTAACACTTATGTTTCATTCCTACTCCTTTTGAAGTAAAGTGACTGTTGTTTACTACTCAAATCCATTTTCCTTTGTTTAAAAAAGGAAACTAAACAGTCTTCTGTGCACTCTACTTGCTTTTTAACATATAAAGTAGCTCCATACACTTAGATCATGAACTGCAAATGAGAGTGAAACAAAACTCCTTTCAATACTAAAACTATTGAGATGTTAAATCCAAGAACTTCCCTAAAAGTATTAGGAATTTGGAGAGACAACAGAAAACGAATCCCAGTAAGTTCACAGAGAAAGTAGCTACCCACTGGCTTTGTCAGACAGCTTCAATGGGCATTGCTCTGCTGCTCTTTTGTGAGTGCTTACCTCTACTACACCAAAAGAATAACTTTGCACAGTGATCGTTTTTTACTGGAGCTCCAGCTCTTATTCAGGTATCGTATCAGTAATCAGTGGGACTTACTGCAGATTGTGCACTACAAAGTCAGCAGAGAAAAGGAAAAAAGTTCAAGTTCAAGGGTATTTTGACAGATATAATCACTAAAATACTGGTTGAAGAAACTGTACAGCTTGTTCCTGTCACAAAAACTACCTTCTGAAACTAGACTTGTTAACTAAGATATTACAATAGCCAAGATGTATAGGTTAATTATAAGTTGAGCTAAGAACTGCTTATGCCAAAGACAAAACCTGCCTTGAACTCCTATGGGACAGCATATGCAGGCACAGGAGAGTTCAGTGACACACCCAAATACTTCTCTACCATTACATGTCATTTAATGCTTCTCTTTTCCAAGCCAAAAGTCTTGGAAGGCTAAAGTCCTCATTCTGCTTAAAAAAAGTTTTGCAGTCTCCATTAGTGGATATAACATTCAGCCCTAATTTTTTCTTATTTTCCTACAAATAATCCAGAGTCACCTCCCAGCAATGACAGTAATTCTGCAAAACCAAAAGTGTCTGCTATTTAGGCTCAGCAACAGAGATGTTAAGTTTGACTAACACCTTCTTGGAAACAGAAGTTGGGGGGAGGAGAAGGGGGACAGGGAAAATTTGTGAGAGACAGATGTTCCCCTCCTTCACTATTGATTTTTTTTTTTTAATGTCCTCCTAGAGCAGGACTTAGAGGTAGTAACAACTGAACTGTCCCACAAGGGGCTTCCAAAGTCATTCCTCCAAGGCTTTGTTGTAAGCCTTGTTACAGAAAGCAATCAGGGTGCAGCATGCCACAGCCCTTTTTTAGGTGCAACTTACTCCCTATACTGCCTGGCCCAAGGCCGCTGGCATACTTCCTTCCAAGATAGCAAGAGGCGAAGGCCGATGTATTTGGCTTGGAACTGATCACAGAGCAGCCTGAACTTCAGCATTAAACGCTGATACAGCAATATAAGCCTGTGTGTAGAACCATTCTAGCAATGCTCTCTTTCATGGGTAAATACCCATGCTTAGACTGGTAAGAAGAGGGTGAACAGGACCCACCATTCAGGGTCCCTTCTAACATAAGAACTAGGAGCCAAACAAAGCAAGTGAGGAGTCCGGTTGAAAACAAGCAAAAGGAAATAGCTCTTCATGGAGTGAGCAGCAAACCTGTAGAACACAAAGTCCTTTGGCAAGGAAGACACAAAAGGGTTTACATGGGTTCAAAGGAAGGTTAGAGAAATACCTGGAAGAGAGATCTAGTCAGAGTTACTGAATAGACAAGCCACTTGTGGGCACTGTAGCTTGGGGGAGGGGAAGCAGGCAGGCAGGACTTAACCTGGAAATAATAACCTCTTCTTCTACAGTTCCAGAAACATTACTTTTTAAGCTATAGAGAATACTGATAATTGTAGCGGGGCTCCTTAGCAATCGATATTAGCCTCCTTCGATTTTGAATGGGACTATGCAGTCTTTCTACACAAAACCCATTCATGTTCATATATTTTAATCACAGCCTATAGATAATCTAGTTGTGTTAGACATTATTTCAAGAATTTGAACCTGAGCTCTTAAATCATTACCTAAGAATTAAAGGGTTGAAAACATCATTCAGAGATCTGGGAACACAATTTTTCTGACCTTAACAGAGTTTCCTTCAAATAACATGATGTGGCTATTCATTCATAATTACAGAAATCCCACAGATTTATATCAGTGCCAGTCATCACAAGTCAGGTGACCTACCGAATGCTTTCCAGTGCGCTTGTTATCTGTTGTTGCACAATATCATAAAGTTTCACTTTGCAGCCTGCAGCAGCAAACACCATAGCCCAGCTGCGACCAATCAATCCGCTGAAAGAGAAATGCCAATTAATAAGGAAGCATTTATTTTAGGGAGGCAGTCTGACAAGTGTTGCAAGATCAAAATAGAGTTTGGACACCGTTCAATATTTTGATGAATGGATCAGTTACATATCGAGGAAAAGAGGAAAAAAAACCCCACACTCTCTCTCTGTAACAGTTATATGTCCTTTGTTAGCTGTGCAGCAGCTTCTCAGAGTTGGGGGAAAGATAATGAGAAAAAAGAAAAAAGGGACAGCAGAATTTGAAAGAGTAAGAACTGCTACTTTGGGATCTTGGACTCAAGTATCAACAGCTTCCCCACCTGTGACTCTGACCTGTAGTCAGTTTATGGAATCATACTAAAAAACATTTTTTGCAAACTCATTTGTTCAGTTGAGGTCTGAAGACTGACAGCAGTCCACTGTTCCCAGAGTTTGGGAACCTGCTTCAGAGATGATCAGAGAAGCAAAGGCCCAGCTACTTAAGTTATAGGTCCACTACAATTCTGGTAGTATTCTAAGTATGTGAAAAGAAGAAACATGGCTTTGAGGCTACTTTTGCATCCACCCAACCCTAGCACCACCCTTATTTTTAGATGAAGCATCCTACTATGCTGGAGGCACGCAGGAGCAGTCTGTCAACATCTTTTAGTGAAGTCATGCCACCTATAGCACATTATTGAGAAATATAAACAAGAAATTTACAGGAGCTAATAATTTTATCATGTCTCTTAAAACAATGCACATTTTTATTTAATTAGCTTTAGAGCAGGCATTAGCCTTTTCAAATGGAAGCACTGAGGTGTACTGTAAGTAAGCTTAAATAAACTTGAGATCACACACACAAAAAAATAATCTTAGTAGTTACAAGAACATAGATCCCCATCCATGATTGTTACAGTGAGTTTTTGGTCATTACACGCATTTCCTGTCATTTCTGAGATCACTGTTAGCATTAAACTTAAGCAGCCTCTGGCATCTGGAAAATGTGAGGCCAGTAGGGCATCAGTAAAGGATGACATGGGGGGGGGGGGGAGGGGGAAGATAGGCAATAAGCCAGATCAGAATAGGAAGAAAAGAAAACAGGAACATGTTCAGCCCTTAGTTTATAAGAAATGAATAAAGAACAAAAATAGAATGAAACAGGAAGTGCAGGAAACAGCAGAAATCAGTGGAAATATGAGACAAAAAAATTGAGTAAAACTTTCCATGTAGTGTTAAGTAGACAGCAAGTTTCTTAATTCAGTGTTTGAAGAATTAAAAAAAAAAGAGTTTATTTTATTTTTATAGAGGTTTTAAGGTTGTTGGGTTTTCTTTAAAACTACAGAACGTACAAAATGAGTCAATGGTAAGTAATCGATTCTTCTAGTTTGCATGATAGCAATATCCCAACATGATGTTAGTATATTTGATCCCAGGAGGGCTCTTTCTGACACTTTAAACACTGACATTTTGGGTTCGGTGGTGAAATGTTAACCACCAAGGCTCCAGACCTGCTCACTGAACTTCTGTGGGTGCCACCAGTTTTTCCTCGCCCAGTGCAGCTCTCGCACGGGCCGCCGATCCCAGAGCCCAGCGCTCCCGACCCTTCGCTCATCTACAGCAAACGAGCGTTCAGGGTGCCACAAACGGCAGCTAGTTTCGTCCCTATCACATGACAGCGCTGAGACACGTGTCTTGAGACCTCAAGCGGTCTCACAGATAAAGCCTGTCGCTGCCTGCACTGCTAAGACTAAGTAATAACGGTGAGCGCAGGCTGGTTATCGTCTGACGGGTTTTTTCTCCTTAACAAGATCATTGTTCAAAAGCTTCAATTCTAGCTTAAAGAGCGGATGAAGCACAACCCACTTGCACAGAAGCCAAAACATCTCAGATGTCAAAGTATCTCAGAGCTGTACTTAGATTTCTCCACTGGTTTCTCACTTGCATAAGGAATAGAGGCAAAAAGCGACAGACTTTCAGGAATTACTGTAGAGGAAGCACCTTTATTGCACAACACCACAGAGCTTTCAAGGTCTCACGCAAAGAAACGCCTTACAATGAATCGGATACAACAGGAGCGTTTTCACACACACGCGGAGGATCCTGAATTTCGGCAGCAGCGTCGATCCGCGGCTGGCCGGCAGAGCTCACCCCCGGGACGGGACGGGACGGGACGCTCCTGCCCCGGCTCGCACCTCCCTCCAGGCGCTTCACAGTGCCGAGGCGCAGTCTGTACACTCCAGACCTCAGCTAACACCTCGCTGTGACACCTGGCGCGCGCAGCAGCCGCCGCCGCTGACGCGAGGCTTCCCGAGCCGCCGGGAGGCTGCGGCGCCGCGGGGTAACGGCCCCGCCGCAGGCCGCGGCTCCCCGCGCGGGCGCCCAGCCCCTGCCGCGCCCCGGGGCCCCCCGGGGGGCCGGCGCCTCCTCCCCGGGGCCCCGCACCTCTCCGCGCGGACGAGAGGCTTTACCTGCCAACGATCGCCACGCGCTCGGGCTCCATGGCGGCGCGGCCCGGGGCAGGGCAGGGCGGCCGCAGCGGGGATGCGGGGCCGAGCGCCTCGCCTTGCCGCGCCTCGCCTCGGCTGCCGGGTCGCCGCGGCAACCTCCTCCTTAAAGCGCGCTCCCGCTCCCGCCGCCCTCCCACGGCCGCCGCGATGTCCCGGCCGCCCCCATTGGCTCCTGCGACGAGCGCGCCCATTGGCTGCCCGGCACGCCCCTCAGCAGCCGCTCCCCGAGCCGCGGCGGCGGCCTTCGGGCGCCCGACGGGCGCAGAGCCCGCCCAGAGGCGGTGCGAGGGGCCGCCGCGCCCCGGCGGCGGGGGCGCCCCTCTCCCGAAAGCTCCCTGCGCCGCCCACGGCGGTGTGTGTGGGGAGAGGTCTCAGCAGCCCTCTTCGCGGACCGGCTCCTCAAAAGAGCCCGCCTCCCCTCACCTGGGCCCGGCCCCCATCCTCGGCGGGCTGGGGGGAGCAGAGCCATGACGCCTCCTTCCCTCCGGGGGTCCCAACGGCCCCAAGGGTCCCAACGGCGGTGTCTCCTCTTTGCCCCTCGGAGGCCGTGCGCTGCTTTGACCCCCCTGGAAAGACAGGCAACCACAAGCGAACCGCCAGGCTGTGCCTCCAGGGCGAGGGGCAGGGAGTGGGGCCCTTGCCAGCACTGAGCCGGCCTGCTACGCCCCGAAGGGCGCACGGCACCGCCAAGCCTGCGCCCTCCTGCCCTGCCGTGAAAAAGCACCTTGGAAAGGGCTGACCCGTAGGGCCACGTCCTCAAAGGTGTTTAGGTGCCCTCGGGTGACGTCCCAGTGAAACCAAGACACCTACGAGGACGCGGGACTTGGCATCTAAAGCCCTCTTTGAAGAAGCAAAGATCCCATTCCATCAGGCTTTGGCCAGAAAAGTGGCAGAATATGGCAAATCCCACTGCTCTCTGTTTCTCAGTGAGAACACACAGGAACTGCAAAGTAAAGTTCCAACTCAGAACTAAGTCCATGGGAGTTTTTTGCATCAGAGAAAGCCTTATTATTCTTAAAAATACTTTCTTCTAGAATTAAGAATAAATAATATATTTTTGCTAACCTTTTGTCCAAAGCTTTTAAGAAATTGTGCAAAAATGTGACATGACAAGGTCAACATAATTCTTTATGCTTCTCTGTAGTATCTGTTGTTCCTCTTGGAGTGCTGCATTACTTATTTTTTCTAATTCTGTGTAGTTCCTACTCGTCTACCTGTTGCTGGACACTCCTTAAAAGAAACAAAAGTTAATATTTTAAAACAAATGCTTGTTATCAAAGATTCTATTACCAAACTTTTACTATAGCTGAGAAACACTTTTAAGTTTTCTTGTGTTTCTGGCTTTCAGAAAAAAAATCAGTTGAAAATTAATATATTTGTTCCCAGAATGAATGTTTCATAACCGCTGCTGAAGAAGTGTGACAAACCTTTGTTTGGCTATTTTTTTTTCTGGTGTCCAAGAAAAAAATGAAATGAAAGGCCTACATAATCATTTTGTGTGTCCATTCCCTCACTAATGCCTTCCTAATTTCAACAACTTTAACAAAGAGACAGAGATCTCAAAAATACTGAATGCCTAATGGTTTCATGAATACCAGTCATCAGATAGCAGATGGAAAACGGAACTGACACCGCCTTCACTTCACAACCTTAACACCACACAGTTGCCACACACGTGATCTGAAACCTACCAGCAGCTAAGAAATGTAGGTGGAGCCAAGTGGAGATAACTGGGCCACAAGAAGATGTAAGAAAGTGGGACAGAAATGTGTAGGAAACCAGGATTTGCTAGTTCTGCTGCTGCTAGCTTACTTAGGCTAGCATACAAAGCATTATTTTAGGATGTAGCAAACACCATTTTTGTTCCTCTGAAGAATGGTTCAAAATAGCATGACTTGGTATGTATCATGAACACAAAGACAATTTAGCCAAAGCATAATTGGAGCAATGTATACCTATTTTATGTATACATTTTTACTTTAAAGAAAAAAAATAAGTCTCTAGAATATAAAACTAATGTCTTCTGGGCTTGGGAAACATGGTTTTAAGAACAAAGTCACCGTCACCGCCATTTGTAACTTTCTATCAGTAATTTCAATATTCTCCAACCTTCTGAGATGTTTGTTTGTAACTGAAGTTGTCTTAAAAACTACTAGGCTTTCAGAACAAAACCAATTTTATCCAGACAAATTAATTCAGCAGAAATAAGAACTTAGCTAAGCAGTTCAAGAAGCGTTACTACAAGGGCTTGAGAAATAATCACAGTTGTGATAATAGCAATTCCAAGGCCTTTAAGTTCTATTGGTGAACAAAACAAGGGGTCTACGGTAGTGAAATCTGAACTGTTATCATCCATGTAGCAGTAGTAACAACATAACTGCATTAGTTATTTTATTAAAGAGTACGATGGTAGACACATTCTCTACTGTTTCTGATGGCCAGACTCACTAGAGTCCAAACTGCTAATGAAAGAACAGATCAGAAGAAGTGGGAAAAAAAACAGAGGTTTGCAGGAAGAAGGAATATAGAGAATTAACTTCTCAGAAGTGCAGGTTAAGGGAAGGAAACATGATTAAAAAAAGGAGAATGAGGGACAGAGACTCACTCTTCATACTTCTGCAAGTCCTGTCCAGAAACCTTAAGCCAGGAGAACTCAAAAACTTTGTAAGGTTCTGGACTTCATTAGGGAAAGAAAAGTAGGGTTTATATTGTCAACAGCAGAGGCCCAAGTGAAGCAAACATGCACTCACCAGCCTACATAGCCTTTCTTCTAAGTCCAACAGCAGCCAGAGTAGACTTGACTTGTTTTGTTGGGAGCTGCAAAGTTGACTCCTCCATGGTTTTGGTCTCACTTTCTGTTGAGCATGCTCCACTCCCACACCATGTGAGGAGGTGACAACGGCTATTGGCTGGGGAGAGGAGGTGGGTTTAGCGTAGGGGAGGAGCAGGGCCCTATAAAAGGGTCTTGGACTAAACAACAGGAAATTGCCAGTATTTACTGTGAGCAGCAGGAAGGTGGAATTTGAAGGAGCTGTGAATGTGAGGCCCCTTGCAGAAAGTACAGAAATTGTATGTTTCTAAAATACAAAGTGTTCTTACCCAAGCTTTTGGCGTGGGATGAAAACAGAGGCATAGTTCATCTTTGTTAAGTATTACATTGTTTTAATATGTTACTTGCTCACCAGAGCAATCCAAAAGTACATTTCTGTTGTAACAGACTGTGGTATGTTGCTGGTATTATATTAATGGTTCAGAAAACACAATGAGTTCAAATGTGGTAGCATTTAATTTAGTTTAATAGCTTTTGTTTCTATTTTGTAGAGTTATAGCTAATGGTTTGCATATCATAATTATAGGTAGCTATTATATTACAATTATGCAGCAATTACAACTATAATATTAACTAGAAGTTTGTGCAGTTTACTTAGCTAGTCATTCACAGTGCAAATGATCCGATGAAAATATTACCAATATTGCTAAAAATGGTGATTCTCAAAGAAGCTCTCTGCAGGAATTAACAAGTACATGCTAATAAAACAGATATTACAAGAACTATGCAAAAATATGATTTAACAAAAATAGATGGAATTAGATATTTTAATATTTAAAATACCTGTTAACAAGACAGAGTTCCCAGCTGTAAATGCCTTTTAAACCCCACTGCAACATGTGTTATTCATAATGCAGTTCTTCCATTCATTTTGTTTGTTTACAAATTGTACATAATTGATTTATTTATCTGCTTTAATAGAAACTATATTGTGAATTGATATTTAGAGCAGAATTATACTATTTTCTCCTTTACAGCTGTTTTGAAATGGCTGTTTTTAAAAACTTTCAATATAATCCCGTAAAATGCTAAAAACTAAAAAGTTTTCAATTGGAGCATTATTTTTTTAATGGAGACCATTTTCTAAAAACATATTAGGGGCTGATAAAACAAACAGTTAAACTGAAAGAGCAAGGGTAAGGTACACACTAACAGTGATTATGACAAGCAGACTGTGGCCAGTAACCCCTGAACCCAAATTAGTAGCTGCTGGAACAGTTTGAGTCCTTACTTGCAATGTTACTGCTGTAAAAAGATACCGCTCACCATGCTTTGGAAGGCAAGGAAAGTTCTACTGTTTAAAGAGTATATTTTCAGGGTCTCCTTAAATGGCCATAAGTTTTGACTGAATAAACTGGATCACAGACTCCACAGCTTAAAAGACAACTGGACAAAAATCTGATCAAATCTTCAGTTTGTTTCAGTTGCACAAACAGTTAACTTGATGCAAGGCAGAGGACAGATCCAGAGCAGGAATGAAAATCAGAAAGGTGAGAAAAGAATGAGACAACTTCATTTAGTGAGAGTGCTGACTTACTGTAACTTGAAGTGATTAGGAATTTACAGCATGTAATTTTGCTTAGGCTATTTACTACTTTGTGGCAGTTTTGCATTCCAGGTTGTACTCAGGATTTAGCCAAAGCCAGTAAAGACAGTTACATCATCTGGGCTTTTCCCTGTAGTGTGATCTGGTTAGAGCATCTCTTAAATCAGGTCTAGTGAGAAAGGTCCAGTGTTGTCACAGAAGATCCTAATATTTCTGGGTTTTGTGTTAAATTTTCATGCATTAATGTCTATTTATTCTATACTTCATAGCACATAAAACCACTTGTAGATTGATACATCTTTTTGAAGCATAAGAAAGGTCTGTTGAGACTTTAAGTTGTTGTGAGGACTTCTGAAGCAGTACATGGACTGAGGGGCCTAACGAGGTGGGCCAGGGAGTGTTTCCAAGCTCCTGGCCTCAGGTGAACACTAGGGCAATGTGGGCTACATGTGGCTGTGCCACAGCCTGGACCCAGGCACTGCAGTCAAATGTCTATGCTATTTAATTGCTAAAATAGCCCCATCACAGCATTAGATAATTATCATTCTCCCAAACCATTTCCAGAATGGCCGGGGACCATTCCCTATAGCTGCTTGCAACGTGTCCACTCTACTTTGGAGCGTTAGAGAGTTTGATAAGATGAATATGGTCAGATTCCATTTGTGTCTTGCCACTGTTTCATTTACAAGGATAGACATAGATGCACTGACTCCTTAACATGGTCCCCTTCCCTCCAGTGCCCCCAAATAATTGGATTGAAACATCACCACATGCTGGGCACCAGTATACCCAAGTCCCTGATATGAACAAACTGGGTACCAGAGCTAGGGCTCTTGCCCCATTATGCATCTACTGCTCAGTTTGAATGTGTTTGAGGACAACCAGATAATCTAAAAGCCATAGGCTGAAACGTATATGAGAAGTCACAGGCAGAAAAGGAGGACTAAACATGTATATATATTTTTTTATGCTGACGTTCATCATTTACGACAGGTAATTCACCTTAAAAATTTTCCCAGCTAGAGTCTGTTACTCTGCAAAATACTTGTATTCCAGAAACTCCAGGTATAAAATTCTATGTCCAAAAGTGTCAGGTCTAAAGTTTCAGTATGAAAGTAGTGCATGCACAGAACCTGAGCAAGTTAATGCAAGAAGTGATAATGTGTTAATACAATTTTGTTATCTTTGTTTCTCTTGTTGGGAGCTGGAGTAGAAAGACATTTCACTCATATCCCCTGTGCCTTATCTCTTATGAGGGGACTTTGAAGCTGCAAGAAGGTGAGCAGCATAAAGCCCTGACGTTGCCTAATGCTCACAAAACATGATCATACAAAGGGTAGTCTGACTGACTATATATTTTGTAGTGGCTTTATAGCTTCCTTATGCCATTAGCATAAGGCAGCAGGGGCAGGTTGCAATTCAGTTCAGAAAGCTTTTTATCTCACAAAAGTAATACAGAGTTCAGAGATCTCTGCTCTGTTCTCTCTGTTTTCCATTTAGCTATGGATCACTACTTTCCCCACAGTGTAATGATTTGCTAATCAGCTGGAGAACCCATGAGGTCCTCCATAACACCCAACCAAGAGAAAGCAGTAAAAATAGTAGAATGATTGAATCATCTTTTTTTCTTTAAAGACTTTAGGAGCTTTAATTTTTTTATTCCGTTTCAGAGATTATGGCAGGTGGAAATCTTTATTCACTTTTTTATTGGGACTTTTGGTTTTGAGAGCAGATTTCTCAGTTTATCTGAACACCAGTCTCTGAGACTCCAGATGATGTTGTTGAGCACCTAATGAGTCAGACGGTGACTGTGGTGGAAGCCTGCACCCACAGGTGTAGGCTGCTGCCTGAGAAAAACATACCTTCCAGTGGAGCCTCTTTGTACCCCGAAGGACATGTGCTAGCAGTAGTCTGGAGCTAGAGAGAAGCACTTGCTGAGAATTCCTGAGGTCCATTGAGACATGAATAATTCTAGGATCCTATAATCCCAAATTATGGAGGAGTATAGGGTTTTTTTTTTGCCCGTTCTGCTGATTTTCAAATGCTCTCTGCTTAATATTTCAAAAACGTTAAGTCATTAATCCTAATAAGCTTCCTTTTAAAGTAGATAATTATTATCCACCTCTTACAGATGTTTTTTTTTACAGACACAGAATAGCAATGTTTAGCAGATAACTAAATTTGCTTCCATTTATGTTTTCCTTATCCCACAGGCTAAAGGTAGGCAGTCAGACAAGACTGCCATCCTTTGCAGTAGTTGTTCATTACTCTTCCGAAAGATGAGGAAAGCACATGGTGAAGCAACTTTTGTTCATGCTTCCATCATATGACATTTTTTAATGTTTAGCACAGAGGCTCCCACCTTGGGAACAGGCATAACCTAACGCAGGAAATAGATCTATTCACAAAATTAAGTGTATGCATAAGTGTTTGTGGGATCGGGTCAGAGTAAGTCTTAGAAAGATGAAAAAGAAGCCAAATTTGGTTCACGTTTAGCTCTGGCTCAGCCATCTGCACTGATTCATTCGAAAAATCTGTCCGAAAGACTTCAGAGTAGCGTTTCCTATCTAAGAGGTGGTCATGGAGATTTTTGCATTTGTGCCAGTTGCTCCCTTTTCTTGGGCTTTTGGCAGGCGGAATTTTGTGGCTGTTTAATTTTCGAAATTGGGTGCGGGTTGCCTTTTTTTTAATCCCGGGCCTGAGCCTGCCCGACGTGGGAGGCAGGGCAGGCGCCGCTCGGGCGCGACGAGGCCTGACAGGAAGCAGGGGGCGCTGGGCGAGCCGGCGCCTCCGACGCGAACTCCACGCCCTCCCTTTGCCGCCGACCTTTCCCTGGCGGCGCGACGCCCACGCGAGGGCAAAGGCTTCGGGGGCTGCTGTGCGCATGCGCCGGGCCCGCGCGCATGCTCGGCAGTGTCTAAGCTCCTGTATCGTAGCAACCAGGCGCGGTGCATTAGGGGATTGCGTCGCCTGGTCTCCCCCTTGGCAACGCGGCGTGGAAGGGGAGGTGGGTGACGGGCGAGCAGGCCGCGGGGCGGGGGAGGAAGGCCGGTGTCCTGGCGTTGGTCCCCGGAGCCTCTCGCCGGGGGGGCAGCTCCGCCGCCTCGGCCCTGACCGAGGAAGGGGAACGATGCCGCCCTGCGCCGCGGGGGCACCGCAGATGGCGCAGAGGGAGGCCCGAGGGATGAGTTCTCCTGCTGGAGAGCGGCCACCCCTCAGCGGGATGTGTGGGGCCTAGCTCAGGTCACTGCTAAAGCGTGCGTATTTCATACTGTAGATGGAATCAGTTTGGTATGTTCTTAGGTTTTCAGGAAAGTAGGTAGCCAGGCAGACAGACCTTACTAGTGTCTTCAGTGAGGAAAAGGCTGCAATGTGAATGCAACCCTTATTAGACATCCTAAGTACCACTGAAGAAAGGTATTGGAAACCAGGCTTCTTTAATTCCAGTTTTTTAAAACTGCTTAAGCTGAAATGACAGAATTATGTGAAGAATTCTGCATAGAAAGAGTAGTTGCAGCTGTGTTGGTGTAAGGACACAGATGAAGAAAGATTTGGAGCCAGAAGGGATATCTTTCATTAGAGTACTATGGTTTGGTCTGATTAAAAAATAATAGCAAACTTCAGGATACGCAGGAATTTTCTCAAATCTGAATTATCTGAGAATGTAAAAGTACCATTCTGAATACTGTAATTACTTGTAATGATCCTTTGGCTTTAATGATGACTATGTCTGTTTAAAACTACTGTTAAAATTTTGTCATGACAAGTGTATAAGTGCCTGACAACCTGATTCTATGGAATGGTGCCATTTAATATTGTGTTTTCAATAGAACTCCAGGTTTTTTTGAGTATTTATGTTTTCTTAATATCAAGGACAGGACATGTAAAGTAAAATTGAATTGGAGCTCTTTTGAATTTGTAAGCCTTATTATTATGGACATTTTACATTTTTAGGGCATATATAATAATGCTGAGATAATATTTGGGATGTTTAATATTTTCACAGATAAAAATGATGCAGAATGTGCACCTGGCGCCAGAGGCTGATGAAGATGATCTTTATTCTGGATACAATGATTATAATCCTACTTTTGACACAGAGGTAAAAATATTTGCTGTTTTCCCCCTTCCCTGTGAATAGGATTAGTTCTTAAGTGCAAGATAAGAGTATGTAGGTACCCTTATGTGCAGGTATAGTGCTGCTTTAAAGTCAGTTTTTCTTCATTTAGCAAGAAATTTATAAAGTTTCACAAGGATTTTTTTGAATATTTATTATTTCTCTGATACTTTTCTATCCCAACAAAGTATGTTTGTGCATCTCAAAGTATGTTTGTGTATCTCATGCCAGGTCTGATATGCTGTAGGGTTAGAATTTATGAAGTATTACGTCCTAGGTATTTGAAGGCAAAAGTTTGGTATGGTGTTTCCCAGATCATGTGCAGCAGCAAATCTTCTGGTGCAAAAGCCTATTTATTGATCAATAGGGCATTTACCTATTATTGTGCTACAGCTGAAGGAGACCAGAGAGTAGAGTGGAGTCCCTCTCCCCTCAGGTCGCTGTACAATCAGTAAAGCACCTAGGATGACTCGCAGTAGCCCAGCAGACCACTTCCTGGGAACTGCTGGTGTCGTAGAATTATAGAATAATACAGAGGTCAATTGGTCCAAACCCACAACCCTTTCCCCTGTTCTACACAAGGCCAGTGTTTCAAGACTTCATTTTTCTTGCCACCTTGTGTGAAATCCCAATGCCAGCGCAGTCCATGGGAGTTTCAGTGTGACCTCAGGAACATAAGATATCTTATTGTATTGGCATGACATAGATATTAATGTCAGTTAAAATTTAGAAATAGTGCTAGTAATAAGCTTTTGGACAGAAATAAAAATTTTGCACATGCTAAATTTTATCACTTAAGCTCTTCTTCATCATAGTATTTTATTATTTTTCAGGGGATAATAAGTTTTTACATTTCCTCCTACTTGCAAGAATCCCATGGGTTAGGGCCCTAGAAGGAAGGGGTGTCCATGAGAGCTGGTTGATATTCAAGGATCGCTTCCTCCAAGCTCAAGATTGGTGCATTCCTATGAGAAATAGGTAGGAGACCTGCATGGATGAGCAAGGAGCTCTGGAAAAAATCAAACAGAAGAAGGAAGTATACAGAATGTGGAAAAAGGGACAGGCCACTTGGGAGGAATATAGGAACATTGTCAGAGTATGCTGGGATGCGATGAGGAAGGCCAAGGCCCATTTGGAATTAAATCTGGCAAGGGATGTCAAGGACAACAAGAAGGGCTTCTTCAAACATGTCAGTAGCAAAAGAAAGACTAGGGAACATGTAGGCTACTGAATGGGGTGGGTGCCCTGGTGACAAAGAATACAGAGAAGACAGAGTTACTGAATGCCTTCTTTGCTTCAGTCTTTACTGCTAAGGCCAGCCCTCAGGAATCCCAGACCCTGGAGACAAGAGAGAAAGTCTGGAGAAAGGAAGACTTCCCTTTGGTTGAGGAGGATCAGATTAGAGATCATTTAGACAAACTTGACATCCACAAATCCGTAGGTCCCTATGGGATACACCCACGAATGCTGAGGGAGCTGGCAGATGTTATTGCTAGGCCACTCTCCACCATCTTTGAAAGGTCATGGAGAACAGGAGAGGCGCCTGAGGACTGGAAGAAAGCAAATGTCACTCCAGCCTTCAAAAAGGGCAAGAAGGAGGACCCAAGAAACTGCAGGCCAGTTAGCCTCACTTCCATCCCTGGAAAGGTGATGGAGCAGCTCATCCTGGATGTCATCTCTAAGCATGTGGAGGAAAAGAAGGTGCTCAGAAGTAATCAGCATGGACTCACCAAGGGGAAATCATGCTTAACCAATCTGACAGCCTTTCTATGATGGAATGGCTGCCTGGGTAGATGAGGGGAGAGCAGTGAACGTTGTCTACCTTGACTTCAGCAAGGCTTTCGACACTGTCTCCCGTAACATCCTCATAGATAAGCTCAGGAAGTGCAGGCTAGATAAGTGGACAGTGAGGTGGATTGAGAACTGGCTCAATGGCAGAGTTCAGATGGTTGTGATCAGCGGCACAGAGTCTAGTTGGAGGCCTGTAGCTAGCAGGGAGTCAATACTGGGTCCAGCATTGTTCAACTTATTCATCAGTGACCTGGATGAAGGGACAGAGTGCACCCTCAGCAAGTTTGCTGATGATACAAAACTGGGAGGAGTGGCTGATACACCAGCGGGCTGTGCTGTCATTCAGAGAAACTTGGACATGCTGGAGAGCTGGGCAGAGAGGAACCTCATAAAGTTCAACAAAGGCAAATGCAGGGTCCTGCACCTAGGGAGGAATAATCTCATGTATCAGTACAGGCTGAGGGCTGACCTGCTGGAAAGCAGCTCTGCAGAGAAGGACCTGGGAGTGCTGGTGAACAAGCTACCATGAGCCAGCAATGTGCCCTTGTGGCCAAGAAGGCCAATGGTGTGCTGGGGTGCGTTAGGAAGTGTTGCCAGGTCGAGGGAGGTGATCCTTCCCCTCTACTCAGCCCTGGTGAGGCTGCATCTGGAGTACTGTGTCCAGTTCTGGGCTCCCCAGTACAAGAGAGACATGGAGCTGCTGCAGTGAGTCTGGCGTAGGGCTGTGAAGATGATTAGGGGACTGGAGCATCTCCCCTATGAGGAAGGGCTGAGAGAGCTGGGCCTGTTCAGCCTAGAGAAGAGAAGACGGAGAGAGGATCTTACCAAAGTATACAAATACCTTAAGGGAGGGTGTCAAGAGGATGGGGCCAGACTCTTCAGTGGTGCCTTGTGACAGGACAAGAGGCAGCAGGCACAAACTGAAACACAGGAAGTTTCATCTGAGTATGAGGAAAAACTTCTTTACTGTGAGAGTGACAAAGAGGTTGTGGAGTCTCCTTCTCTGAAGATATTCAAAACCCACCTGGACATGATCCTGTGCAACGTTTGAGCAGGGGGGTTGGACTAGATGATCTCCAGAGGTCCCTTCCAACCTTGACCATTCTGTGATTCTGTGAAACTTAAAATATCAAGAGATAGGCAAAATAATGTAATCATTACCTATTTGCAGTACAGCCTATCATTCAGTAATCTTCAAGTCAAATATTTTTAAAGAATACTTATCTTTTACCTGTTTTCAGTAATCCTAATGTTTTGGAATTGTGGCTTTGGGTGCTGTGTTTTATGGGGCTGGGGAGTTGTTGGTTTTATTTATTTTTCTTTTTTTTTTTTCAGGATTTAGAAAACGATGTAGCTTTTCAACAGGCAGTGAGAACAAGTCATGGTAGAAGACCCCCTGTAAGTACATTTTAAAATATATTCAAATAGTGTAGAAGTTCTCTGGAGCTCTAGCTCTATTTTTGGCTCTGATACAAACTTCCCTTGAGCATTGCTCATCATCTTTTCTTTTCTTTTTGTCTACTGCTAACATGAAGATGCAAGCTTTATTTAAATGAAAAATAAGTAAAAAATGAGCAGAGCATCACTTCCATTAAGCTCTGGAGTTACGCCAGCAAGGAATTTTGTCTGGAAAGGTATATTCTTGTTTGAGGAAATGAGTCAAAGGCTGATTAAAGAGCAAAACGAGGTTCTGGAAGGACTTTCTGTTTAATATGCTATTCATGGAGGCGCTAGTCTTGACAGACAATCTTAATCGTAAGAAACTAGAAAATCTGATTTACAAAAACATTTGTTGTTTTGATTGTTTTTCCTCCATTTTCACATAATTTACATTAATTTGCATACATTCATTTTGCTGCGACTTAAATCTTACATAATATTTCAAAAGAAATATAAAGTTGGCATGTGCGCTTTACTTTGAATATATATTTTGTGACTAAAGAGGAGCTGAAACTGTTCTGGTTAATGTTACTTATTCACAGAACAATGTGGTTCTACAATGATATTCCTTGCTATCACAATTTTTAACCGCTATTATTTCTATGAATTCACTTTACAATTATCAGTCTTTCTAGGTAGTTTAATAATACATGTGATTGCTCGTTGTTTTTTTTTTTTTTTTTTTCCTTCACTCAGATGACGGCCAAAATTCCTGGTACAGCAGCTTCAAGACCTGTAGCTACTGCATTTGGGGTAAGTTTTTGTTTGCTGTTATATTCTTAATGACAGTGAGGTGTTTGCCTTAAATATGAGCACCATTAAGCCTTTGCACAAAATGATCTCCTTTTATCTTAGCATTTTCCTCCAGTAAATTACATTTATTGTTCACTTTTGTAAGTGCAGGACTCTGCTCTTGTCAAGGTGTGGTTACTGATGTTTTTCTCCTAAACCATACTGTGAATCAACTTCTGTACTGCATAAGGCAATAGATTTCAAAATATTAAAACCTGATTTTCTTGCATGGGCAATTGGATGGATTCTTCATTAGTTCTTGGGAAAGTCTTCTGAATATTAAGATGAAATTAAATCTTAAAAAAAAATGAGTTTTCAAATCACCTCTAACTTAATCAGAAAAAGTTTGTTTTATTCTGTGGCATACTTAGCCAAGGTTATGTACTAGTGCTGTGTCCACTCTCTTATCCCTTATCCCAATAATTTTTGAACCTGTTAGCCTGCCTCAATCAAATCTGATAGACAGTGCTCTCAAAGATGTGAATCTCCTACAAATTTTGATGGATAGAGAGAGGAAAGAGATTTTTATTAACATCCTAGATAATAAAAGACTACAGTGTTCGCTTAATGTATCTTAGACATGCAAGAATGCACACTGGACTTCTTGGCTCTACTGCTTGCAGATCCATGTCTTTATGTATTCTTCTTACACTGTCTAGATTATATTTAGTGTCACTGCAATTTATTCTTAACTCTTGTGTCCCACACCTTTGAAATAAGTCAAGTAATAATGTTACCCATATGAAGTTATTTCACAGTACAATAAAATGTTCTGTAAGGATTTTTTTCCTATTGATTACTTCTAATCTATTCAGTTGCTGGTTTTGTTCTCTTACTTCTTTCCAAGATTTATTGCTTTAGATATCTCTTACCCAAGTTAGCTGGGTAACAGTTTCAAAAAGAGGTAAATTTTTGTCATAAGTCATTAAAGTGCAGCCTTTATTCTGGACCTTCACTTGCCTGATCTGGATATCTTCCTTCTGAGACTGTTTTTTTTCTTAGCAGTTGTATCTGCAGATACTTAGTGTAGTACCAAGCTTTGGGGAGACAAGGAAATTTATTGAAGGAGAAGTGCGCTGGAAGGCGCTTCTAAGGATAATAGAGCACAGATATTTATCCTCATTAGCGGTTAGTTAGATCAGGAGTGTGCCAGTTGTCCTGACTTGGTAAACTTCAGTGCACAACACAGAGCAGTCTTGAAGTGTGAGAACTAGATCCTTTTGAATGAACCTGAACCTAAACCAAATGATTCTTTCCAGACTTAGTGTGCTCCAAGTACTAATGGGTCAGTCCACAGGACTGTCTGAGAGCTAGAAATCCCCAAAGCACTGTGCAATCCTCAACAGTGCATCTTTTACTCTGCAGATTTGCTTCTTCTGCACTATGATACTTGTTAATGTAGATACAGCTTTAGCAGGATAAAGCTAAAACCATTCATGATATGTGATGGATAGTACATAAAACATAGGCCTCTGGGTGGGAATTAGAGGGTACATTTTTTCATGGCCCAAAAGTGCTTTGCCAGTCTGCGTTCCATGTTTGTAGTAGTCATTAGCATTTACAACTGAAGATTTGGCACATTTATTCCTTTGTGTTTTTAACACTGGTATTGAAGAACAGTGTGTTTAGTGTGTCTGCTCGTGGAGAAGATATCTATTGGCAGCTACAGAGCGTTTCCTTATTTATTGTAAAATAAAATCTGCAGGAAAGCATGATTTACAGCACTGAATCTGCCCCTGTAATTCATGGTTAGGTGCAAGCTCCTTCATTTCATTTATAATGAGAGTAATAGAGGCCATCCAAAATCTAATTAAAAATAGGTGGATCTTAGTTTTTAATCTTGTCAGCTGTGCTCAGAATCTTACTGCAGTATTTTTTGTATGTAATGTACGTGTTCTGGATTTTTTTTTAAATAATAATTCAATCATTTAAATTTAAACTATTAAAATTTATACTTTATATAATTTAATAGTGAGGAGTGCTGCTGCCTCAGATCTTACAAAAAGCTTTCAAACAAAAATTACATTAAAATTTCTGCTTAAAAATAGTATTTGTGAATTTGTGTTAACTGAAGTGCCTGAGAAATTTTAAAAAATATGGAAAACACCTATATTGAACATCTATAATAATGGGAATTCTACTATGAACTTCTGCGAGCATAAGATTGGGCCTTAAAACTCCACAGTGAAAAGGCTTACAAACTTCTAATGCTTTGTGAATGCTAGTTTTAATTGAGTTACTTTTTGTTTTGGTAGTCAAAGGCAACATTAACTTCATCTATGGGAAGACCAATGACAGGAGCTATACAGGTGAAAGTTTTAATACTTACATTTTATCTGGACTCAGAACGATGATGTTTTCTGACAGATTTGGAGATTTTTAATACAAATATTTAAAAATAATTGAAATGAAAATACAAATGATTGCTCTGTTTTAATTTGTACTTTTTTTCCCAAAAAAGACTACTGTCAGAAAATGTGAGGGTTTTTTTTCTGTGTATGTTTTATTTGAGCACATGATTGGAGGTGGCACCACCGAAGTGCTTCTTAATAGCTATTGACATTCAATGAATAACTTTTCTTTGAAATAGGAAGAGAGGTAGATTGTTTTCCCTGGTTTTCTAATATAGTTATACTTTAGTAAGAATCTGCAGCAATATAGCAAAGATTTATTTTTTTTCTCTTAAACATATGGGCTTAACATCAAATACATCTATACCCTCTGTTTATTCCTCTGTATCAGCCCAGATGGGAGTCAGGATTGTTTAATAAATTGTCATGGTGTAGTGTCAGATACTCATGTCTCGAGAGGAATTGTCTGGTAATAAGAACAAATTTCCAGCTTATTTTTGCAACTTTTGGCTTAGATCATGTAAAACATTCTGATCCGTATTTTCATAGGATTCTCAAACTTTGCTGTCAGTAAAAAAAAAAAAAAAAACAAAGATCTGATTTTTGAAACAATGTGACAGACAGTAAGCTGGAGCACATTGCTGATCTCCAGACCAGCCGTTCCTAAGAAGAATGTCTACAAATGAGAGAAAAATACAAAATATACGTTAACATTATTAGAAACAAAGCACAGTAACAACTACGTCTGCCTGTGGAGGGAAAAAAAGTTTGGAATTAAGTATTCTGAATGTATGTAAGATTTGTACAAAGTAATAACTGTTCCTTTATGTCAGTTATAGCTTCTCTATAATGTGAGCTCTGCTATTTTGTAGACAGTTACGATATGTACGATGTTTGAGAAACATACTGGTCAATTTATCGAGGTGGTAACAACCTTTTCTTTGTATTTAAAGGTTTTGTAATATGTAACTGATGCCCTTACCATTCACAATATATCCTTTCAGGAACTTTCTTTTAATATTTCTTTCCTTTTTCTTTAAGGATGGGGTTGCTCGACCAATGACTGCAGTTCATGCTGCAGGTTACACTAAAGCATCTGTGAGAGGTACAATTTGTAGAAATCACCAACTGCCATAGGAAGATACTGTTTTACAATTTTCAAGACTGTTAATTTTGCAGGTTCTTTATTTGATCCTCTTGGACAAGCCAAGGGTCCTGCTCCTCTTCTGGAAATGAAAAATGAAGACAGGTATATAGATATATTTTTGTTCAGTTTTGCGTTACATGATTTCAAAGTTTTAACAGCAAGAAAAAGTAATTTACAGTAGAGTTTAATAATGTACAGGCAGTCATGAAGTCTTGGGGAGGCCAAACTGTGTTTTTGTGGGATAAGGCTACAAATATTTATGCATATGGTTAGCTGACTCCCCAGAGAAATTGCATTGATTTTGAGGAGAATCTGATCTCAGTGACTTCCAGTTCTGACTATAGCCCAGCAATCTGAATGCAGTTGTTGCTACACAAATGCTGTGTTCTAGAACAGAACATGTAGTTCTATGGAAGGGACTTTAGGGAATTTGCCTGCTCTTTCTCCTTGCTCGCTGTCTGACCTTAACACCTTCATAAAAAGTAAAACTGAGGCTGTAAAAGTTTTACAGGCTGGTGTAAATGTTGGGGTGTTAGCTGAGAAGAGGTCCTCAGACTTTTTGAAAAAGTTGTATTCCTCAAATTCAAGAGGAATAGGGAATAGTGATGAATAGTTATTTAACTGAGGAAAAAAAACTAGATGAATAACAGCTTTTGATTAAAATCTACATATGCAAGCTATATTTTGAAGTTACGCATGCAAGTTAAGTTTCTGTTAATTACTTTTAAAATAATATTTCGTTTCACTGGGTGCTTGACTTGAAAGTTTCACCATCCCATCTATTCATTCTGTCATTGCTTCTCTTCAACAGACTGAGTCTGTGAAATGTGCATGTCTGTCTTTTTCTTGTAAGAGGATTTATGTTCTCTTAAGCCTCTGTGCTTAAACTGAAAGTGTGAATATACCTTTGCAGGATCTTCTCTGTATGTAGTTCTGCATTATGTTTTCTTTGACAGGAAGGTTGATTAGTTGCCATATGTTGTGATATATTACACTACTGCGTTATTTTATTAAGACCAGCCTGCGTAAAAACATGCTGGTTTGCAGTTGCTAGTGTAAATCAATCTTTCTATTGTTACTTTCATTTTAGTCCAGAAGAGAAGATTAGTCAGTTAGAAAAAAAAGTGAATGAACTTGTTGAAGAAAGCTGCATTGCCAACAGCTGTGGGGACTTGAAATTGGTAATTTTTTTGGATTTCGTTTTTCTTTTGGTATTGTTATGGGAAGCACAGTTTGCATAGATAGATACTTCAGACTGACTTTTCATTGAAACATTTCAAATTATTAAAGTCATCTTAATTTTAACTTTGTTATGACTCATCTTCTAATCCAATCATGGCTTGTATTGCCAACAAAAGATAGGAATTGTATTTCTTGTGTATATATTTCTCAGGATTTCAGTGTTATAAAGACCCCTCCCCCATATTTCCCTTTGCCTCTTCAGATGGGTCTAATCCATTAGTCATACTGGCAAAGACTGAAATGAAGCCAGTCTAACGAATGGAGTACTCTTCTTCAATATCAGGCTTATAACTGGTGTCTTTGCTGCATTTGATCACCAAATATGTAAGGATCTTGCCTGAGTTCCATTCTTTTCTCTTGATATTGCTCAGGGCTTTTCAATAATGTAATTTTCAGCCAGCACTGGTACTCAGCACCAGATTCAGTCTCCCTCAAGCCTCCTCCACAGTAACCTTCCTTGTCATGGCAGTTTGGTGCTGTAACAGATGGAAGCCACTTATATTGTTTCTCATTCACCATAAGCGTTTGGCATCAAGATGGACCATTTCATCTTCCTTTAGTTCTTCAGACAAGGGCACCTTCCGAGCTGAGCAAACGTTATAAGTGCAAACACTGGTATCCTTCATAGGACAGTGGCAATAAAGCACATCAGCCTTGGATTGCTGCGCATCAAAATAGCTTCTAATTCTCCTTCTTTCTTAGGATCAGGCTGATGTTTTATTCCATGTGTTTTGGGCTGGCAGCCTCGGCACCTAAACTACCGGAAGCAGAGAAGGGGCAATTGTTAGGACTAATGAGATATATTGGGTTCCTGGGAATGCAGACTTCCTTTGTGCCCATCTCTTGCCCTCAAGGTGTTGCCATCTCATTCAGTGGGGGGGAAGGTAAACTAGAGCTGTTGGAGATGTCATTTCTGACTCAGATGCCTGAGCTGCAAAATTTTTTGAGATAGGAGAGCATTCTGAGGAGGTATCGTTACAGTACAAGAACAGGGAAAGCATCATTCCTGAGCATCTATTGCTTGTTACTGTCAGACACAGGACACTGGGTGATGGTCTTTTGGTCTAATTAGCTTCTCATGTTATCTGAGAAGGCCAAACTTCAAGAGCTATTTCATGGCAAGGATTGCATATGGTCTGGAAAGAGCCTTCCTACTAATCAGGCAGATGGTCCATTGTGCACAGTGTCTGTATGTGTGAATCAAACAATACCTGAGCCCAGGTTTGCAAATTGTTAACGTGGCTACTGACACAGTTCTGGCCCATGTCAGCTAGCACTTTGCAAAGTAGTTCCTAGATACAGTTGAAGGTTGGTATGGGTGAGGAACTATTCCCAGTGGACAATTTGGATGTAGTTGCCCTGTTGTGAAGGATGTGAGAGCCATGTCATGCTGGTGGGTAGTGGCTAAATAACAGGCTGTAACCTGTTTTATTGACATCTAGTATGGATATAACTAGTGAGTTCAAGCATGGCGATTTAGAACTCACTCAATTTTAAATTCATTGGAGCAGCCCTGCACTTGGAGACAGTGAGGGCTCTCTCACCTTGAGGCAGGTTTCATGGAGGACTTAGTATTATCTGGTGCCCTCCGCACACGGTGAAGGCCTACTTAGTTCTTTTATGCTAGCTGTTCTTATGCACCTATGTGATGCCTCTTATCAGACTACATGTATAATTCTTACAGTCTTATCTATATTTGGTGCTTTCCTTAAGAAGTAACCTTCTATTTTCGTGTTGCAGGCCTATTGGAGGTGAGATATTCCATGCTACGATGGCAGGATCTACTCTTCCTTTGCAGGGAAATATCCAGAATTTTGTTAAGAAGCCTGCTGGTGCAAAGTTTTCTCCTCTCTCTAAGATTTGAAATTAGTGTATCAAGAATCAAATTTTCCTGTCAATGATTAATCTCTTGGGTAGTGTCAGTCAGGTGGAACACTGATCATCTTGATTTCAGTAGTCTAGCCTAGACAGTCGTGATATCATGATAACTTTCTCCTGTCTGTGGACTCTTATCTTTATTCTTGGGCCTACTAGGACAGCAGTCTGGAATCCTGGTCTATCCCACTCATACTCCTTTCCAATGATTGTTGGATTATCTGCTGAGCTAATAGCTGGATATCTCCTTTAAAGAGGTGGATTTCACTTAATATATCTTAGCCTAGCAGCCTGCAGTGTAGGGAGTTTGCTTCTTGGGAAGTTAACGAGAAGGTTCCTAACAATGAAAGTCTCAGTCCCAAAGTTGAACTTAAATCTGGTGTTTAAATTGAATGGGTCTACCCTTCAACCTGCTAATGATCCTCCCAGGTTGCATTTTTGTAATAAAATGGTTTTTTTTTCTGGTGCTGAAAGATTTTAGCCATTTATTATGTTATTTTAGGATAAGGTATCCCTGCAGACCTGTCCTGACTTATTTCTGATATAAAATCTGAGTTTCACCTTCACCAAATGATGAGCCAATTTGTTTTATTCATTTTTCTGAGCCTCATATATGCATAGCTGAGAAGATATTTTGTTCCTCAGTGTCAGAGGGTGTTTTTTAATGTAGATTGGACCAGACCCTTCTGAGTGTTCTCTAGGCTGTTTGTATTAATCTGACAAATCCAACAGAGTATCTGTTTTCCTGCAGAAGATATTGAAGTTCTTAATGCATTGTGTTTAAAACAAAAAACAAAAAAAAACCCCAAACCCAAAAAAACCTGCCAAGTTGGAGTTGCCTTCTGTCATAAGGACTATCTTAAGAAATACTTCCATTCCTGTTAGCTGCTGAATGGCCACCTCGAGTGCTAGCCATTTCTTCTTCGACTCTTTTGCCCTTGCAGGTCATCAAGGGCTGATAGGGCACTTACTGACCTGTAGCATTACTTGCAGGAAGGATCTTGATACCATCCAGCAGGAGATTATGGCAAATCATAACCTTGGAGTTGCTCATGCTGTGCATGCCACCTCCCCTTATTTATTTATTTATTTTTAACTTATGTGCATTGTAAGATTAATAGGATAATCCTCCTAGGGTCATAATTGATTATGACATTATATATATATATATATATAGCTGTATATGTGTATATATAGGTACATATATATGTGTATATATACACACATATATACATTTATATATTTGTACAGTGTGAGTGTACAAATAAAATTGTACAGCTAAGCACACTAGACAGCTGTATGTCTGCTTATTGTTAGTTAATAGCTTTCTTTGGGTTGTAGTACTACTTTCTAGGCCTTGTACACAGTCTGTGCATCTAAAGAAAATGGACATGAGTATATTATTTTCATACTTGTTTTGAATGTGTTGTTGTGGTCTTGGGTTAGCAAGGACAAGTAATCGCTAAATTATAGTATTTTATTTAAGGCTCTGGAAAAAGCGAAAGAGGCTGGAAGAAAGGAAAGGGTACTGGTGAGACAACGTGAACAAATTGCTACTTCAGAAAGCATCAACTTAGATCTCACTTACACAGTAAGTGCTTAGAAATCTCAATGAGTGAAGTGTGCTGGTAGCAAGCCTCCTAAGGACATTTCAGCATTTTTGCTGCATGTGCATGTAATACTCTTAAGCATTCCAGGTCAGATATACCCTACTAAAAAAAAGAAAAAGTAAAAAAAAAGTAATGGGAGTGACTTCTTGAAGTTAAAAATTTAGGATTGGAAAGATCCATTTATATCATGTCTCTTCCTTTGCAATCACAGGAACCACTTAGTCAACACTAAGTGATGAAGGATGCTCATGAACATCCAATACAGCTACCTACTCATGTCAAAGTAGTATCAAAATATACTACTCAGATTATCAAAATATAGTAAGTATAACAAATGTAAAGCCCATACTTCAAAGATAAGAATTTAGAAAATAGAATGTGCCAAGAGAAGAAAACAGGAGAGATCAGACATCGCCTTTATCTTGAACCATAAAGTGACAGAGAATACATTATGTGGAAAAGGGATATATTACTATTCCTAAATCCTGAATTTTAAAGCATGTATCTGGACTTACATTCTGGTCTTCAAATTAATACTAGGCTTTGAAAAAAAGATGCAACATAAACCAAAATATTTAGGGAGATTTTAAAGTCCTATGCCAGGTAGTACTGTAGAGAAAATACGTAACAATGAATACATCAAGTTAGGCTGATCTAGTAACTTATTTGAAGGTGAAGTTCAGAGTAAAGGTGGGAAAAACTTTGGAGGTGCTTTACCTGATCCCAACATAACTTCTGTTTTGAAAAAGCAGTTTGGAAAAAATCTCTCTTCGTAAACTGGTCAACCACAGATAATAGGACCATCTTCCACATGTTGGGAGTCCTAAATTACACACAATTTCTGAGTACTGTATGAATGTTTTTAATAACTGCATTGTAACATTGTCTTTATGTAGGTCTAAGATGCAATAACTGTGCTGAACTTTTTGTTGATCATAGGACTTACTAAGCCTGGCTTCTAATGGTTGTTATTTAAGTAAAAAAGTGAAAGAATTAGGTAGAATAAGTAGATTTGGAACTTGTTTTCTGTTTCAATGTACAAAACCAAAGAATCATTAAAAGTATTGCTTTTATCAGTTTTAAGCTTCCCATCTTTAAATAAAATTAATTTGAAATTATTTACTAGAAATTCAATTTTATTATTATTAAGATAACCTTACTTTCTTGTATCTGTAATTTGTTTTTTCTACAGGTTCTTTTCAATCTGGCCAGTCAGTATGCTGCTAATGAAATGTATGCTGAAGCACTGAATACGTATCAAGTTATAGTGAAAAATAAGATGTTCAGCAATGGAGGTAGGTTACATTCCAAAATGGATTAAAACTGATAATCAGGCCTTCATAATTAGGACTTCGTCTGCATGGTGCTGACTCACAGAGATCTCGGCTGCCATGTCTGTCAGTCAGAGTGGGTGGCAAATACTTACAATGTCTGACTTTGTATAATTTAATGTGGTTTGGCTTGCCAAGTAACTTATGAAGTCTTTTCTTTCCCTAAGCTAAGCATAAAGCCAAATGCCTCATTTTCCCATGCAGCCTACACTGTGTTATCTGCTCTGATGTTAATTTTTCTTTTTTGTCTCATCTTTCCCCTTGTGCAAAATATTAAAAGAAATTTTCAAATCTTTGAGACTCATACAGTCTTCTCACAGCTGCTTCTTTGCAGCTGCTTTCCTTGAGAGCACCATAAAAAGTCTCTACCTCATCCCTAAATTGCTAACCAAAACCAGTTATATGCCTTATATTGATAGTTCTTTTTAAGTTCAAGTTTCTTTACTGGTTTATCTCCTTCTGGGTGGAAGTTGGCAAGAGGCTGTTCTGTGCAGCACTTCTTTAAAAGACTAGTGTTACCATGTAATAGAGACAAGCATATTAAAAAGTTACCCTACTCTGTCACTTCAAAACAAAATTTAAAAAATTCTGTAACTATACTTTGAAGGACTATAACTCATTGACTTCTTGTGATAGGTAGACTGAAGGTGAACATGGGAAATATATATTTAAAGCAAAGGAACTATTCCAAGGCTATCAAATTCTACCGAATGGCTCTAGACCAGATTCCTAGTGTCCAGAAAGAGATGAGGTGAGCTTATACGTGTAGGCATGGTTCTGAAATGCATGTTTTGGATATAGTATGTTTTTGATAGTTAAAAATATAACCTAATGCTGATTTCTTTGCTTAGAATTAAAATAATGCAAAATATTGGAGTTGCCTTTATTAAAACTGGTCAATACATTGATGCCATTTCTTCATTTGAACATACAATGAGCATGTCACCAAACCTGAAGGCTGGCTTCAACTTGGTCCTGTGTTGTTTTGCTGTTGGAGACAGTGAACAAATGAAAAAAGCCTTCCAAAAACTGATTGCCGTTCCCCTGGAAGTGGATTATGATGACAAATACATTTCACCAAATGTAAGTTTGATCAAAACAAACTGTATTTGTATTGTAAATGGAGAGAAAGAGAGAGAGACTTTGAATGCTTGGACTGTACGGTATATGTAAGTTGATGTACCTAATATAATGTTTTTGTCAGCACAAAGTTAATGTGGCGGTACTTCTCAGAAGTGATTCAAATAGTGTTAAGACTATCCTAAACTTTTTTTTTCTCAAAAGGTATTGTTTATATAAATCCACATCACGTGACTGTCTTAATAAAGATTGTATTGAAATTCATCTGGGCTGACTTACATAGCTTACTCGTTGCTTTGCATGTTTTATTTATATAACATATGTATAAAATAAAGTAAAAAGGGCAAAGTGTTAAGTGAATTATGCAAGTTATCTCAAGTGAGTGCTAAAACCCCCTTTAGTACTGTAGTATATTTTCCCCCAAAAAAGTTGTGAAGTTTGCAGAAGTTTAACTTACTGGAATTTGTTGAAAGCTGGACTTCCTTTGTACCATGAACCAGCAGCTCATGATCTTAAAGACAGGAAAAAGTAAAGCATGGATCTAGAGTGCCTCCTAGAAAGGCCTTCTATAGAAAATCAAGGCACATCCTTTATATTCTCTTAGCAATCTTTTTTCCAGTGATGCAAAGCTTCCATTTTCAGTCTTAAAGAACAATGATATAATTAGTCTTTAAATAATTTAAGGCTTAAGGGTAGCTGTTGCATCCTAGCATGAGTCAATAAAGGTTAATATATGTAACTTTTATATGTATGTATTAGATATCTATGTTTTTTATATATATATACAAATGTATAAAAATAGAAGTAGGGAGAGAACATATGTGAGATCATATATAAATATACATGAGAAGTTAAATATATGAGAAATATGAGAATTTTTATAACTTCTCTTTATTTATCTTAGGTGTTTCATATAAGAAATGAGAAATTTATTTTTATACAGCAATAGTTGAAGAAACCCTTTTAGAAGCAAATTGATTTGGGGCAGAAATCCTTTTTTTATCTGAAAGGGTTTGATATTAATCCTGAAGCTTGATTGAGAGAGCAGAAGACAAATGAAGTGGTTAAGAGTGGATATTAAAGTCATTTCTCTCCTGGAGAGATCTGAATTGTTATATAAGCTGGCCACAGAGAAATAATACATATTTCAATATTACCAAGAATAATACCATTCATTTAAAAATAAAAATGCAAATTATTGGCACAGATATATGACCTTCTATTTTGAAAAATGACACTGCAAACCCTGCAGGAATTTTTAGTGGATATTCAATTGAACAAGAACATCAACTGTGATGCTAAGGCCAAAGAAGTTGATGTGATAGTTGAGTGAATAAAGGCAAGAAAATCAGTTAGGAATGAAGAGTTTTTTAGATCTAGTACTTCTGCTAATACTGCTGGATTACTCTGTCCAGTTCCAATGCCCACACTTCAAGAGAAAGAAAGGGAATGCAGACAGCAGTCATAATGATTAAAAAGTTTGGAAATGTATCAAACAGAAAGATACTGGAGATCAATCTATTCAGCAATAAAGAGAAAGGAAATTTGAATCACCCTAAGACTCGACGTGCAGCAGATGTGGAGGAATAAAAGGCTTTTCCAAGAAGCTAGAGACAGTTAACCAGTCACTGTAGTGTAATTTATGTAACAGTAAGGATCATTAAACACTTCAAGACTTCGTCAAAGGCTATGTAAGATTATGCGTTGGAAGAAAAGCTTTAGATTGTGGTGGGTGTTCTTTCCAAGGATATGAATGCTATAGTTTTAACAGAAATTCCAAGTTCTATGTTCTGTTATGAAAAGGTCAAACTGAAAATTGTTAAATTTCTTTCTGCTCTTTATTCTATATGAATTTTTGATCTATCCCTATCAAATGAAGAATGGGTGGGTATGCATTATACCTGTATTAGCTCTTTTAGATACAGTGTGTGGGATAAACCATAACAAGATGATTGTACGAGTTACTGTAATTACAAGGTAGCAAAAGTCCTCATCTGCTGAATACAACTGCAGTTCAGCAAGTGTGTAAGCATACTCTTATTTTTAAGCACGTGAGTGCTCTGACGGGTGATTCATAGGTTTCCCAGTCTTACTGGGCAATCTGATATACAGGTCGTTAACTACACATTAACTACCAGTTAACAACCATAATGTCAGATATAACCACACACGAACAGAAAAACTGGATGAAAGTAGTTGTAATATGAAATTTTACATTTTGTAGTTAGAATTAGCGCTACTTTAAATCGAAACTCTTTGAAATGGGGAAGTAAATAACTGCCATTATAGACTATGTAATTGCATCAATTTGTGTTTACAGTCATATTGTCTATAGAAATAATTAAAACACATGTATACTGGCATAATTGCATTTGTTTTGTTCCCCTCCAGGATGATCCACATACAAATCTACTGATTGAAGCCATAAAAAATGACAGTTTAAGACAAATGGAACGTGAGAGGTAATGCTGGAATCTGTACATTTTTTGACTATGGTGCCATGGATTTTAGTCCCTGAAAGCATTACCAATCTTCTCTTGTGTTCACAGTTCTTGTTATAAAAGAGTACTCATAATTCTTAGGAAGAACACACTTGGAAGAACCATCTGGATCACTGGGTTTAGTATCCTGCAGTTGCAAGCAACCATAAAATAGGGATTTAATCCAGAAGGATAAATAGAACATCTGCTCTATGCATAATGGGTTATACTGCTTAAAACTTGCAGCTTTGGGGTTTTTTTTAAATGCAACTACACTGTGCAGTGAAAAGAAAACAAGAGAAACAGAGCCTTATTGAGAGCATTATCCAGATACAGGGGCAGTAGCAGGGCACTGGTTAAACTGAATTCTCAGATTGTTCCCTGAGAGCAGGAGGATGCAGGAAGATGATTTGGTTAATTTTTCACGCATTTGTTTTTTGAAATGGTGACATGGTTTTTTTGTTTTGTTTTAAGGAAATCCATGGCAGAGGAATACATCATGACAGCTGCTAAACTCATTGCACCAGTAATTGAAACGTCTTTTGCTGTGGGCTACGACTGGTAAGAGTCAGATGGGGCTTTTTTTTTTGTCTAAACTGTATGTGCATCTCTGGTGGTGGTTATGAGACCAGATTCACAAACATAAGCAGCCTGGAAAACACATTTTGTTTGAACAACACAAGCAAAGGGTCCAACCTATTTTAAGTTTGCCTCCATAGAATGCCCTGTGGAAAATCAAAACAAATAGTAGAATATATTCTGTGTTTAAAATGAATTTCATTGCATCACTGAAACTCAACTGTTAATCGTACGCTTCTGAATGGCTCTGTATTGGCACAAGGAAAGCTTCTTAAAATATTCAAGAGCTTTTCAAAGTCTCAATGGACAGACACTGTACATAACACAAACATATCCACTCTTCATTGTAAGTTAGATGGTGTAATGAAGGCTTAGGGGTCTTAAGAAATTCCCATTACTCCAAAGAGTCATTATATAAGGCAACTGGTATGCAAATATTATTAGAAAAGTTTTTGAGTTTCATTTATAAACTTAATGTATCTACTGTTTCTTAAACATTTATACAAGTTTATACAGTGATGGGCTGATGGTGCAGTTTACTGTTTTGATTTTTCTTTCTAGTTTAGTTTTTAATTTACAGTTTAGCTTTTGTTTTCTGCTGTGTTTTTTTCCAGCAGAATACTCCTTAAAAAAAAAAAAAAGACTCTTTCTATAAGCACAGCATGATGATGATTACAACTCTTCCAAGATATATCCTTCTTTTGATATTTTTAGTATTTTTCATACTTTATTGGAAAGTAATATATACTCAAATGATGTATCTGCAGCCACAGCATTACTAACTGAATATGTTCAGTGTTCAATTTTCTTAATATATGAAAAAAAATTGTAGTATGGAAGTGAAGGAAATCTAAGGGAGAAAGAGAATTTTCCTTTTTTTCTTTTTTTTTTTTTTTTTTGCTGAATTGGAATGTTTTCAGGTTTTGCAGGTCCTATAATTACAATCTATTGATAAAGATATTTATACTGAAATGAAATCATCTATCACACTGAAGACATGTTTAGTCTGCCAGAGCCCACAAGGTGGTGTTTGATGACTTGGTAACAGTTATAACTGTGTTATTTCCCTACTTTTGCCATAATTACTTGTTAGAACCTAAACAGTATGTCCTGTGAAAATTAGCTTACTGCTTTTTAACTTGCCCGCCTGAGCAAGTCAAATTTATTTGCTCTGCCTCTTGGTTTTTGTTCAAGAAAAAAGAAAATATTAATTTATTTCATATCTCTGTCGTGTCTACTTCCTTGGTGCTATTCACAGAGTACTTGCTATGAAGTAAAACTCACTCATAGCTTTTCTGAATAATTAAACATTGAGTCCTCTGAATATTAAATGTGCTTTTAATCAGATTAATTTTCTTTACAGAAACAAAATAGGGACAAATATTCCTTGGATTTTTTAACTTGTTACTAAGAGTTCTTGAAATATGATTTCATCTTGGGACTATTTTGTCATATTCTGTAAGGAATAGAGGGATAATTCACATCTTTTTGCTTTTTCTGGTTAAAACATGTTAATAGGAACTGTTGAAAACTGCTTCTGGACCTTTCTTTTATTATGGATATCTTTGTAGCAATTACAATTTTTTTTCCATATAACTTTTCCTCCAACATCAAGATGCATCTGTATGCTTTATAGAGAGCTGATGCACATGCCAAGCCAATTATAACAGCAATTGGTTTGTTAAACTATTGTTAGCAAATTAGACAACTATTAGAAGAAAAGAAAAAAGGGGTTCCACCACTTAAAGAAAGTAGGAGGGATTTAGGAGGGATTTAAGAAGCATCCCAGAAAGCTGTTCTTTTAGGGTGTTTAATTCCAGACAGTTTGATAGAATGGTATATGCATACAATAAATAAAGGTCTTCCTCAAGTGATGGGGCAGTTCTAAAATACACCATACCAAACCCTGAAGGAGGATGTCTGTAAATGAACATCTGAGCTATCTGCCCTGTTCTGTATTGCCTTCATTTTACAGAAGACCGTAAGCCAAAAATAACTGGAGAACCCTGCAGGACTAGCAGAAATGAAGCAGGAGATCAGGTTTGAAGAATCAGCTAAAGGCTTGAAAAGTGATCTTAATGGGTTTCCTCAAAAAACCTTGCAGTAGTAGAAGCTAAGGTTTTATATAAAGCCTGAGTATTCCTTTATTATTGCAAAATAAAAATTTCTGCATTTTTATTTTATAGTGTATACTACAAAACACCTTTGTATAATCTCTAATTCATATATCGTACCTGTAAGTATTTTCAAAACACATGTTAATATCCAGAGGTCAAACAATGTGTCCTGAACTCTGTGCAGTTTTGCTGTATTAAATCTTACAGAGAATTAAAAAAAAAAAGAATTGTGAAAACATAATGGAACCAAGATTTTAAGGCTAAACCCTAAGTTATTAATCCAGCATTTTTTAAGGTCTGTATCTGACATCACTATTACAAAGGTTGTTCAGTGATGGAAAATAACGTGAGATATAAGCAGGTGACTGACAAACAAGAGCTGAGACAGTATTATTCGGGTAAGTTATTGGAATATATTCTTCTAAAAATACTTTTAATTAGCGAAAGTGTTATATACTTTTGAAAAGATGGAATAGCTAAGAACAATTCATTTTAGACAACTAATTGGCAGCAAAAATATATGGCATTTGCACAGATATATTTTGTTTATCTTTATGGGTTTCTTTCTATTGCAGGTGTGTTGAAGCAGTAAAGGCTTCTCAGTATGTAGAGTTAGCCAATGACCTGGAAATAAATAAAGCTACTACATATTTGAAGCAAAAGGATTTTAACCAGGTATAGTAACTTTTCACATTACTGTTTTTATTACTATTGTATTAACAAACACATCTTACATAGTAGCAGCATATTTTTTCAGCAAGGATAAGAATGATTTATGCAAGCATAATAATTGTATTGATGCTGGTCATTGAAATAACCTTATTAAAACACTGAAACGAGGTAAATTTTACCTAAATGAAATTTTTGCCACAGAAGTTGTAGTGAATTAAGTTCAGTTTCAGATTAACACATTGAAATGTAGTTATCTGTACTGATTGTCCAAGCTTACATTACAATTAATGGAGATCTAGTCAGTACAGTCAGTGGAGTCTAGAAAGCAGAACAGCTAATCAGCCAGGATGTGTTTATTTTCTCTCACATATATTACCAAAATATATGCAGATGCATTTCATATGTATCATTACTGTTCATGTTATGGTACTCTTAGTGTTTTCTGTGTACTACAGCATACCTTAAAGTGTTACAATCTGATTTTGAACTTCAGTCAGCCTTCCTGTCTTTCTGCTGAAATATAAACTGGAACTAAATTAGGCAGATTTGCACAGTGTCTTGGAAAGCTCAGTATCTTCCCCCTGCTTAAAAAAGAAAAAAAATCTTGCCCCTAGAGAAGGGGACATAGAGAGGTAGGAGGAATCACCATTACTGAAAAGATATTATAGCTGTTTGAGCCCGAGTGTATATTAGCAAATGAGGAAGGGCATTGAAAAGATACAGTATCAGTGCTTCCAAGTAAAAGTATAGCTTGGTGCTCAGAATTCGTGAATTGGCAGAAGTTCAGAAGATAGATCTACTCAGTCTCTTTTGTTTGAAGTTTTAAGCAACTAATAAAAGGCAAAAGTAGTTTAAATACTTTACCTTAACAAGACATAATAATAAGGTAGGATTTTATATGTTAATACAGTAAAATTATTAGTAAGCAGAAAGAGTTTAAAAGTGCGAATGCCTCAAAATCTTGGATTTCACCATCAGTTCAGTAAGATGGGAGAATATGTAGTAGTGGCATAATGATGCATCCTTTTCCTCTGTTGATGGCCAATATCATCTTACCCTTTGGTGTGGCAAGGGAAGAAGATGGAATAAGCTTTGGAAAAGTTATTAGTTTAGTTACACATTATAAGCAATTTAATCCATATAACATCAGTTAAAAGCTTAGTGTAGTGTTTTCATCCTACCTGCGCTTCCTATTTACACAACTGTTGTCTTTCTGGTTAGCTGAACTGCAGAGAACACAAAAATCGTTGCTTTTGTTTTCCTTTTAACACCTCTTCTTTTGTTCCATCTCTTGCATTTTGCTTGATAGAGTAGATACAAAGAGATCAGTATAGCATTAAAAAAAATCTGGTCATTTAAGTAGTTGAAGTCTTCTCAAATTTTATGAGCATGGCAGTGTCTTCTTGATCAATAAGTAATAAGCAAAACAGGACTTCTGTTAGAAATCTGAATATTTTACTGTTTCACTTACATTGGGAGGGTATAAGAGCTAGGTATAATACAAAATAATTTGGTTAATGTAGAAAAAGTTCTTCAGTAAAGCAGTATTTTTATCACTGTTCAAATTCTCTGCCATTTTCTAGTATTCATGTAGTCGTCTTTTTTTAGCACATATGCTTCTATATTGCTTCCCATAAAAGTGACTTGTTAAATTGCAGTATTTCTGCTGCAAAGAATAAAAACCTTTCCTCTTAACAAGTGCAATATTTTTAAAAACCCAGGTCTCTTGATAACTGGGCATCAGTACAATTGTAAATGACCACACTAACTACTTTTCAGAAAAAGCGTGAACAAAGGAATACACTTCGCTGTATATTTATTGGACAAAATTTGATAGGCATTGTAGCCAGTCTTAGGTTAGTGTCCTGAACTTGAGAATACTTTTTTCACCAGTTTGTGAAAATTCAGTATTTAGAGCCAAACAGTCTTTGCTTTCAAAGTGACTGAAACTGCCATGAGATTCTGGAAGAATGTATAAGGAGTGAAGTCTAGAAGGCATCCAGTTTAACCCTTCGTGAAGAGCAGTAGTTTCCTCTGTACGGACCTCACATATGTTTTATTTTCTACATGTTGTTAATGTTCTACCAAATACCATCCTTCTGACTCATTCTATTTCCTAATCTCTACGATATTTTTCTTTTAAGAAAATTCAAGTATCTAGTTCCCTCATACTTAATTTTGCATTCGTTAGTGCACAGTTATTATTTCTGTAGTGAAGTATTTGCAGATCAAGAAAATATTTTTTGTGATTCAGTGTACAGGCTAATGATTTTAATTTCTGATACAAAAGTTTGTCTGAACTTCAAGTAAAGTAAAAAATAGTAAATACTGAAGGAGACTTCAGATAAATATGAATGATATAGAACTTACATTTGAGAGAAATGAAAATTCTGATACAACAGGAGCGATATAATGATAAATTTGAATGCTGACATTCACTGTTCAGCTATAGAAGTTGCACTGCTTAATCTGAAAACATAAATAGTCAAGTCTGAGAGAGAAGCTCATTCTACAGGATATAGCTTAATGGGTTGTGATTTTTTTTCGCCTGCTGTGCTGTTAACTTAGAACCAGGAAGTGTTGAAAGAAAGGTATAAAACACAGAAGAATGAATCCAAATGAAAAATAAGCAAGAGTAGAAGACTATTTAATGGTGACTTATCTGATTCATTTTGCAGTGCCATCCTTCTGCTCATTAATGAAATTCCCTGCTTTTCATATTTGATTCCTGTCAGTTTGCACTCTGCAGTTAGAGTAGTCTTTTCATCTTTTGTTACATTTTTAATTACGCATGTGAATTAACTTTTGGTTATTAAGTAGAGACTTCATGTGTGCATTTATGTAGGTAAGGTACCTTCCTGCAACTGACCATCCAGTATCCAGTATAAACTAACTTTTGCCTATGAATTTCATGATTAACTCCCCTCATGTGATCTTTTATTGGCTGTGAAAAGAGGCTTGGTTTGAAATGTGTGAAGTTGGAAAACTGCTCCATCTGAATGAAAAGCAACTCAAATATTGGACAGGATTTGCTCAGTTTCCTTCTGACATGCACTTTCCAATGCATTAAATGGTAGGGATGGTGAATAAAAGAGAAAGAATGTAACAGCTTCTGGGTTTGCAGGAGTGGCAAGAAATGTGAGAGATCATATGCAGCAAAATTACAGCTTCTAAGGTTCTTCACCTTCCCATAGCTTGGAGGGATGCACGCAGGACCATCTGCTTGACTTAAGCTTACCTTCTCTTCAAATTTAAGGTCTCCTAGTTTCCTGAACAGCTCTTGCTCTTCCTGTCCACCCTATCCTCTTCTCCTTTGCTATAGATACAGCAAGAAAGTTGTCCTTTGTTATGCTGCAAGTTTGACTGATAGCTTTCTGAGATCAGGAAGCAGTTGGAGAGTTTGGAAAATTTTGCCAAATGTAGTAGCTTTTTTGGGTCATTTTTGGAAGGTGAGAGAGCTACAGGTTTGTAAACAGTAGTAGGAGCTCAAGAATTTACTATTTTGATGGTAAAATTGTTAGTTTTTTGCAATTTCCAGTTATTATCCAGTGTGGGTTAAAATACATACATATATATATATGTATATCGATTCTCAGAGATAAATGATATAGAGTTTGCTGATGATGTTTCTTTGGCGTACTCCAATGCAGGGAGGGGGAAAGGAGTCGGAGATTAGGAATAAGTGGAGAAGTTCTTTTTGTTTTGATTATGTGATATGAGATCTTTAACCTGCACTGGAACTACTTAAATGCTGGGATAGTAGAGTGGGACTGCAGAATGATGATTGCACAGAATCTTTTTTGTTCTAATAAAACTGCAGCTGCCACTTAAATTCGTCCTGTCTGTTGTTCATATACTTGCTAACTCACCACCTGTTCAACACACCTTTGGCTGAAGAACAAGAATGGAAAATTTCTGAAATACTCAATTTCAAGGCTGAAAGTTTTAGTATGTTAAAAAAAAGGTTTAACTTTGTGCTCATCATAATGCATATGTTATTTAAAACAGTGCCAGTAAATTAAAATAAAATCAGGGTTGAAACTCCCACAGTATTGCTAGATTGTATTTTATTATTTATTACAAATTCTTTTTGTATTAGATAGTTTGAATATATTCTTAGTCTGGAAGAAAAACTTTAAAAATTACCTTTAAAATTAAATTCTGTGAGTTAGCCATGCATCTCCTTAATGTCTCTGGCAGATCCTGCTTGGGTCAGGCATGCTGCTTTTGAAGTTTAACACAAAGCAACACAAAATCATGCCACAAAGAATAATTTGGGCAATCTGTGTTTAGTTTGTTCAATCCAAGTACTAATTATTTTGAGAATTAAAAAATTAGAAATTATTTAGAAATATATAAAATGATGATACAAAAACAGCATTTCCATTTTTCAAGAGCAAAAGGAGCATTGCTGTGGATTTTCATCCTAAGACACAATATAGCTGAAACGGTTCAAGAAATCTGCAGCCTATTTATCAGTGAGTGAACAGAGCCCAGGGTCATATGAACTTTTTTTTATAATTGAAAAAGAAATTACTTCCAATCTAATCTTTATAGTCAAAGGTGCCATTCATCAAGAAAGCAAAGGTAAATAAATCGGCTACAATAGAAAATGGCTTTTCGGAAAGTGACTTTAAACTATATAGTTAAGTTCACTGGAAGAGAATTCCATCGTAACAAATGCACGTCTTTTACTCAAAGAAGCAGGTTATGATAACAGTAGAGTACCTCAGATATAATAGTGTATCTGCAAATATTTAGGATCATTTCCTTTTTGCTGGAAGTCATAAATATGTATCAAAGATTAAAATTGCCATAGCAAAAGCCTCAGATTGCAGAGACCACAAACTCTAGATTCAAACTTTTGAAATGCTTTTCATGATTGAAATTGCCATATTTCTTTAGTGAATTTTCTATTATTGGGAAAATATTCTGACCTTTAGTAGTTTGTTTCTGGGATAGAATGTGGTGTAATGCATCAGTGAGCTACATCTAGCTGTATGCACTTCATTTGTCATTTTACACATCATTAGGACACTCATGTATTTTGTGTAAAGTAGCTGTAAAAATAGTATGTATGACAGTCAATTAAAACATGCTTTCTTTTTGTCTGTTTTGACATTCCATATACAGTATCATGCATTTACTTTGTAAACAGCTGACTGCAGCTTTCATGTAAAGGAAGAAGGAGACTTTTGAATTGCTGCTGCTGATGGCTAAATTGAGGTTGCTACATCTGTGTTGTAACAGGGAAAAGAACTGGGCCCACCATTATATTCTAACACTTCATGTAATTAATATAATTATTTAGTATAAAGAAGCCATATTTTCTTAATAAATTTAGTCTGCACTTACAAATGTTATCACATAGTTAAGGGGAAAAAAAGGTGTCCTTTGGGTTTTTTTAAGTTTCTGTGATAGTTTATTAACTATAATTTTGTTTACTTTTTGCCCATCAACTTCTTCATTTTGAGGTTTATGAAATTTAGTTTTTATGTAGAAGATATGTCTTCTATCCTCAGTCTTTACACGTTTGAGCACTTCATAAGCTTAGACTGTGTTTTCTTCTTCACGTTACACAAAAACAACTGCAGATTAAAATCCAGTCCTATACTGTCTTAGATATTTTTATATAGCACGTAACTTTTTAGATTTTTAATGAAAATTTTAATCCTTTTGCATGTGCTTAGTAAGAGAACTGGAAAATATAAGTGCAAGAATTTTAATTAGTTGAGAAAATTAAAAGCAAATAATTTAAACTTGTGTTTTCTGTGAATAGAATTGTCAGCTATGTACTTATATCTAATCCAAATATTAAATAATAAATTGCTAATTCTATTGAAATATTGTGACCAAGTTAAATATATAAATAATTTTTTTATGTGTGTGAATACGTGTGTGTGTGTGCACGTATGCACACAGAAGTTTGGCAAGCCCTAGTAATGATCATGTACATTATTATTTGAGGGAATCTAGTAATAATTTTAGCGGTTTGTTTCTGTGCAGTTTATCAATGTCTATATTTTCTGAAAGAATTTTGGTACAAGTTTGATGCAGTGAAGTGAGTTGCTTGTGAATTGTTTCTAGGCTGTGGAGACTTTAAAAACATTTGAGAAAAAGGATAGCAGAGTAAAGAGTGCAGCTGCCACAAACCTTTCATTCCTTTATTATTTGGTAAGTGTTTGCAATGAAATGGGTTAACAACCAAAGCTTATGTAGCAGTCTTTGTGTCTATGTAGCAATTTTTGTGTTTGTCAGATAATCTATGTAAACAAAAAGAAACACACATGTTAGAGAAGCAGTTCTGGGACAGCCTTTCCCGGCTGTAGTTGAAGTTTTGGGCATGTCTCTTGCTTACTGCTACTGGGAGGAAGAGTGACATTGAGGCCCAGGCCACCAAAGGATGCCTATAGTGTGATTTATGCAGATGCTCAGCACCGTCATTTAAAATTCAGACCCTGAAGAGCTTGACTGAGCCTCAGGAACATATGGAGTTTGCAGGTTGGAAAGGGGAGTAGGTGTGAAACACGTAGGTTATTTGGGTTTATTCCTGTTTTTAAAGAAAGTTTTCTTTGTTGCAACGAAGGAAACTTCAAGACTGAATGAGACAGAGAGGCAAAACAGGTGTCAAGTGTTAAGTTCTCTGTAACTTGAAAGAGATGATCAGCTTTATGCAAACACATAAGCAATATTTCAGGGCTGAAGAATGTATTATTTTTTCATTTTTAATCTTTTGAAATTCCACTGTAGTAACTATGAGAAGCCACAGTTAGTGTCAAGAAAATCAACTGGCAAATTAGTAATACAGTGTTTGTTTTGTTCGTGTAGGAGAATGAATTGGCACAAGCAACTGACTATGCAGATTTAGCTGTAAATTCTGATAGATACAATCCAGCAGCCCTGACTAATAAAGGAAATACTGTTTCTGCAAATGGAGACTATGAAAAAGCAGCTGAGTTTTATAAAGAAGCTCTCAGGAATGATTCCTCATGCACTGAAGCACTTTACAATCTTGGTAAGCCAAAGGTGATTTTGAGATTTAGCTTTTGTGTAAAGGCAATACTAGCATTTCTGAGAATCTGATTTTCAAAGTTTTCTTGTGTAGAAATATGTACTAATATTTATTAGCTTATTGATTAGTTTATGTTACAGCGAAGTCTTGATTTGTGCTTCCTATCTCTTCCATAAAAATACTATACCACTGTTAGTCATATGCCATTATTAGTTGATGTTGGTAAATCACTGAAGATAAAAATTGCTGTAAGTGTTACTATCTACTAATAATGCTTTTTTTTTTAATAGTATTAAACAATCAGAGTCTATCCACACCTGACAGGCGTCCCATTCCCTCATTCTTCTTCAAAAAGTGGGATGGTGTATGACCTTGGTCTTTAATTAGGTTCATGTTCATTGTCTGTATCAGTTTGATATGTCATACTAACTGCAAAGGATTGTAAGGATGGCTCTCAAGTACAGATTCCGATGTCAAGGCAGTTATACTGGAACTCATTCTCCCAGCCAGTTTTTGTGGATTTAGTCATGACTCACTGTATTTGAAATGTGTGTGTGTGCTTGTTTTTCTGAAAAAAATCCATATAAACAAAATGTCACTGATTTTTCTAAAAGCTGCTGCCACAAAGAGATTAAACAAGCTAAAACAAAAATATTTATCTTGTTCTTTTTTTCCAGGAATTGCTTGTTATATGTAATGTAATTCAGACAAAAATATAGTTTGATAACATCCTTCTGAATACTGTACTCCTGCTTCATTTTTCTTGGTTTTGCTGTCAGTTAATGTGCTGAAGTCATCTTTTTGTTGTCGTATTAATATTGTAACCTTTACTTTTCAGGTTTATCATACAAGAAGTTAAGCAGAATGGATGAAGCTTTGGATTGTTTTCTGAAACTTCATGCAATTCTTCGAAACAATGCCCAAGTTCTTCACCAAATAGCAAACATGTATCTTTTACTGAGTTGTGATGATGGCGACTTTAGTAAACTCATCTCATTTAATCTTACATGTGTTTTAATCATGACACAAAGATTAAGAAATTTATATATGTGTCCATTATATATGAGTCTCTGACATTTAAAAAAGACAAAAACAGAACTTCCAGCCACCTTTGACATTTCCACTGAAGCCAGTGGAGAAATATGTCAAGATTGAACGGTCTTAAAATATGTTAAGTAATACATTAAGACTCTTCTCATTGCATTAATCAGTATGTCAGGAAACAGTTAAACAGTTACACCCAGAATCAGTGTTACTTGGCATATTTAAAATGCTGCTGATTTTATTACGAAAATAATGTGACAGTAGTAAACACAATTGAGTGAAACCTTTAAGAAAAACTAATATTGTTGATGAAAGTGAAGTTCTGTTCTGAAAGCTCTTCTCCGGTTAGTTTGTGTAAGAAAATAATTGTCTTTCAGAACAGATTGGAAATCCAAGGGAGTATGGGGGTCATTGGCTTTGCACATCACCAGCGATAAAGATTCTGCAGTATGAATTTCCTTAACAGTACTTCTGGGGATGTGCAGACCAGAATAAAATCTTCTTGAGGAAAAGGAGGTTCTAGTTCTTATGCTATACTTTTAAGTGTAGTGAAAATAATTAAAATATATTTTAGTCAGTAAAAACAAGCAAACTTTAAAAATTCAGAACGGCTCTGATCTCGATTCCCTGCATAGCCCCATTGCAACAGCTTGTGTGGCCCTACAGCGCCCCGTTCCATCTGCTGCATAAAACTGCTTTCCACAAATGCTCACAAGCTTTTCCATGAAGGATGGGTTGCAGCAGAAACTGAGAGAGCATGTCGGGAAGCAGCTCCAGCTCACGCCATTGCAGAGTGCTGGGCCATTGTGCCCCTTGTGGGGTAGCTGAGGAGAGGAGAGTACTCTGCAGGCCTAAGTGCAAGCAAAGCAGCTTCCATTCTCTGGATCAGAGTTGTACGCGTGCCGTGCCGTGCCGTGCCGTGCCGTGCCGTGCCGTGCTGTGCCGTGCCGTGCCGTGCCGTGCCGTGCCGTGCCGTGCCGACCTGCAGCACAGAATCTTCCTGCAGGCAGGAGTCTGTTCCTGAGGACGGCAGTTCTACCTAATCCCTTACTTTGGTACAAATTGATACATTCAGAAAAACTTACCCAGTTTTGAAGGCTAGAAATAACTGCCTAATTCTCACATTTCATTGTTATAAGTGAGGAAGTTGGAGTAAAATTAGTGAGAGAGAGCTAAGCCCACAGTGTTTTTAAGGTGAAAGAGCTGCAGAAGCCTCTTTGCTCTTGAGAATTGTTTCTCTTTCTTTGATTCAGCCAAAGCTCTTTCTGATAGGAAAGAATTTATGAAACCAATGTGTAAAAATTGCAAATAAATATCCACACTGGAGTGACTGGCATATCTGTCCAGCGTATGGATTGCATTATGTAAAGTGGTGGGAATTCTCAGTAAACCAAATATCATCAGCACTGGAATTGTCCTTAGCTGAAGAAACCTCAGATATGAAGTAATGGAAGATCCCAATCAAGCCATAGAGTGGCTCATGCAGTTGATAAGTGTAGTGCCAACTGACCCACGTGTACTTTCAAAACTAGGGAAATTATATGATAATGAAGGTGATAAATCCCAAGCTTTTCATTATTACTATGAGGTACTTATTCTTTATTACCTTTCCAATGCACTTTCTATGTTGTCATAGTTTCATGCATCAGGTTAATGATTGATTCATTTCAACTATTTAAAATGTCATCAAAAAGAAAGAAGAATGAGATTTGGAGGTTTTTTTTTAATTTACATTGACCCCTAAAATTTTGTTTTTGATTTAAAATTTACTCTGAAATGTGAAGTTAAAAATGGATGTAATAAATGTACCTTCCAATTAATGCAGTCAAGTTACACACTTTTAAAATCACATGTGTGTATAATGGCTATATATATAGGGGTGTGTGTGTGTGTATAAATATTGATGATACAGTTATACACTGTGGATCTTTCAGAGTTGGTTTAAAAATTTCTCACCTAGTCTTCTCTGCTTCCATGTGTCTCCATTGGAGGCTCTGTCTGTTAGATGATTCAGCCATCTGCTTGGCTGGGTTGTCAATCAGGTTTGTGGAATGATCCGACTTGGGGCTTGGGATTTTTGGGAATGGACAGAAGGAGGGAATGTGGGTTCTTTCATCTTCATGTGGCAGCTGGGAGACCATAGAGATCTCTTGAACTGGTAAAGCATAGAATTCTGCCTTCTTTGACACATGCGCTATTAATTTGCTGTCCTCTTACCCAAAACCTGAGTACATTCAAGTATGTTTGATATTTAAATCCTCTTCTTTCGTGTTAAAGACTCAAAGAATTTGTTATTGGAATAGACAAAATATGCAAGGGTTTTTTTTTGTCCTGGTGTAGTTTGGGTGACGTTGGTAAAGGAGCCGTGTTCTTCCATTTTTTTGGCTTTATTTTAGTAGTAGCTAAAGTATGTACCACACACAAATATTAGGAATTATTTACTCGATTCAGAAAAAGAAGCATTTCTTCATGTCCAGTTGATATCAATGTAATTGATGCATATGCTTAGATTTAGGCCTATTTTCAGGTGGTATTCTGAATCAGAATCAAATTAGTGGGATATTTCTTTTTTGGTTGATTACTTGTTTGTTTTGTTTTGTTTTTTTCAAATCATGAGGACGAGTAAGCGGCCTCTATTTAGGCAGCTAGTGCTATTTCAGTCACCCAAGGATATCATACCTAGCTTCCAGCTGCCGTTCCGGAAGGGCACAGGCCTTCTGTAGCTTTTGTGTCTTATCTGTTAGTCTCATGCAGATCTCTTGGGTACTCCAGGAGTTCCTAAATTGCCTTGTGTATTCTGTATGCTCGCAGTGTTAGGTGTTGCATGTTTAAAAGCAGAGGCATTAGAAAGAATTATGAAAAGTCATGCACCTTCTCTTTGTTTATAATTAAGTCTTGAACACTCCTGCAAAGACCAAATTTGATTTTTGGTGGAAAGGACTGTATGATTAAATAAAAATTCACAATTATAGAATGCATTTTTGTAAATGGAAACTGAAAGCTTCAGGTGGATTCATGCAGGTACACCAGGAAGCCTAAAGAAGGTATTACTTATTTTGTCTTACAGCTGCAGAAGAATATTACAGTTTGGACAAATTCAACTGCTTAAACATAGGCATCCACTATCCTTTCAGATTGTCTGTGATACTGATTATGTTTGCTAGAGATACCTCTATTTTAGAAACAGGAATAAGACAAGAAGTTGCTTTGCAATGTGAGAGTTCTTTTTTGTCTGTGTAAAGTCAGAGGATTACCAAATCTTTGTTGCATTTTGGATAATAGCAGAGTTGTGCTTGATGGCACTTGGTGATGATTTTGTCAATGCGAATTTCTAAGAAACTGAACATGTTATATATGTACATATGTATTTCACAGAAAAGAATGCTTTCAGGTGAGTTATCCAGCAGACCGATTTGAAATATGAAAATTTTCATATTATAACATTGTTTAACATTTTAGGCAACTTATTTACATATAGACATGGTCTAAGTAAGTTTTGCTGCTGTAAACGATACTTAAAATAATATTTCAAATAAGGGTGGATGGAGAATGTGACAGACTCATCTCAGGTAACTCTTCTGAAAAGCATTCTGTAATTAGAAAAATTGGCATGCTGTTTTTTTTGGAATTAGTATAGTACACTGCTTTCATTCATGTATTACGTATTTTTGGCATCTGCAGAATTAAACACTTAAGTGAGTAAGATATTCCAGAAGTCACATACAAATGTTGTTTATCACTAAAATTGTTTCTTTCACCTTTCCTATTTTGTCAGTCATATCGGCATTTCCCTTCGAACATTGAGGTCATTGAATGGCTTGGAGCCTACTACATTGACACCCAGTTTTGTGAAAAAGCCATTGAGTACTTTGAAAGAGCAGCACTTATCCTGTAAGTATTTATTATTTTATGCAAAGTCAAATATTTTGTGATTAGATGTCTATAATTATAGCTAAAGATAAATCAGTTGGAGAACATTAACTCTATAAGCAGATGTCAGAGTTAAGTCTATTCTGGGATATTATTTAATTTTCTCAACTTTCTGTTTGTTTAGAGGGTGTTTTTGTTCTTAGCAGGCAATTTCAACGTTAAGTGAGATCCTCCATTGGGCCTGTGACAGTATTAGATATTATAACCTCTTCTTTTTATCTCTTCCATTAAACACAGCTATGAAGTGAGAAACAGCCTTCCTAAGCCACCAAGACCTCTTTCCCTGTGGTTTTGTGTAAAATATTTCCTTCCTATTTTATCATTTAGTGATGATTGCTGGTTTAAATAAAAGCATCTTTTAGCAGTTCATGCTGCATTTTCTCCTTTCACATAATTTCTACTCTTGTAAAAAAAAAAAAAAAGAAAAGAAAAGAAAAAAAAAAAGACATTACAGATTATATATAGAGTTGAGCCAAAAATGTGCAGTATGTAATTACCAAAGGACAGTGAAAATATATTGACAAATCAAATTGATCCCAACATGGATATTTGGAGTACAGCAAGATAAACTTAATTCCTGGAATTGTCCTTTAATAAAATATTATATATTTAATAAAGTGAGCGTATAGAGTATATATTTTATTTTAGATCAGAAAGAGAGCTTACCAGCTTAACAAATAAAAATTTGGTCAAAGGAAATTCTGCAAAGGTATGCGAGTGGTTTTTTATGTGGAAACAAAGATGTGTTCATCTCTATGTGTTCATGAGGTGTTAACAGACCAGCTAAAATTCATGCAACTAAAATTCACACCAAGTGTGAATTTCTCTTATTTTGTTCTTTGGGAAACCAATCAAACATCAGGCTATGCAAAATTCAGTTACTGCCTGTCTTGTGATGATCTAAGCTTTGACCTTTTTCTTCTGTTGATGTGAATCTGAATGACATACATGAACAGGAGACAGGGTTTGGACAAAATTTTGACAATTTGTTCAAGACTATACTGTAAATAGGTTGTTAGAAGTTCAGTAAGAAATAATAACTCTGTTTTTTATGGGGCTTGAGTTAGAGTAGATGTTGAATATTGTAGAAGAGAAAATTCTAGGTTTACGTAAGGATTAAAAGTTAAAAATAAATAGAAAAACAGAGATTGCACTCCCAGTGGTATAATTATAAAGAAAGAGAGGTGTAGATTAAAGGCAAAAATACAGGAGGCAAGTTCACAGATTTAAGAATTAGGAAAGTGTAAACATAAGTTACCAGACTTTAAACGTAGAGTTAACTGAGCTTGTGCCTATTGTTACCTGGGTCACTGCACTTGCATTTTGAACTCTTTATGGTACACTAGAAATTCAGAGCCTGGCTGGAATCTGTGGTTACTGTCTGCAATATGCATCTTATTTTTTTGAGTAACAACAATAATAATAGGACAAACTCCCAGAAGCCTATTAAAAAAAAAAAGTACACAAAAGCCATAACATGACACCACCCTTCTAATGTACCAGTAACAACAATGCATTACCCTTAAATAAGATATCAGCTTAACTCCTTTAAATAAACAAGCTAGATGAAGATCATGTTCCTGATACCAGCATTCAATGTGTGAGTCACAGGCAACTGGAGAACGCCGCACCATGCCTGAGTACGGCCTTTCACCACAGCTGTGTTACTCACAACAACTGACTGAACGCAATTCCTGAGGTGGAGCTTGGTACTTAGGCTCCTTCTTTCCTCATGAAAATGCCTTCAAAACCATCTGTGCAGGGTGTGGTTAATATGACCATATTGCAAATTTAGTGTTTCGTTTACAGTAATAAAATTTGTGATGAATTTTGTTACAATTAGGGAAGGATGTAAAAAAAAAATAGAAATTATAGATCTAGCACCTATAAAAATACTTAATTATCCATTGGTCTTCAATTCTGCAACCTATTGGTCCTACACATAAAATCGGCACAATGCAAAGGAAAGACTGGTAACATAAACAATAACAGATCTTTCAGTATTTTATAGTTTCAGACACAACAAACCCTAGAAAGGAAGAAAAAAGATTAATTAAAATATGGTACCTTGTTGTTGAGGGTTTGTTGGCAACAAAGCTTGATTGTAGGCCTTCAGCTGTTTTTCACCAAGTAGTCACTTACTGTCAAGAAATGCCTAGCAATTTTTTCATATATTCTTCTCCGTCTCCTTCCCTCCCTCCCTCTCTTCTCTTTTTTTTTTTTCTTTCTTTTTGCTACTACCCTTACTTAAAGGTTGGATAGTGTTCTTTCCTTTTCAGTACAATAGTGCCCACCTTAATCTCTATCGTAGTCCAGCTATTGATCGCATATGCTGACACTCACAGCCTTTTTAGAAACTAAAAAGAATTATTTCATAATCTTGTTTTGGCAAAGGTCTAAATATTTTAGGCTTCACGTTGCAGCCAGTCCCTACATGAAACATGAAGTATGTGGATTGTAAAGTATTAATTACTGGCATATGAAGTTCTTCGTTGTTACCTATAATTATAGTCTATAATACAGAAAAAATATTCTCTGTGGGATGAGATTATTAATAGTGGTTAAAAATGTAGATTTTGGGGGGTTACTTGATATTAAAATCTGAGTCTAGATTTGCAAATTGCTATAAACTTCTGAATTAATATCATTACTGATTGGAAATAAAGTTACATTTAAAAAGATTGACTTTATTTTAGTCTTGACCACCATTTTTGTCAGTTTAATATTGTTTACTCAGTGTTTAAATTATAATAATCATATTTTAGTTTGCATTTTAAGATAATGTATTAGACAATGAATTGAGGAAGTTTTTTGTTATTCTACATTTTAGCAGCATACGTGAATCCAGTATTAATAATAGGAGCCATGAATCTAATGCTGACTGCTGACAATTTTCATACTGAATTACTTAATAAACTTTAATGAAGAGTGATGTTAATGTTTGCTTGGCTATCTTGAACAGGAGACATATTCAGGTGAAACTGAAAAATGTGAAGCAGCTGTCTTCCATAAGTTTGTTTGGCAGCTGCTACTGTGCAAACAAACAGGTTATTTAGAGAAAAAATGGCCTGTGCAGTGACTGGAGAGAAGTTAAAGAGAATTAATAAAAAAAACCCCTGTTCTGCAAGTGTTAGTGTACAGTGCCTTTTGGATACACTACTGTCAAACTGTAAACCACCTATGAAAAGCGCTTTGGCTTATAGAGCATCCTTATGCAGTTGACACAAAAATTTCCTAATTCTCGCATTATCTTGATAAGAATGAGGAAAGAATCCAACAATTTTGTTCTACATGCACAAACCTCTCCAGTATTTTCTCTGACTGTACATATCACCCTTACATGCTAGATGCCTTGGCTGCTGCCTTGCCTTCTCTTTCTAGGCGATGACGCAAAGCAGGACGCAGAGTCCAGAGCTGCGAGTGGGAGTGTGCCTTCTGGCAGGGATCGTTTGGGCGTGCTTGAGACCCTACTGGCAGGGTTTCCTCAGAGTATGATCTAGCGTTTTGTTCTCTTCCCCTGCTTCATGATTCTGTACTTTGGAAAAAGATTAGTGGATCGCCTGTCAGGTCAGCTAATTGCATTAGGTGCGTAGAGTAACAAGTAGGAGAAAGATTGTAACACCTGACTGCAAATGGGTGAGATAGAGGCCTGAACACAGGCGTGCAAGGCAGGAGTCAAGCGTGGGTGAACTGACCAGGCTAATCCTTCCTAGAAGGGAATATATTAGGTGAAAAATGTTAAGACTAGTTTAATAGTAGGTTTTTACCAATGCTATGCAGAATATTTTGCTTATTCATTGTTTGGCAGCATGTGTAATTTTTTTTTATTTATATACAGACCAACACAAGTAAAATGGCAGCTGATGATTGCCAGTTGCTATAGAAGAAGTGGTAAGTTCTGTAGCAGTCTTTTTTTTAATTAGTTGGAGGTTTGTTTTGTTTTCAAATGTTACGTGTTTTGATATTTTTTCTTTTGACCTTTTCTGCATATGTTATTTTGATCCTAAAATGTGTTGGAAAGTTCAGTTACATGTTATTTTGATATGAATTTTCTGTGTAATTTTGATATGAATTTTCTGTGTATTTATACGTAATAAAGTGTGACTTTTCTTAAGTCCAAGAAGTATGCTTGTGCTGATTTATGTACAGAACACTTCTTGGGAATTAAAGTAAGTTATTATAGCACAGATGATCTGCCAGAAGTTTTTAAATGTATATTATGGTACCATCTGATCTAACATAAATAATTAGAATTTGAAGTTTCTTAGTTCCTCTTATTCATTTGCAACAGTGGATAAGATTTTTAGATATTAAAATAATATTTGCATTACAAAAAATACCTCTCAGGCAGTCTTAATGTGTTGAATTTTCATGCTGTGAATGTAATACATCAATATTCTTGTGATTTTAAGCAAAATGGGGGGAAAAACATGATTTCTCTCTTTTTTTCATCACCTACACCACATCCAAGACACTTGGTGCTGTGAATTATACTCTTCTTTCTTGCTGTCCCATTGTTGTCACTCTCCTTTTTCTTCTTTAGAATGTTGCAGAAGAGACTTCAGTAATGTAACAGTGCATTTTTCTCACTCTGCTCAGTTTAATTCAACAGTGGAAAAAGGAACAGGAGCTGGGAAATTCACTGGGAGCAGTGAATTAAGAACAGTCAGCACCACCTAAAACCAGACAGATTAACTGCTTTCCCAGCAAAGAAACACAATGGTTTTGGCTGCTGTTTAGATCACATATGATTCATTGGCAAAATTTCCTGCTTATCATGTTAACACATATCAAGTCAATTTGACCCCTGCCTATCATTAAGAAAATAAAAATGGTGGTATCTCAACTAACTTTTTTGTCTGATATTCTAATGGAAATGTGTTTTTGTATTTAAAATGTCTGTCAGTCCTCTCCATATTAAGTCTCAAAGAGAATTGCTTTGCTACCAGTTCTGTGAAAACTGGAGTTTGGGCAAAGGAGAGAGACACAAACTCATGCTCTGATTGAAGGAAGGGCAGGCAGAGCTCAACTGTTAGATAGTTCTATTTGATAATCCATGTATTTGCAGCCTCAGATTAAGTCAAATAATTTGTGATAAATATTGTCTGTCAGATGTGTCACAGCGTGATAAGGTGCAGTTGGGGTTATTGAGGCATGAAGTCCTAGGGGTAGGTGGACAAAGGACAAAACTCAGTAGGAAACTAGTCTTCATTAATTCTGTTTTTTGCAGAATAATTTGGATTGTTTTCAAATGCGTTTAATTTTTACTATCAGGTACTAATTAAAGAATGACAAGTTTCATTTTATCAAATTTGATCTTAGAATATTAAATCAGATTCTTGAAAAGCTGAAGCGATGTCAAGCTGTATCAATTCCTCATCTGATAGTCTTTCTCATTTTTGGATATGTGGATAGGAGATGTTTGTTTTGTTTGCAGGTAACTACCAGAAAGCTCTAGACAAATACAAAGTCATTCACAGCAAATTTCCAGAGAATGTTGAATGTAAGTTGTTTCATGGAATGTAAGTTGTTTCATTGAGTGGTACACCTATCAAAGGGAACTTTGTTTTATTGAATATATGTATTAGTAATCCATCTGATGTAAGTATTTTTCAAATAAAAATATTTTCATGAACTAACTTTTTATTCACACTAATGCCACATTTTTTTGTGACAACATTGAAGCATGATTTACGTAATATTAGGGTAGTGCTGAAGAAGAAGGATGAAAATAAACTTTAATTGTGGCTGATTGGTTGATCTCCTTCTCTTGCTTACTTTCTAAATTTCATAACTATGTTATTTAATCTTTCTTAGGATAAGATATAGATATATATTTTTACTTCTAGTCCCTACTGGTTGAAACTCCTGCTATGTTTCCAGATGTTAGAAAATCTTATTAAGTTTTATCAAAGCCAAGCCTTCCTAAAGAATGTAGACGGTGAGTTTTTGTTGTTGGGTTTTTAAATTTAGTAAGTCAACCATTCTCTAGAACATCCTTAGAGAATTTCAAACTAAATTTCAGGAGACATCACTTTGAAGAGTAAAAGACATCTGGCACAAGCAGCCACTCCTTTAGTCTAAATGAAAGAGACATGTAGAAAATAAGGTTTGTCATTGGTTGTCAGAACATCCTCTTACATCCCACACTGCCTACTACCTTGCTACTTCCAAAATACAAAGTTGTCACTACCAGGGTTACACTTTTAAGCATTATGTAGGAAGAACATTTTCTGTATTTTAAAATAAAATGGTATGATTCTGTTTTAGCAAACTTGCTCTTTTTTAAAGAGGAATCATACAGTTCTGTTGTCCTAGAGAGGTTAAATACTATGACTCATCAGAGTTGGGAGCAAAGTGTCATGTTCATATTGGCCATTTATATATCAAACCTTTTAGATATGGCAGTATTTTTCTGAACGTTGTTTCTACAAATTACAATACTGAGGCAACAGGTAGACAAGAAAATTAAACAGATCTAAAAGTTTGCTGCTAAAAGAATGGTCATCACTCCTTGGCCATGTCCCCATCCTTATGCTGGTCCTGGTGCTTATTTGGTCCCTCAGTTCAGGGGACCAGTGGTCCAGTTCAGCTCACTAAACCAGCAGAAAACTAACTTAGCAAAAAAGAAAAGTTAATATATTTGTGGAAGCAGTCAGGAGGGAAATAAATCATGTCATGCTTGTGTCTGCTTCAGAGGCAGTTCTTTTCAGGTGTTGACAAACACATGGGAATAGCAACAGTGTTTTTTCCCAGTTTGGTATAATGTCTCACAAGAACGTTTTTAGGGGTTCTTTCAGTGTCATCATAGAGCTGTGTTTGACCTTCATGTCTGTATTTTTTAATTCTATTGAGTTGATACTAATCTTGAAAAATCACCTACAGCAAAAAAAAAAGCAAAATGCATTCCGATTCACTTGTAAATTGTTTGGAACAAAATGCCTTTGATAGTGGCTTCTCTGTAATAACTCAGTGCTGTTATTATGCTTTCCAGTTTCCAAAATGTTTTGCAAACATCAAGAGCTCTGAGCCAGATGAATTCCTGTTTCTCATGTCTTCCACATATATAGATCTACTATTCATAAATGTAGAAGCTGCATCACAGAAAATGTTGAATTCTTTGCATATATTACAACTTGAATAGTAACATTGGACTAGAGTCATCCTGTATTCACAGTTATTTGTAATGTTCCATACAACCATTCTGTATGTCCAGTTCTGTTAGGGTGCACTGATAATTTGAACATTTATAAGCCTTTTTTTAATACAGTTTTGTGTTTCAATTAGGTCTGCGATTTTTAGTTCGTCTCTGCACAGATATGGGACTGAAAGAAGTTCAAGAATATATGACAAAGCTCAAGAGAGTGGAAAAATTAAAAGAAATAAGAGAGCAGGTATGCTTGTTTTTTCTATGATTAAGTAGTATAACTGCGTAACACAGATGAAACTAAAAGTCCTTATGATGATTTAAGATATATCTTATCTTCCAGGTTTAGAGAGATTTGTGTTTCTTTTGCCCTTTTGGGTGTTTTAGTTTTAAATTGCTGATCAACCTTAACCATGTGAATTTTTTTGAGCACTGGATTTCTGTGGGTTAAATACTAGTGAAAGATTGGGTGATAGGTAGGTGAAGGGAACACTAGAGCCACCTGCAAGAAGTGTAATGCAGCTTCTCTGGAATGTCATCTTTCCAATTTATTTTCCAAACTGTTTAACGTGTATTTACTCCTTTCCCCCCGAAAGTTACAAGGCAGCTATAGGGAGAGGAGAGGAGAGGAGAGGAGCCTAAGAATTTGTCCATCTAGTAGAGCTCTTTTTGGCTATATACAAAACTACAACAGTGGCAGATTACATGGGTATGAAATAAAATTTCCCACTAACATGAGGAATTTAAACTGGAAAAAAATGCCATGGCAAAGCTATAGACTGTGAAAGATGTAAAATCACAACTTGCATTCTATTAAGATGAATGTGCGTGTTTTCATGATTTCGTTGCTATTCCTGTGATAAAGTAAGATTTCAACATTAAAATGAGCTTTTTATTCAGAAGGCATTGTCTGTGCTGTTGAGCTACAAAATACTAAAGCTTGCGCTTCCTGTCCAATTAACTGCCTGAAAGCCACCTAGTCACATCAGGGGACGCTAAGTCTTACCTGATTTATTGTGCCTCCAGTGGGACTTACTGGCTCCCATTCAATGTCAGATACTGTGTAAACACCTCCGTAGTGACTTCACTTCTTCCTCAGTTTCCAACCTTGATGGTGCTGTACCAGTGTTCCAGAGGGTCTGAGCGCGCACGTGAACGCTAGAGCATTTTACTAACGAGAGGAGGCTCACGAAGAGGAACACTTTGATCAGAGGATTCCATATTTATGCCAAAAACTTTCTTTGTGGGCTAGTTGAAGTATATTGGTTTTGATTTTCTATAAATGTAAAAGTTTAAAGCACTTGAAAAAATGGACAGAAGAAAGCAATCCGCAAACATGGTTGGACTAATTTCCTCCCAGTGCCCTGGTAATGATGTCAGTAAACAAAACAGATAACTAGACACAATGTTGCTACTCAGGGAAACTCTAAGGAGATCTCTCTGAAGTACGTTAAAGATGCTTTGCTTAGTGTCTAGGGAATATAAGTTCGCATCATATAGATAGCTCTTTGCAATAACATCTAATACCTCTATGCTTTGCTCAGGAAAGGTCAGAGACAAAACCAGTTAAAAACTGGATGATTTTACAGCTGGTAAGAGATGGAGGTGGAGAGGAGATGGAGAGGTTATCTAGTTGCATGTGTATAATTCTAGCATTTTTTCATGCAGCATAGATCTGCAAAAGTTGAGTCTAAGAAAAAAATTATTTTTCTGTAAAAAAAAAAAAAGAAAAGATATTTGAATATGTAAAATGAAGTTTTTGTCAAATTTCTTCATGTTTATTTTATGTTGGAAGCCTGAGTTTCCCTGAATATATTTCTACACTTAGTGCTTTGGTGGGGGAAAAAGCTACCAGTAAAACTTTTAGAAGATTAAATTATCTAAAATATTCAAGAATGGAGATTTTAATAACACATGAATCAAGTTTAAAATGTGGATTTTTTTTTTTCATTTTGACTGCATTGTATTAAGGGACTTGATTGAGTTGTACCTGGATGATAGATATGTCAATTGAATCCAGTATAGATGCATGGCAGAAAAAGTTATTATGTGATTGTTTTAGACTGTCAGTCATAATTCAGCCACAACTTGGAAAGCTCACTTTGTGTGTTATATTTAACTATTCACATTTAAGAGTCTGATTCTATCCTGTCACAATACTGATGTTGCAAGGCAAGATAAGGGTATCTGTGATGGCACTTCAGGTTAGCCAGAGCTTTAGGGTAGATCTGCCTAAACATTTTCCTATAGCAAGTTCCTCAAAAAAGCTAACAGGCTTTTAAATTCAAATAAGCCTGGTTCTATTACAATTTAAGCTAAAATAGTTCTCTTCTAAATAGAGAAAACACAAACACACTATTTTTAAAAAAAAAGCTTAATAAATAATAAAAATAAATAAATAAATAAAACAGGTTTATAATCAGCTCTGCTGCTGTCAGATTCATCCTTGCAGGCAGATCCTTGATTCCAGCCTGTGTTTTAGTAAGCTCAGAGAGTTTTTGAATGGCAGCAAATTTTGCCCAGTCTCCTCAGATTCCTAGCGTGTTCTTTTCATAACATCTGGAGCGTTACGGGACGCTTTTTGCTCCTTCTTGCAGCCACCCTACGTGAAGAACAGACTCACATCTCCCTATTCTGGCTCCCTTGTCTGCCATACCCCGAAATCTCCTGAAGTTCAGTATCTCCTCAAAGAAAGGAGCAATTTTCCTCTCCCTCTGAGGAATCCACTAACCTAGTTTTCTTAAAAGAACATAACACTGTTTTAGATGTAAAGGAACAAAGACATTAAGAAAATAAACAAATGTTTTTATCACAGAACATAGTGTGTTTTAGTATGCTGCTGCCTGGTGTTAGAAGGTATCTTTCTGTTACAGAATCTCTACACCAGTGCCATCTTGCAAACAATAGTTCTGCAGTTCCCTTTTGCAACTGGTATTGCGTCTGGGTTCCCATCCTCTGGTTTTGGGTTTGCTTGGGTTTTTTTGTCTTTTTAACTTCATGTCTACCACTTGGCTTTAGAAATTACTAGGTATTTCTGTCCTAAGAAGTTCCTTCTGTCATCCATGAGCATGGAGTCATAAACTGTATTTTCAAGCTCTAAAATTACCAAATTTTAATATTTCACTACTTGTTTCCAGTAGGAACACTGGTTTCGGTCAACAAAACCAGATAGAAATCATTTCTTGCTCCCAATTTAAGACTAAACCATGATTTCTTGATCGCACCCAGTGAAGAGAAAATAGATAAATGTCAGTGTAATATACCTATATTTCAAAGTCTGCACACAGACTTCTTCTCTTTGTAGAAATTTATCAAAATTTGCTATTCTGGCATTGTTTTTCCAGAATAAGTATATCCATATGGAGTTTATACCAAAATAAATATTCTGGAGTAGTTATTTCACTCAGTTCTCAAGAGTGGACAGGTTGTTCCTTCCACTCAGTTCTCAAGAATGGACAGGTTGTTCCTTCCAGGAAACATCTGTGGGACTCATTTCTCTGTAGAAATTTTTATCCCTGCCTCTCACAGCACTGGATTTTGTAACCTTCATAAAAAATTTTTTTAATGCATTGGGGTTTTTTTTTTTCATGTTTCAGTTTAAAAAAGACAGATATCAGTGTGAAAGTTCATATAACCTTCTTGGCATTGATGTATACGCACATTAATATTTATTTCCCTTAAGTGAGCTTAATGACTAAAAATGAGGGACTGATTGGGTGTGGTGTGAAGCAGTGATGATAGGTTCAAACACTGCGGGGGACTTACTGCACTTACCTTCAGGCATCTGCATCTGGACTGATCATCTTAAATTTCTTTTGCAGTCATTGGAGAGAGATAGGCATTTTTAAAGTGAAGATCATTGGACTTATTTTAAATGTCTGCTTTTAATATGAGATAACTTATAAACTACCAGCTTGGAGTATCACAGGGATTAGTTGTGTGCTTTAATATTTCTGTAATGTTTTGGAGATAGCATCCTAGGATGTAAAGGCCATGAAGGCCTTCATCAACTTATTATTCTGTAAGTGACAGTTTGTTCAGACTGCATTGTTGATTATCCATATATACAAGATCTGATCTTTTCCCTACTGGTTAAGGGTATGCCTGTAAGTAGTTTCCCATACAATCGTGTATAAAATCAGGTGATTGCAGTCTGAGCTCAATTCCTTCCTACTTTTTTTACTGCTTAGCTTGGGGTGATCAGATGTTCAGTGTGAACAGCACCATTGTGAAATAAAGGAACATTCAAATGAAACTTTGGGGGACACTACATTGTCCTGAAGTTTCACCTGGGAACTGAGATGTTACTTATCTCTCCTTCTTAGTCTGGGACTCTGAAATGTTGTCCAGTCCCAACCTGCAACTAGAAAGTGTATTGCCATATGTCAAAATACATTACCTCATGCTTGGGGCATGTTTTCTGTCACATGATCTGACAAAAAGAGACATGCCCCCCACATGTAGTGTTTTATTTAGAGGTAAAGTTTGGCCATCATAGTGCAGCTAGCTTTAGTTTTGCTGTTTCAAAATTTTCATCGTGCTTCAGGTATTTTTATCTTAGATTGTCTTCAGGGTTTTTTTTTTTTCTCTCAATCCAGACATTTTGTAACATACATAATTGTAGAATCTAAGTCATCATTTCTCTTCCATCACTGCAGCTTTTTTACAATCTGACTTTACAATGCAAATATTAAGAAATCTGACTTCAACCACAGTTGTTTGGTCCTTCAGGTTTGCTACAGCACTCTTCAGCTTGATGACAAAAAGAATCCTTATTAGGACAGATTTCAAATCCTATATAACCATTTCACTCAACCAGGCTCTCATTCCACTACCATGTCTTGGGCATATGACAGCAGGCACCAGTTTGACACCTTGTGCTAGAGAGGTCTACTGTTCAAGTATGCCTGCAGACAGTGCTTACAGGTTTGACTCCCTAGGCAAGCAACCTTTATTATAAGCACATCCTGGATGTTATCTAGAAGTCCAAGTAGTCCAAGTAGACCCAGTTAGTGGTCTGCAGGGAAAATTCTTTAGGACTTTTCTCCTCTGAGCGATAACAGTTGCATCACTTCTAGCATGGTCCACACTCGTAATGGTAACACATTATGACAGGCATTGATCGTCTGGAGGTATATAATTTCCAAGCCAACATGTTAGAGATGCTTTCTTCTTTTAGAAGAAAGCAGAACATTAACATTAACATGGCATTTCACTCTCATGTTTGGGGTATACAGAACTAGCAAGGTCATATAGGGACTGCTTCCCTCTGAAAGACAGAAGCAGAACTGTCAGTCGTTTAGGATTTGGATAGTCTGAACGTTTTTCTTGAGGGTTTGAAACATGCTATTTCACTGGATTGCGAACGGGAGATTTAGACCAGAATCTTAGAGGAAATACTTTAGACTTGAGAATTTCCCAAAATAGCTAAAAAGTATGAGAAATTCTGGGCCCAGGCTGGTTGATTCCAAGACAGTTCCTGGTTTCACGCTAGGCAGACTGCTTTCCTGTCTGACTGCTATGAGTTTTGATTTAAGAGTCATCTGTCTTCTTTTGGTGAGAAGCCTGAAAGTTCTTTCACTACTTCTGTGTCATCCCAACCTTGCCAGACGCCATGATATTTTCTGGAGAAAAATGAATGACCAGCCAAATACAACTTTTTGCTTTGAGACAGAATCTCTAACTTTGAGAAGAAGCTACAGTAATTGACCTGAACACCTGGTTAGGTAGTATGCACACACTTTTAAACACCAAATGTTTGTACATAGCCATCAAAAAGTCCCTTACTAAGATGTATGTTTTGTAGTTGACAAGAAATATGCATGAGAAATTTGGTGTTTCACCATGAGAAACCAAGTCTGCCATGCAATATAGAGGTATTGCTTTGATAAACAGTTAAAGTTTTCAAATAATACTAAAAATAACACAGCTGGAAGATGTTTTGATACTTTCCTCAGTGCAAGAGAGCTGACTTATTTTTAAAAATAGTTTTTAAAGTATTTACCTTTGCCTTTATCTTACAATTAACACCCAGCAACAAATTAAATTTTGCTTTAATGTGTAATGCTGTGCCAAGTGTTCAAAGTTTAAGATCTATGGAGTAAATAGTTCCTTTTATAGATTTCCCTATTTTCCCCTCTTGAATCTTTACAATAATAATACGCTTGCGGGATTTACAAGATGTTAATAAGCAGAGGCTACTTTGAACTCATGCAAGGGGGGCTACCTTGCCTGTTTTTTCAGCTGTACTTTACAAAGGTTCACCTGGACTATCTTTATGCACATTTCTTGTATAAATTTTATCTGAAGAAAAATAATTTATTGAGATACTCTGTTTGCCTTTCATAGAACTCTAGTTTTATGTAAATATTGGATTAAAACACTGATTTTTAACTACAGTTTTGTGCATTGAAAAAATAAGTTTTATTAGTTACAGTAAAGTAAGTCTAGTTTAATGTTCTTTTACAGTTTTAGTAATAAACTAAGTTGAGTTTTCAATAATTATCTGTAATGTATATTAGTAAATGGGGTTTTTGTTCTGTTCTTTCAAACCTGTTTCACTCTTCTCTAGCGCGTTAAATCTGGCAGAGATGGCAGTGCACGTAGCCGCAGAGAAGGGAGTGCTGGTGGTGGTAAGTACTTGTTTAATACCTCTGCTTAAGTGTCAGACTTGTCAGAATTCTAAAGAAAATAGTTTTTCTTAAAGTGTTTGTAAAACCCTCTTTAATTGTACATTTCTAAAATGCATGCAAATACGCATTGAGTAATATGCAAGTGCTTTACAAATTTTGTTTCATATTTTTTGATTGTCTCATTGCTGTATGGAAGCTCAACAAGTAGAGTAGCATATATTTGGTCTAAGAGCTTGTGCTTTATATACAGATCTCACTGTATTCCTGAAGCTAAATTCCAGTTTTTGATATTGTAGACTAAACACTTGTCACATTAACTTTGGATGAATAGCATTAACTATAAGGAATCACTTGTTATAAGGAAACAGAACGTTTAAGCCATGAACAGTATAAATTCATTGTGTCTCTATTTAAAATGGACTAAAGGGAATTTTGTGCCCACCATCTCGTCTTTTACATTAGGTGTTTCTTGCAAGTTCAAGAGGTCATTCTGTGAAACCAACCCAGTAATAAGGAGAAGGCCCCCTTGCTGTCTTTTACCACCTTCTTCCCTTCTTCTCAATACAGCAGAGTTGAAATACTAGAGGCTTCCATAGGAGAAAATTCACTCTGTGAAGACTAGGTCTCCCTGCTCCGATAGATTCAAAATGCTGAGTTTCACAAAGGTAAAACTCTAGCAATGCATCTCTGGAAACTGCCCTGCTTAGCCTTTTCTGCATTAGGCACTCTGCAAATTGCAGAGCTAACAATTTTTCCTCCCCATTATTAAATCCATGAAATGTTAGTACTGTTAAACCTAATTGTTCTCCCCTGCCATTCTATGGAAACTACCAGACTTCAGGCGACTTTGGCTAGCTGGAAAAAAAAATCCATTTTGACCCAAATAGGAAATGGTTTCTCTGCATTCTACTTTTGTTTTATCTTTTATCAGTGGGTCTCACAAAAGATATCCCCTAGAAATTCTTGCCTCTCTTGCCCTTCCTTTTGCAGAGAAATAGTTTATGGGTTTTTTTTGCTTAATTAGTATTTTTCTTAATTCTCCACCTACATAGCAGATGTTTACTACATTGATCCAATTCTATAGGGTCTAGAAGAGTCATGAAAATGTAATCTTAAAATAACTTTAGAATGCTTTTACATTTATAAAGACTGCTATTCTAGATTGTTTAAGGGTTAAGAATGAGTGTTGAATTCTTAAGAGAGATCTGTTTCCTTTTTTAGCTCTGTAGTTTCACTAAAGAAGCTTTTAAATCATCTTTTGATATGTAGAAAAAACACCGTTTGCCTGGGATTGAATTTTACCTGTTCTGGGCCTCAGGCCAAAATAATTCTAGGGGTGAAATTCCTTATTTTGGAAACAGAGAGGAATGGAAATATTTCTGGGCCTTCCTTTATAACATAAGCCCTATGGTCAGGCAGCCCACAAGAAGTGCCAGCAAAACAGCAGTGTGAGACAGCATGAGAATCCCTTTTCTAAAAATTAGATGAAGTGGATCTCGACTTTGGCTAAGAAAGAGTATCGTTGGTAGCAGGCAAGGGTATTTACAGCTGTGCAGAACACTGCATCAGGCATATAGGCAAATAGCACAGAGAGTCTCTTTTCTTACAGCTATATTTTGTCATTATACCCACCATTGTTAGTGAAAAGGGGCAATGTGATGCAGACAGGGAACATGGAGGTATAGTTGGTAGCTTAGCAAATGAGGATATAAATAATGACCAAACTGGAAAGGTATTAAGACAGCATTTATCCCCCAAGCTACTGATTTGTCAATACTTCTTTCAAGTACAGAAATACCTGTGGAAAGTTTAAAAAGCAAACAAACAGAAAACCATTGAACCCATCAGAAGCTTTGACCACAAACTCTAGTAATTCGAAGGCAGTACTTTTTCGCCTTACACATAATTGGAGTAAAAAGAGAAAATGCTGACACTTAGGATGATAACATAAAAGGCAGGGATAAGCAGGGTTGAAATTGTCCTAGAATTTCTCCTATCATTCTTCTTGGACTGTTGCTAAAGGTATTATATGAAATTCATGAAAGAAAGGAAACAAAATAGAGTTTGGGAACCAGTCTGTGTAAGAGCATGTCAGAGAAGTCTCAGTTACACAAATTCAGTGCCCAAAGATCCAACCTTTCTGGAAATCGCTCAGCAAATAAGCAGAGGTACAAAGGAGGTCCTGTATTGAGCCTGGAGTTATTTCTGCTGGGATTCCTAATTAAAAGTTGTGGTTCTTATAATTTTTAGAAGAAGCCAAAGGCATTGCACATTTATAACCAGTAACGTTCACTCTGGGGAACCTTATCAGGGATGAAGCTAGCATACGCAAGGCAAGAGACATAAGGACTATATTGTAGTTTGTCTCCCTCCCTTTTACTGAGGGTGACTCAGAGAAACCTGAAGTCCTAACATTATTTTGTGCTGGGTTTAGCATTGTTCACCTGGGTCATGAGTCTGTATTTTAAAGTGTAAGAAATTCATGTACACAGCCTGTGTGAAGACATATGTGGAATTTAAACACATTTTACTTCAGGATCTTAGTACACTTTTGATATATCAATTACTTTAAAATAGAAAAAATAAACCACTTATATAAATTTTAAGATTCATCTCTTCTAGTGGCTTTACCAAGACCAAAAAGGATCATTTTTCTACACTGTATTAGGGTTTTGCCCTCCTTACTGAACCTAAGGAAGCAAGCAATCCTCTTTAGTGTAGGATCTACTAGCCAAACAAAGTATGTATGCATTCCAAATATGTTAGGTATAATACATGTTTTATTTCGTTCTTCTTACGAGCTCAGTGTATTTTTACTGCTTCAGGTTCCTCATACTTATTCGCATTAGTTTACCTTCCTAACAGATCTTTTTTCAAGTATTTTTGTCCTTATGTAGTTACTTGTAATAAGAGTATTAAAAGTTCAGGCTTTTTTGTTTTAGGAAATATTATATTAATAAAAAATTGCTTTTAAAGACAAAACTAAGAGGAAAGAGAACTAAGTCAGCAGGGTTTGTGCTTAATAGGTTACCTACTACTTTGCCAATATAAATTAAAACAGAAGATGCATGAGACATACTAAAGCGTAAGTTGAATAATATGTTAGTGTATGGACAGGTGGTAGACAGAATGAAAAAAGGGAGACCAGGAAAACTTGTATCTCTATGAGCATCAGTTAAACACTGCCCTTGTACTGTAGGAAGGATAAGCATTAAATCTAAACTGTCCACTGAAATTTGAACACATTTGTTCACTCCTATTATAAATAGTAAAAGTTCCACATGAACATCAGATTTTGGGTTTTCAATCTTTTTGATTCATATTGGAAGCAGATGACACTGGTACACTCCCTTACAATTTTTTCCTGTTTTAAAAAATAATAAAAAAAATACAGCAAAGGCAGGTAACAGCACATCTGAGTTTAGGCAGTTCTCAAAGATTTCTTTTTCAATAATCTCTCTCATTTTCATATTCACTTCTTGTGTTCTGCAGAGATGTGATATTAACATCTAGAACTTGGAAACTAGGACATTGTGATTTTTACTATCAGAGAAGTTTTTTACTGTTCAAGAGCAGAAAGTCTTTCATAGATAAGGCAGAGTATGACCTTAAGGAATACATTACCGTAGCAGTGTTTACTTGGTCTGTACATTTTTGTCCTGCTCTCCGAAAGCGGAATTTTGTACTAGATGAGAGGCATCCTGTAGTCTCAAACAGGAGCCCAAAGAAGCAGTGTACAATTTGGAAGATAAAGGATTGAGCGTTTTTCATTCGCCCTGTTACCTAAGCCTGTCCAGATGAATATGGAAAGGACATTGTGTGAGAAGAATTTAGATATCTTTTCTCTTTCTCATTTCACCTGCAGTGATGTCAGTGGAGAAATGGGTTTGTCCATCCATATTCAAACACCCTTTAGAGCCTCTAGGAATCTCTTCCTATGATATGTGATTACATATGGATGTGAGGGCACTAAAGGCAATAAGCATCCCAAATATTTTGCAGTGTAGTCAAGGTAAGGGATTTTCCTGTTGCCCTGCAGCAAGCTCTTCACGATTATTCATGTTCTTTTGAGTTTCAGGTTTTGTCTGCCTGTTTGTGCTTCATTAATTCCAAATCCTTGTGAGATGGTTCCATTGGCTATGTGTACAAAAACAAAGGGTGTTTTTTCTTGTTTTAGCTAACAGAATATCTGAATGAACGAACATCTTAATCTGTTTTCTGCATCTGAACTCACCTAAGGAATTGGCTTAAGTGACACACAGAAACAATTTTCATTCAACAGAATTTTTCAAAGCAAAATGAACTGCAGTGGAGCTAAAAATTGCATCGTCTTCCCATTCCTTTTCCCAGTTTTATTATAATATTCTGCCTGTTACACTGAACTTGCTGGGTTTTGGTTGAACCAAACCAAAGCCCTCTCTTCTCCAAAGATGGTGCCTTCATCCCAAACACAAAAAATGCAAAGACCTGCATTTAAACAAGTTCTGGATTCAGTGAAGCATCTGAAGTCTTTAAAAACATTAGACCACTATGCACTTTATTACTTGAAGATTTTACAGAGGAGGTAGATTACCAAGTAACCTCACCCTTGATATCTTTTTCTGGTGATCAAAATGGTACTAAAAATTGTAATTTATGTGCTTTATGTTCTCGGAGGAATTTCTCATGCAGTAGTCTCATCACTGTAATTGCACTAGTGAAATCCTTTTAAAAGATCAGATGTAAATATAAATACTGTGAATTTCATGCATGGGTTGAAGTGACATGCACATAATTGTCTTGCCAAGTAGGAAATGCAGAAAGATTTACAAAAATTTTGAATTCTTTTTAGCTAGATATATCACTGCTTAAAATAAGATTATTATTATCCTATTAAAATAGGATTATTGCTTAAATAAGGACTACTTGTGTAGCATGTTGCTTTATTCATTATTCTGCCACATAAAATTAACCAACTTTTAAAACCCAGTTCTAAGTTAAACCCATTCTTTCTGGGGTTTTCCTATTGTATGTGGGGGAATTGGTTCAAAAAAAAAATTTTGTTTTTGTACAGAGGCTGCACAAATCTGAATGAAGAGAAATATTATACATATCATACAATAATTTGAATAATATATGCTAAATGTAACATTATGGGAATTATGTTTAAACAAATGAGAGGAAGGAATGCACTGTAACAGATATCAGTATGCAGCGTATATTATTTATGTCTTTGTATGCATAGCTTCCATCTGATGCTAATGCACATGGACTGAGAGCAGAAGATAATATCAGCACTATAATCCAAGTATCAAATATAATCATCTTACAGAGTAAATATATTTCTAAATCAGATTTTAAAAATATATTAACCAGTTCTACTTAATCAGTTTGTGTTGCTTTTTCAACTAAAAACTGGAGCTGTCTTCCTGCAGTTAGTTTATGTGAGTGTATCTGCATTATCCACCCAAAGTGGGTACACAAGGACTGGCCTCCACACAGACTGTAGTAAAGACTTACAAAAATACTTTTTAAATGAAAGCACATTAAATAAGGAGCATTTATTAATTACAGTGAAGATTTTCTTGGATTCAGAGAACCAATTTAGTTCAGCACTGATCGTTATTTAAAAATATTAATTAACTAGGGGCATGTGTTTGTACAGTTACTAGTGTGATGTAGAGTTAGAGGTATGCTTATCTGTAGTCCTTTGATTGCAGGGGCAATCAGACATGTTAACAAAGCTGTACTGTTAGCAGAGAATAACTCTACAAAAAACACTTACCCAGTTTTTATTGTTATCCTTTGTCTCAGTGTCACCTTAGTTTTTTTTCTCTATACGTGCCTTTTGTCATGATAAACATTATAACATGTATGTAGATTTTTCCTATATTTAATTTCTTCTGATTTTTCTCTTTGTATGTGTGCTGTCTTTCTTCCTCCCTCTGTAGCTGTCTTTTCTCCTGAAAATAAATATACTAATTTCTCTTAAATGTTAGGAGGTAGGTATAAACTAGTTTTCAACAAAATGTTGTCTTTGATTTTACATCCTTTTTTTCTCCTTTTAACTATAAAAAGGCAGACAATCGGTGGCACTTTTGTGAAAGTTGGTTTCATTCCCATAATACAAAAGCTGGGATGCATATAAAATCTTCTTTCTGTTTGTTTGGGCTTGGCAGGGGGAGAAGGGAGAATTGCTGATTAGAAACTGTAAAGCCCCCATCTCGAAAGCATGCATGTTTGTGATAGAGCATCATAAAAGCAAATTTCCTTCCCTGAAGTTCTGTTCAGGGTAGGATACTAAAGTCCTAAAGTCTACATTGCATGCCTATATTCCAAAAGTTTGGCCAAATTATGTAAGTGTATTGAAGAAAACATATAAATGATTAATCTGCCAACAGAATTGCAAAGAGTAAAATTTAAAGATGAGGTTTAAACTTCTAGTGGGTCATGCTATAAAACTGCTGGTCAGCAGAGTTGTTAATACCTACCATATTGGCAGCCAAATCCTGTATCTCGTGGTCAGTCAAATGATTCATTGAAGGAGAATAGTGGCACAGCTTCAAGAAAGGCATGAAATGTGCCCCCACCCGAAATGGCTCAAGAACTGGGACACTCTTCCTGTGAGATGGGAGCAGTGGGTTTGAACACCCTCCGGTGAACAAAGGCATTGAGGCCCAACCTCCCACTTCCTAAGCTGGTGTCTGACATCTGTCTACATGTGAGGTAGGTGGTGCCAACCACCTCTTACTCTCTTCCAGCTGTACTTTCAAAAGAAAGATGCTCCCCTTTCATTTTATTAGGCAGTCTCTGAGCACAGTGCAATCCACAGATACTTGATGCAGTTTCACATGGTAGTTTAATTTAGAATAACTGTGGGCTGCTACCAAGAGGTGTTAAACCTCTCTCTGCTGCTTGTTGCTTTCCCATCCCTTGCTCTGCATGTATTGATCACACAAAGGTAGGGTGAGTTTCAGTACCTTGTTGATCCACTGGAAAAAAAAATACATTTTTGTTGTATTAGTTTTCAAATGTACCAGTGAGCTGCTTTGACTCAGCCTGCTGCCACTTGACAGTGTGAGGAGGGGGTGGGATGCAGGGGCAGAAACATCTGACAAGGGCGTGGTGTTTCTCTCTGGCAATGTGAGGCTAGGTTGGTGGGTTCAGGATGAATGAACAGTGGAATGCCTTGCTCGGTCTGTTGTTAAATAGGAAGGGTAACCTCCCTTACACCCCCAAACACGTGCCTCCGTGACTCCTCATTGGAGGCTAGGACCTTATTGTTGGAGAATGCTGTACACACTCGCTCTGCTTTTGATTCTCTTCTCTACGCATTACGCTTTTCACTTTTACAGACAAGATGCCAGCTTAGATGGACCTTCAATTTAACCCAGTAAGGCATTCATATGTTCTTACTACTTAAGTGTAAGAGGACACTGCGCCCTTAGAAACTCTTCCTAGTTTTTCCAGGGTGCTTTTAGACAAGGTGGGCTGTGCTGATCTAATAACTTGCTGCTCCTGAAGGAAGCAGTCATGCTCCCCTCAACATTTACTTTCTTCCTCACTCCTGGCCACATGTTCTTGCTGCTTCCCTTGCACTATTTCTAGCATTAATCTACGCCTTTGAGCTGATTCAGTTCATCAAATTGAAAGAAAACTAACATGTTTGGGCAACTGAATCAAGTCCTGGAGCCTAGAAAGCTCCATTTGTGTGAACAGCTATGTTTGCTTACCTTGTGATTGCACTTGTGATTCCTCTGTACTGGTTCATAAACTAGAAGAGGAGCTTAGACCCAAGGTCGCATGCTGAACATCCTGCAGGGATCTTGCTGCTCAGGACGCTGCCATTCTGGGCATCTACAGAATCGGAGCAGTAAGTGCTTAGGGAACTTTGAAGCTGTGCAGGGAGGCAGTTGCTGAGGTTTAGGCACTTGGAGGGTTGCACATCCACTGGAATGGAGAGTGAAAAGGGGGGCAAATTTGGATTTACAGTTTCAAAATTACTGCTTCCTTCCCTTCTTGGATGTAGCCCTAAAAAAAGAGAAAGAGTCTTAGGATGTCCAAGAAAGCTTCTGTTTTAAATTGTTTGATTTAGGGCAATAAGATGTATGGATAGCTTGTAGGTGTTATGCTTATCCCAGCCAATTTAGTTGGTCTACTGTCCTGATTTTTTTTTTTTTTTTGGTTAATACCAGATCGTTCTGCTTCCTCTGGTAATATCACTAACACCCACGTTTTCTTCCTTCACAGTTAAAACTCTTTGTGCCATCTTCATTATCTTTTATTCTCACTACACCAAATTCTTCCTTTCTGGAATCAACCAATTATACCTATGCAGTTTCAGTGACTAGTTCAGTTTTCTCTTGTGATTCCTGCTATATCATTCCTTTCTTCACATCTTTTCACCAGTCCTTCCTGCTTTCTTATCATATTGTAAATTACTTGTTTTCCCTTTCACAAGGCCCTGTGCCTACTCCTGTCTACTCTTTCTCTGCCTATAAGCCATTTTGTGTTCTCTTCTGACTCTCATCAACATGTTTTCATCCAGATCATCTTTGAAGCTCAACACTCACCTCTTGTCGCATGGGCCTGTGTCCAAAGCCCACTGAAATCAAGAGGAGGCCCTTTTGTAATTTTGCTGCACTTCAGCTGAGGCCCCCTGATCAAACACTTTGAGTTTCTTCAAATCCTTCCTTAAATGTTCACTTCTTTCATGGAACCTTTCAGTGAGAATTGACCAGAGGCAGATGTATGTCAAAACAGATTTCACTAGCTTTGAAGTTTCAACCATCACCTCTGTCAAGTAAACATATTAACTGTTTGGCATGTGTGATCACATATATTAGATCTTTTTGAGAGCAGGGACATTCTCTTCCATTGCAAGGCTGAGTGAACTGCAGTCAGCAGTGGTATTTATAGGAAAATAAAGGTTTGTCATCTTTATGGAAGAATACATTTGTAAAAATAGTAACAGTATTTATAAACGGAACATTTGTAGTAAATAAAACAATGGAAATGTGTTGCCAAGTCCAGCGTTTGTAATTAATTTTGCTGAATTAAACCCATTTTTCTTCTTCACAGATGGAGGACTTTTAATAACAGCATTGTTTCATGTTGTAAATGAGCATGTCTGTATTTGGCTGCATGGCATGTCCTGCCTTGTCAATATACCAAGCCAAACATGAAAAGTTTTCTCCTAGGAGAAAAAAAATGAATAAAAATTCAGTGTAGCAGACAAGATTGAAAACTTGCCATGAATGTGAAAAAGAGATTCAGAGGTTAATAGAATATTTAAAGTGTCTGGAATACTGCTCTGGCAAGAGAATGTTAATCTGACGTTGTCTGGGCACGAGGCAGCCCTTGGAGCCGACACATTCCTTGGGGCCCTGCTGCAAACTGAGCTGCCAGCACAATGTTTACAGCAAGATGCAGGGCCAAGATGGTCTGTATACATGAGCTGTGCCTGCCTGCCATGCAGCCAGCACATGCCAAATATACTCGTCTAATCGAAAGCAAAGCTAGTGTTGTATTTAACCTTGACAGCATTCAACAGGTGGATCATACTAATATACTAGCATATTAATATATTAGCACACAGACACATGAAATGTCCATATGCATTGTGACAGCACTTATATTTATTCATGCTTATTTTAACTCCAAAATGTGATGTTTGTAATTTATAAGCAAGTAAAAAGTCAGCATTTGAAACAGAAATATTTTAATGCAAAATGTTTACCCCAAAGTAAGACTGTATATTTAAAAAGCTTAGACACACACATGCACACACAGCGTCCATTGTGTTTTAACAACCACAGTTACAACTGAGTACTGTATCAATCATGAAAAGATCATTTCACCTAAATCTTATTTCACAGATAGTGGCCGAATTTTTGTTGCTGTTCTTATTTCATGATTTCACAGAACATAACAGCATGTTACTTGGCTTTTCAACATTTTTTTTCCCTACAGATAGTGGTGGTAACAAAGGAGAAAGACTGAGCGCCAAACTAAGAACTTTGCCTGGAACAAGTGAACCCTATGAAAGCAGCAGCAGTAAAGAAATAGGCAAGTGGGCAGCTTATACCTTGCTTACTTTCCTGGCTCTCAAAGAGAGGGGAATCAGAAAAATAAGTTCTTGAAAAGCATGTATAGTTAGACAACTAGGAAAGCATTTTCCCTGTGAAATAAATACACAGAATGGCTTTAGCTTCCCTGTTCATAGCCTGCTACAAAGTAAGTATTAGGAGAGGTGGACCATGTAAAAATATATATATATATTTGTGCTCTGCATCCTTTGGTCAGTTCTTGTGGTTTTACAGTCATAAGTTCTTCACCAAGGTGGAGTTTTCAAAGGAGTACAAGGGATTTAAAAACCCTAAATTCCTGTGGAATGTGTTACTCCCTAGAATGCCCTTCCTTAATCAACTCATCAGTCTTCCTGTTCCATGCACACTTCTGAAGTCTCATTCTCCAAAGCCTAACAACTGTAATAAAATAAAGGTGAATTTATAAAAGACGCTTCTGTCGCTAGCACTCAGGTACTACTGCTGTCATGCCCTGCCTTACCTTGCAAATGTGGTATCTTGTTCTCCTTTAGTGCTCTTATTCTCTTTTTAGTCTGCATTTCAATAGCATTCTGGGGCTGGTAGTAAAAGTCCTAAATCCCTGTGTAATAACTCTTCTAGAGAATCAGAATCTTTCATTCATTCTGTAAGATACCTTACAGAAGAGTCATATTAGCATTCTTGAGTTTAATTGTATCTGTTTGAAACACAGCTAAAATTACTTGTAGGTAACTTTCAAATGTATTTATTTAAACTGTAGATGCCTCCTACATAGATCCACTTGGCCCACAAGCAGAAAGACCAAAGACTGCAGCAAGAAAAAGAACTGAAGAAGATGAATTTGCTGATGAAGAACTAGGAGAGGATTTGCTTCCAGAATAATGTACAGTCCACTCTGATTTTTCTTTTTCTTCTAAAGTTTTAGCAGAAAAATATCCAGCCATGATAATTTGCAGTGGTTTTTGATACAATATTTGTAAAATATTTTGGATTTATGGTACCATAGATTAAAACTATGGATTTGTAGTAACAGCGTCTTTTATAATTGTTATATACAATAAACAATGATGGAGTTGTTTTACTTGTTCATAAAAACTGCACAGGTCACACAAACTCATTGCAAACTATATCACATGTATAAAGCTTTTGCTTTCAGACATACATACAATAGTAGTTTAAAATTTCACCATTCAACGTGAAATACCTTGAAGCAATGTTATAAGGTTGGAAGTTCCATGGCCTTCACCCGAGGCCTGAATTTACTTAAGGCATATGAATTGATTTCCTCCCCTTGACCTGCCTTTAAATATTAGCTTTGACCTTGGTCATCATGAAGGCCACTCTTCAGCAAAGCACTTACAGTGACACTGAAGAAAGCATCTTAATTTTAGTCTATGCTTACATGCTTAGCTGAACCAGGGCCATTTCACAGGTCACACAAATAGCAGCTTCTAATTCAAGCAGTCTCTTGGCAAGCTCCTGAGTATTTTCTGCAATTACAAAAATAATAATATTTTTATATATCAAATGGTCAGAGTAGGTGGGATTTCAGTCTAGCTTGTTCAGAATTGCTAATTAGACTTCAGCTGTGAACCTTATTAAAGCTGTGGATTGTGGCAACAACTAGAAACAGAGGTAGCTTTCTGGAGCCTAGGTTGAATATGTACAAAAATACTAGAAAAATCATCATTTTGCTTATGAACTGAACAAATGTGACCTGAAGTCATTGAAACATGTTAGAGGAACATGAGTTTCCTGATTTCTATCACTTTCAGAGATAAAAACTATGAGTCAGCTGTTCAATATTTCCTAGTAAACACTTGTAAAAGCAGTAGACTGCAGTGGCGTGGATTTGCTTTTAAAACATTTGTGCAAGTTTGGTTTAATAGTTAGATGTTGGTATTACAGTTTGAAATATAAGGATTCAGTCTCTTAAAATCTCCAGTGTTCATTCTGAGTTGGTGTTCAGGCTATTTCCCAACTAGTCACACTCTTTGGAAAGTTCTCTCCATGTCTTCATGAAATGTTCTTGTTAGGTTTTAAAAATATTTGCCCAGTCTCATAAGATGTCTCTGCAATTGGTCTGAAATACTTCTTTGATGGTGCTGCTATAGGAACATAACCCTGTGGGTTTTACGGTGCAGTTGTCCAGTTAATGAACTGCTTTATATGTAATGTGTTTCCCATGGTACAGTGCTATACACATGCAGCTTTTCAGCCAAGTGCAGCACTCAGTCTAGGGATTGCAACAGCTTCCACTTGGTGGTATAAGCAGAGCACACTATGTGCTTTATGGCACATCCTGAGGAGCTCACCACAGAAAAAAAGACATAGCTCTGGGGCCTCATCCTTTCAGAGTAAAGAAAAAGAAGGGCATGAGGAAGAAGTGGATGCCACCTCTCTTATTTCTGCAAATCTTTCCTGTGCTGCAGGCCAAGTTTTCTCTTAGCTGCAGGACAGAGAAGGGAAAAAGACCTTGTGTTCTGCTGCATGTGGGGGCAGAGAGGGAAAGAATGGATGACTTAGTTTGTTAAAAGAACTTGTATATCACTTGTATACACAATATATATTTATATTGTATATAAATGCTCGTATGCCAAGCCAGAGCAGTCTTTGGCTTTTTGACTCTGTTCAACTTAGCTGAGGAAACCTTTCATGTCTTTTAGAATGAGAAATACAGAAACGTAGGGTCCTTTTGTTTCTGGTGAACTCCCAGTTTCACTGCAGACTCTTCTGTTTTACTTTTCCCCGCTCCTGTTGCTAGTAGTGCAAAGATGGTAAACACCTGTCAACACAGTCAGTCTACTGTTGTCATCTAAATGTGACTGGTAGCATCATGCTGTTATTATCATATTAAAGCTCTTCACTGATACTGTATTATAAAAATTCCTGGTCAGGATGCTCTGATAGTTATCTATAAGTATTGAATTAACTTTCATCTTAATTCACCACTAGCTGCTAGAATTAGCTCCCTGGCTGTAGTCACTTGCTTCATGGTGCCTTGTCTCTTATGTATTTGTTCCTGATGGCCTGTATCATAAGTTCACTATTGAAAGGAAAAAAAGAAAAACAAAATCCATGTTACAGTTGTATTTTCTTGAACAGAGCAGTAGTAGAGACCTGCATCAGCCACTAACTCAGGCAGCTTGCAGGGAATCTTAAATGGCTTCACGCTGAGTTTAAAAAAATGCTTTCAGTCTGTAGAGACTCCTTAATTTCTTATGAGAGTTTCTATCCTACCAAAATATAATTACAAGTCCTAAAAATCATTACAGCGAGACTTTGGTGAAAACTCAGTTCTTGTTTTGATTTAGATAACATTAGATGGATTTTAATGAAGACTCAATTATAAAGTTTTGATCTCTCTAAAAATAAGATGGATGTTACATTATTTCTTGCAGTGTTTTCACACTTCTCTTGTTATGCAAATGACAAACTTAATCTTACAAGATACATAAATGGTTATATCACATGTAGCTGCTTTGACAATTCTTCCCTTTTATATCACCCCAACTTTGTTCTAACTAAAAGAGTACATGGAGTTGGAAAGGAGTTAGACTGGAAATGGGCCCACATGAGAGCAATTAGGGTGATAAAAGGTAAGCTAAAAGCAGGCCAAGTGGAAAGTTAATAATAGTTACCATTTATGTAGCTTTTTATGGGTGGATACTCAAAAGCTCTCTGAGGCAGCCTACTTTTGCTCCTATTAACATAACTCAGAGTTTTAAAAAATGCATGTGTTCTTCTCTTAGAGAGCTGTATGAATCAGAGTCACAGTGCTTTTCCTGCTGAATACAGCAGAAGTTACGAGTATGCAACACCTTCTAGAACCTGGCCAAAAGCAAGTTAATCCCCAAAGGGCAAGTAGTAAATGCAGTTATCCCATTGCGACTAAAGATAAGGGACACATCTTCCAGCCATCCTAGATAGCACAACATTAGGCATCCTCAGTCCAGATTTGATATGTAACCTTCAAAGCAAAAACAAGCTCTTCTAAGAAAGGCCTGACTTCATCTCTTTCCAGATGCAGTGTAGAAACTTGAATGTGCTCACCAACACTCTTGCAGAGTGCTGTAATCACCATAACAGTCTGTTACATTCAACTGCCCGGTCTGCATGCGCCATGCTGCCTCTCCACCCCTGTGGTGGTCAGCATTTGAGCCTGCCGCAACGGGGACTAACAAGTATCAGGAAAGCTTTTTTGGGGTGCAGGTCCATGCAAGCTGTAGGTGGCCCCAGCACTGCAGTGCCAGCACTATAGTTGACTACGCTGGAAACAAAGGCAGTTTGGTTTCCCCAAGAGGATGCGTTAGGAACTCAACTGGCAAACAGGGGCTTGCTTATCAAAGAATATTGGGGCCTATTTGTCAAGCCAACTACAGCAGTTAAATTAAGCTTATTTTGACAGTCTGCACTTTGATATACAACAAAGCTAATTCTGGGATCAGCAGTAGTTTCTGCAAACTGGGACTCACATCATCAAACACTGAGAAAAGTGTCTACAGCGCACCTAGAGCAACAGCAGCTTGCTGCCCTGCTCTTTGGAAGGAATGATATGCAACGGCAATATCAGAGTTACACTTCTTAGTCCTTTCTTAGTAGTGCAAAATAACACATGCAATGCAGGTACCCTGATGGATCTGAGCTAAAACCAATGAATTCAACAGGTTGTAGATCACCTCCATACCAAAACAGTCTAGGAGGAACAAGTGCAAATAAAAGACACATTTTACTGTAACCTTCCAAAAAGACTCTAGAATTGAAAAAATTAGGTAATGTGATAGATCTTCATCTTCCTGCAAAAAATTCCACTGCCTGGAAAGTTTCCATTTAATGTAATTGGAGTTGTAGTTTGGAAAAGTTAGGGGACCGGACATTTATTAAATAGAGATAGTCCTCAGGGATATAATTCAGATCCAATTTTAAACTTTCCCAGAGTGTGTTAGATCCAGGGGTTTGCTGCAGCTCCTTCCATAGGAGCGGAGCTCAGAGCTCAGGTCTGGTTTGGAAGTGTTTGGCTCCAAAATGCTAGTCCCGCTTTGCAGTGTCTTTCAGTTTTTTCCCAGTCATTTGCAACCTTGAACTCATTAGCTAAGATCTCTCCGTGCCCATGCGTACAAGCTTTGAACACTCTGAATTCTGTGGAGATGTGACCCTTTAATTCTGATCTGTGAAATCAGAAAATAAATACAGATCAAGAATGAAAGCAAACTGCTCTGCAGGAAACAAACATTGAATCTTTCTAGGTTCTGCAAGTCTTAGGGTCCCAACGCCGAGATTATATCATCCAAATAACAAATGAATCCTGAGCTCAACATAGCCTGGAGGAAAAGGGTTAAAAAACCTGGATCTGACATCTAGAGCCACACAAATCTGGATCCAACATCCTGATCTAGACAAATATTTGACTGGCTTTGACTGCTTAAACACACAGCACTGGTCTAGCTGCTTCCTGGCGCGTAGTAATTCTGCAACATCAGCACTGCAATGACAAGGAAGGTGGAATGGGGGAGAAAACCATTTCCCCTAGGGCTTCTGAAGTGCATGGGAAATACCTGGGCACTGATGCAGCCCAGCCTAAAAGCACCAGGAAAACACACCTGCTTTGTATTCTGCCAGCCTCTAACCCTCACATCGTGCAACCTGGATGTAGGAAGAATGTGCTAAACCCTAGCTGCAAACTCACGCGGCAGTACTAAAAGCAAAAAGCAGACCAAGGTACTCCCTGAAGTCCTGCAAAGTTAGAAGCGGGAGCCCTAAATCCTCACATCTGCAGAGGATGGTGCCGGTTGCTCCGAACAGCTCCGGGCTGCAGCAGCACCCCCTCGGCAGCACTTACACATCCAGCGCTGCTGTCACCGGGGCTCTGCCATTTTCAGCTGTCAGACCCCACATTTTATCATCAGCCCAGACACCTTTGCTCCCGCACGGCCCAGACCTCCCCGGCTCTGCCCAGTTTCGTGCCGGCTCGGTCCAAGATCTCCGAGGGGCTCCCGAGGCAGCGCGCGGCCCCGTGGCCGAGCCCCGACCCGGCCCGCTCGAGGCCGAGGGCCGGCAGAGGCGCGGCGGGGCCGGGGCAGGCGCGGGGCCGTGCGGGGGCCCGGCCCGGCCCCCCCGCCGGGCTCGGCAGGGGCGAGCTCGCGGCGCTGAGCGCTCGCCTCCTCCGTGAGCGCCTAAAATGTTCCTGGCACGCGAGGCCGGGGGCGATGCAGCGAGGCGCGGGGCACCTTTCCAACAGCTCCTCCGCCGGCAGAGCCAGTGGCACGGCGCGGCGCCGCAGCCCGCCGCTCTCCTCGGCCGCTGCCCCCGGCGCCGCCGCCATGCAGCGAGGCAGGGTAAGGGCCGCGGGGCCGGGGGTCGGGCCGGGAGGGCGGCGGCGCGCGGCGGGGGGACGCGGCCGCCCCCCCCTCCCCGCTGACGGCGGCGCTGTTGCAGGTGCGGGCGGTGCTGGCGGCGCTGCTGTGCGCGGCGCTGCTGCCGCTCCGCTCGGACGCCGCCAAGGCGCCCAAGCGCCCGGCGCGGCCCCGGACCTGCGGCGAGCGGCCCGAGGAGCTGCTGGAGCAGCTGTACGGGCGGCTGACGGCGGGCATGCTCAGCGCCTTCCACCACACGCTGCAGCCGGAGCCGCCGGGCCGCCAGCACAACGCCAGCTGCCCGGCGGGGGGCCGCCCGGCGCCCGACAGGAGGTTCCGGCTCCCCGTCAACCTGCGCAGCGCCTCGCCCTGGGCCTACAGGTGAGCGCGGGGCGCGGCCGGGGCCGTCGGGGGCCGCCCAGAGGCGGCTGGGAGTCGGGCGTTGGGGACCGCCGGGGGCCGCGGCCGTTGGCGGCCGCCCGGGGCCGTCGGGAGTCACCCGGGCAGCGCGGCCGTTGGGGACCGCCAAGAGACCGCGGCCGTTGGGGACCGCCCTGGGGCCGTTGGGCGCCGCTCGGGCCGGGTCGCAGCCCGAGCTGGGAGCTGGTCGGGCGTCAGGGGCCGGCGTGGGGCGAGGAGGGCGCAGGCTGGCTGAACTCAGGGCGCAGTAGCGGTTGGTGTCCGGCAGCCTCCAGCCGAGACCATGGAGGGCCGTGCTGGGGTGAGGGGACGTTTCTTTGCGGAGACGTGGGGCCCCAGTGCTGCGCAGCGAGGGCCGTAGGCAAGGCCGGGGCAGGACCGCCTCTCCCTGCTGGAGGCTTCCTCCCAGATCCGAGCAGAGCCAAGGCTGGTGGATGCCGAGCAGCGCCAGGGTCCTGGTAGGCCATGGACGTGCGCTGAGAGTCAGTTCCCTTGTGTGGTCCCGCCTTTTGCTAGGCTGGTTCAGCTCTTTCTCTGCCTTTCATGTCACCCGGCCTCTGAAATACAGCAGGAGGCTGGTTGAGGAGGCACTGGCCCTGAGGAATGACACGCTACGCTGAGAGCGGAGTGGCTGAAAGGCATTAAGGTAGACCTCTCAATAGACAGGTACAAGGTAAATGCACAAAAAACTTGCATGAGCAATATGTGTAAGGGGTGGAAGGAGAAACAAAAAACGAAGAAGATGGTGATGAAGCTCACAAACACACATACACAGCAGGCAGCACAGACCACCCCTCAGAAGGTGACTTATGCAAGTTATCATGTAACTTAGGTATTAACTCCATTCAAAAGACTATCACCAAGAAACCCTCTCATGACTTTGCAGTAGTGCCTTAGGAGCTCAGATGCTTTCACTGAGAGTTGGGTGGCCTGGTGATGTGACTCCAGGCGCTGCACTGGCTTCCTAAATATATCTGAGCACAGTATGTGCTCTGGTTACAGACCAGCAGCGTTGTATCTTTGCCTACCCCACTGCACATGTTCCCAAAGGCACACCTTCCAGTTTGCTCTCAGAGCACAGGCAAGGAAATACAGGAATACTGCAGTTTTCTAGATTGGTGTTTTCAACCTGTGGCCCAGAAACACCCCTCACCTGGCGTGAAACAGGTCGATAGACTCCTGGAGACATAAAAATTTAAGTAAAGCAAAGGAGACGTAAAAATTTAAGTAAAGCAAATCTGCTGTTTGGCAGGTTAATACACAAAACAAGAGCCTGCACTTCTGTTGGAAACTCTGAAAAAGCTGAAAACCACTCATCTAGAATTCTAAAAGTAGAGTTTGATCACATTCTCACCATCAAGCCTTCTCTAGTACTTTTGTCTGAGTAAGAGTGACAGATTTGGGTTAATTCTTTTTGGCTCTCCAAGAAGACACTGCAGACAACAGGAAGCTAAAACGTGCAAACTTTGAAGGAACTGATTTTCTTCTTATTTTTTGTACGTGATCCTTCATAAACACCCTGACACTTTTACTGTATATTCAGCATATTTAAATAAAAATATCTCCCTGTTAGTGATATCCAATAAATATTTATTTTGTGGCATGCTTTTTGCGAGCTTTAGTTTAAGTATTCCCACTGAGAGAAAATGGTTTATTTTCTCAGTAAGTCTTTCTTAAACAAAATATTTTTAGAAATAGTATTTTTAGTTAAATTACATTTTTTGTAAACAGACTGAGTATTTTTTAAGCTACCTAAACATGCAAAAAGAAAGTCTGATGAAAGGCACATCTACCAGTATGCTAAGTTATTCTTACACTGGTTCTGCCAAATACTGGTGCTTCAAAATACTCTTCTGGTCACATCTTGTTGGGCTGATATTTATTTTCAGTTGGAGCTGTGTACAGGCATGGGTCTTCACACAGAGCCAGCTGCTCTTTGGGGTCTGGCTTACAAAAAGTTTATTAAGAAACCGTAAATCCACTGTACTTTCATCAAAATGTTTTCAAACATACTGAATAGACCACTAATCGTTCACATACAAGTAACTTGATGAAATTTTTTTAATAAAGAGAATTGCTTCTTGTTTATACCTAGATGATCATTCCAAAGTTTGAAATTAAAAAGGGTATTAAAAAAAAAGTATTACACCCTCAAAGGCAAGATCTAGAATTACACTGAGGGAAAAATTACCTTCTTTAGGATCCAGAGACTTGAATACGCTACCTAGTAATAGATCTCCCTGAAAGTTTTTTTTTTCTTGATATCATTTTTACTGTATCGTTAGTACTGTGAGATAGCAACAGACATTGCAAGAGCTGTATTAAAAGTATAAAATATAAAATTGCTCTTTATATATAGTATTGTGCATTTGTTTTCGCAACCTGCCATTTCATAGGCTTTCAAGCCAGATAAGAGCGTTATGAAGATCTGGTCTGATCTGCTGCAGTATGCAGATGACAGGTATTCACCCAGTTACCCTGGAGGCAAGCTCCTAATTGCTGTTAGAGCTGCTGCCTGTCTTTAAAAAGGACATTCAACTTTCCATTAAAGGTTGCAAGTAATGGCAAATTGTCTTGTCAGTGATTAACCAATTCCACTTACAGGATCCAAACAGTTTGTTCTCCATGGTAGGTATGTTATTCTGGAAAACTGCATACATCGCCTGTAACGCAGAACTTTCTTGGCAAGTCTATTTTATGTAATTCTTTTAATCTTTCCTCATAAATTGGTCCCCTTCACTCATCTTATCAAGGTTTATTGCTCTTTCCTGAACTGCCTTTGAATTGCCCGAGTTCTTCTAGTGGTGAATGCCCAGAAGTGAATTCAGTGTTCAAGTTGTAATCTGTAACCTGCGAAGAGTTAGACAGTTCCCTCCTTTACACTGTGGTGTGACATCCCTCGGAGCATGAACTTGACTATGTGAAACTTGCACCAAGATTCCTGTCCAGCTTCAGCACAAGTGTCTCACAGGCATCCTGCTCTCCAGTTTCCTTTCTGCCGTTAAACAGTTACGGTGCGGTTGACTTCAGCTCTGTGCATGGAGGGCTTTTGGGGCTTTTTGACCTGCATTCTAATGTCTGAAATATATTGTACTATTTCTCTGTCTTCATTGGCGTTGCAACAGTTCCCGCTGTGACCATCTGCAGATGTCATTAACATCCTGTTTATACTCCCTATTCCAGCTCATTACTAGTAAAGGTATTAAGTCTGGCCTTCCCCTGCATATCTCCCCAGGCACCTGTTCCCAGCTGTTTAACACTGCTTCTTGTAATTTTTCTGCTCACATGACAGTTCAGTCCAAGTCAATTGGAATTTTTTCAGATACAGATTTGTGAGAAAGAATCAAATATATTACTGAGAGACCTGTGGCCAATATTCCCCCTATTGCATCACATTTATCAAGTTTGTCGTTCGCTTCAGTGTGGCAGAATCATGTTTGATTGGCTAAAAGTACAGATAATCTTTGTGTGGCTTCTCTCCTTGTCTTTGTTCTGTGCTTACCATTTATTTTCTATTACTTGGTCTTTAATTTGGTTATACAAAAATCAAGACTTACATCATTTTTGGCTTGCTACACCCCAGAAATACAGGAGTTGTACAAGGATTGCACCACAGACCAATCTGGTCCAAGATCTTGCTGCTGGCAGCAACTAACGGTAATCGGGGCAAAAGGGGGGAAAACTTAATTCATCTGCCTGATACTGAAATTCCATCCGCATGGCCGCAGGAGATCAGTACATCACTCCAAGCACAAAGTTTAATCACCCATATCACTCTTAACCGTGTAGAGCTATACAGAGACAAGAGAGTTCCCCGAACTGAAGTCAGTCTTGCTGAGTGATATCTTGAGCATACTGGATTTGCTCAACACTTCAGGAGGTTGATCTAAGAATTACCCAGTCCTTTTAAAAAATAGAGCCGGCAGCAGAAGCCTCTGCTGTGAAATCATCAGACTGACTGTGTGCCAGTGTGTGATATCTATCCAGGAGTTCCTTCTCCTTTTTTGGTGATATTGCATGGATATTCAATGAAATCCAGCAAAGTCTGCTTGTACTAGGAGGTGCTGTAAAGTGCTGTGGTCCTCAGTTATTGCTGCTCTTAACAGTTGCTTCACAGAGATTAGTGCTAGGGGTTGTCTTCCCAGCGACAGATCCTGCTTACAGGGCACAGCATGGGTGTCACTTGTTTAAATTTACAGAGGCATAAACATGTTAAATCTTTGCCAATTTGAGCTCAGTTGCAGAGGTGCACACACAAGTAACTTTATGCATGGACAAGACCCATTAAAAGGGATTAATTTTAAACATGTGCCTAAACATTTGCAGGATCTGATCGTAAAGCTAGGAATAAAGGTTGAAAAATCTGGTCCCACTGAAGTCAGTGGCAAGTTTACAGTTAGTATTGATCTTTGATTCCGTTAACTGTGCTGTATAGCACAAGTGCCCTTCTGTTAATCAGCTGTATATATCGGCTTAATTTTTACCCTCTATTGTCTTGAGGTTATAACAGCACTCATAGCTAGTTTGTAGGAATACATTCACATTCATCTGCAAACACACTTCTACCTTTAACAAAAATGTTTATGTGTATTTGACAAGTCATTCCTGTTTCTGGATTTTCAAGTCTCCTCTCTTATTTGTCTGTCTCTGGGAGCCTAATCCTGTGCCAGGATTCAAGGGTTCATGTGCTGGATTCAGAGACGAGTTTGGAGCCTTAGATACTCAAAGACTGAGCCTGCCTTTTTTGTTTGTTTTGTATCCAGCATGCTGTCACTGATAGATGGAAAAAATAATAAAGATCCTTTTACAGTCTGCATAGAAATAGTGATTTCCATGGGAGATTATTTACTGATAAATAATAAGATAAAATAACCAGCAAAATTTCTCAGCATCTTTTTAGGATTCCTTCTTAGACTGCTGTTCCTGTACTGAGTCCATAGTGAGGAACATTCAGTAAAATAGAGACTTAATCTTTATTCTCAGTGTTTATTTGATCATGAAATCCAATTTTAGCTAGTCCCTTTCTGAAATGTTGTCTAGCTTGTTCTACTTTTCAAAACCCAGTTGCTGTTTATAAGCATCGTGAGTTTAGTGTTCATTTACTTCCAATTTTAATAGAAGTAATACAGGCAAGTCTGTCTTCATCATGGGTCAAGCCAAGCTTGTGTGAGAACACTACAGTACTTTTGAAAAAAGGCATGTGAGAGAAGGGTTTTCCCATATCCAGGACATTTTCCAGAATCTGTATGGCATCCAGTATGGCTAAGCCAAAGATGCAGCCCCGGGAAAGAGTACAAGGGGATGCAGAAGTGCTGGCCGTTTTATTTGAGTATGTGTTCATACAACAGCTGCATGTTGTCAGTGTTCTAATACACAGCGCATCATCCCTTTACTTTGCGCTCAGAAATACAGGTTTAAGAGCTAACATCTTTTTTATTTTTTTCTCTTGGTGAGACATTTATTTCTCTATAGCAGGTGTTCTTTTGTTAAATTCACATTATGCTTAGTTTTTCTTATTTACAGATGGTACAGTGCTGGTGCAAATGAATAGCCTAATGCTAACAGCAGAGTCATGAAGAGCTGTATCGGCCTATCCCAGCATGGCATCTGGCCCACTGGATTTAAATGCTTGGAAACTATAAAGCGCTGATATTATTAAAAATACTACATATAAGCGCAGCAATGCAGGACAAGACAGATCAGGTCTTTGTAAGGGTTGCACTTCTGGCAGACATTTCTCTCTTGCGTTTCCAGGCTTGGTACACAAACAGCAGGAAGTTTGCTTTTCGCTGGGCGCTCCCAGAGCAGTCACAGGGCCTTAAGGGAAAGCCGCGTAGCCGCAGTCCCTTCAGCACAAAGCCTCCTGTTCTTGCGGCAGGGCCAGCCCCGCAGAGCTCCCTGCCCCTCGCGCTGGTCAGCCTGCGCTGCTGGCCCGCAGCACTGGCGGTACACTCTGATACCTGGAGGACCGAGTCCCATGAATTTGCAGGGACAGGGGGCCCTCGTCTGAATGGTCGGGCTGTAGTCATACACATGTGGCCATGGCAAAATGACACACGGGCTGGGGGAGCAGGCAGGGAACACCTGGGTGCCGCTAGAAAGCTGCAGTTTTCAGGTCCTCCATCTCTCTTCCCAGCTCATTCTGCTGTGTCCGTGCAATTTAGGGGCAGCTTTTGCTATGCGTGGGAAGGAGCTATTGGGAGTTTGGAGCAGGCTTTTGTCCAGTGAGCTAACTTAATCAATCACATGCGTTTGGCCTGTTCTAGGAGAAGACATAAAAACATGTGCCTTGTCATGCTTGGGGTAATGGAGCTCCACTGAACTGTAGTCACTGTGGCTGCCGTGCACAAAGTGGTTAGGTTCAACACGTGAAAACAGAAGCAGCAGGTCACACAAACACAGGGTCAGGTTACTAGCATTTGTTAGCAGTTCAGCCCCAAACCAGACTGGGTTGCCTGGAAAGACTAAAAGGAGCCTGTCGTTATACAGTCTTTCTTAAATGACTTGTGCTGAAGAAACTTGGGTATGGCTCCAAAGTTTAGTGACATTTTAGTTAACTTTAATTTTTGGAGATGTTACTAACAGCAGTCGCCTTCAAGTTTGGGCTGGATGCAAAAGCCAGGTCTATGGTTTGGATCCATCTTAAGAGTTTGGATCCACTCTGATTCTTTCCAGTCCCCTTACCATGGAGCAGTGGTATCTGCACCACACAGGAATGGAAGAGAGGGTTTGGTTTTGTTTTGTTTTCTACAGCGAGTCAGTTCTGATCCCCACGCCATCTTGCTGGGAAAAAACCCTCAGTTACACCTGATTTTTGCTATGTGAAAATTCTGAAGGGGGAAGTTTGTGGCTCAATCAAGATTCCTGTGAGACTATTTTCTTATTATTAGTAAAAACCCTTATGTTTGCATCGAAGCATTTTCATGCTTTCCAGTAACATCATAAACCAGGTGCTAGAGATAACACAGTATAGGAAATACCAATGACTTGACATATGGTGTACGTAACAATCTACCACTGAAATTATTCACAGTTGAGTTTGAAATGGGAATGTATCAAGGGGAGAAGTAAGACTGTATTTTGCTTGCTCCCCTTCTGCTGGATAACGGACATTTTTATTTCACATTGGTGTGAGATCCCGAAACATGAAGATATTTCCTGGGAAAATATTGAAAAAAAAAAAAAAATCCCCAAAAAACCCCACAACATCACAGATGTCTGGCTATGAGAGAATTAGATTTTTTTTCCATGAGGGAAACAAATTCCTTAAAAAAAAGAAAAAAAAAGGCATTTGTGTTTGGCTAAAGCTGCAATTCCAGAGTTGTTTTAATTTGACAAACTGATGCCACTTCTCCTGAAAAGGCAGCCCACCACCCCACCCCTTTGTCTGCAGCTGCTTGCTCATGCTGCCATGTTTGTGTGAGTGTTTTTATACATTTGGTAATACAGCTAAAGGACCAAAATCCAGCTTTTGGTTAGGTTACCTTCCAGTTAGGTGAGTTCCTGCTCGAGCCTGTGACCAGAAGAGCATTAGCATCAACGCAAGGGCACAGGCAAGAGGGGAGCTGCAGTGCCTGTTTTGGCAACTACAGATTTTGTTGCATAAAAGTCACTGGGCAATCACAGCTTGAGACAGACAGTTACTGCTGCTTCCAGAGCGGAGGCCTCTTCTCACCCCAGTGACCCTTCAAATATAGATAAAGACTAAAGGTTTAATGCCTGAGAAACCGATACAAACCCTGATGCTTAGCCTGTGACATTCCAAGAGCTGTAATTAGGAACTGCATTAAATCCATTCTGTTTTTTTTTCTTCAAAACTGTTTATTTTAAAATTATTAAGGGAATGAAGGCATTGCTTCATCAGTTTGCATCATCCAAGAACTAAATAATTATGTTGATGATTGATAGGTATTTATTCATTTTTCTTACATAATTGTCCCACTTCATCTGCTGCTACTGGGAGTGATTTAGCTCGGTGGCTATGCTGCATCATGTCTGTGATCCTCCCTAAAGTACTTTCCAGCACCAACAGTAAAATTCAAGAGAACCCAGAGTAAACAGATAGAGTAGTCTTCAGTCACTGCATTGTGGTCCTATCCTGATCCCACATAGAGGATGGTTTAAAACATAGTGCAACCTGTGTTTTTACAGTGCTTCACATAACATAAATGTTACAGTCTGTGAACATTTCCTAACATGAAATCTCCCTTTGACTGTTACTGAATTTTTAGTCTCAGTGATGAGCTGGTCTGACTTCCAGGCCAAACCCAGAAAAAGCTAGTTTGCAAGAAAAAAAGTGCTGCATTTGGCTTTTAGGGACACTTACCAAATAAAGGGGCAGTGAAACGCTGCAACAGAGCCTCTGGGCAGACTCGGGAATCTCCTGTGCAGGCTTTTAAGAAGGAGCTGGACAAACATTGGCAAATATATCTGAGCTTGCCTCAGTGGAGGCATTCGGACTAGATGACCTGCCAAAGTGTCTTGACACTCTATGTCAGTAACAGCCTGCAGCAGAGTTCTGCAGTCTAAGCCAAAGAGAGGAGTCACCCCTCTGCAGCTGTACGGTTCAACCCTTCCTGAGGCAGGCCTGGTTTAGTGATAGTTTCAGAGCAGAATGTGATCTGGAGGAAGGCTACAGAAGCCAAGAGGCCAGCTGGCATATGAGTTAAACATATAAAAGACATCCTCTTTTTTTGGAGATGCAAACATTTTTTTCTAGAATAATGTACAAGTTACAACATGCCCCACAATTACTTCCAGTATAAGCAGGAAAAGTGGGTAAAGAACATAAGCAAAAAATACATCACTGCAATAAGCAATGTGGCAACATCCTCCAGTTTTAACCCTGTGTACTCATTTTTTTTTATTTCAAAAACAACCTATCAGCTTTTACTTTTTTTTTTTTTTTAAACTAAAAACACCAGGTATCAGACAGGCAGGATCTGTGTTACTTGAAAGCATAACATCACATCCATATTTCTTCTTCCAACTATGTTCAGAGAAGATGGTTGTATCTTGGACTTCATCAGCCCAACCTATAACTTCGGTTACAAGCTCTGCCAGTACTGCTAGTCAGGGTATCCGGAGACAGGGGCAGGGCTCAGCAGTAAGCACAGAGGAAGGGAGACCTACATAAACCAAGAAGTAGAGGAAATACTCTTGAAGCTTCGGGGCAACGTAGCAGGAGAGTGCAGCAAAAACTTCGGCTTTGCAGTTTCTCTCAGTGTGGGCATGCAAAGGTTATTATTTTTCTCTTTGGTTAGAAAAGAAGGATGGAAGAAGTAGAGACAATAGTTAGAAGTAAATTAGAGAAAAGGAATGTAGAGTTCTGCTCAAAAGATGAAGGAACCTTTCCCTAACACCGCACGCACACTAGGGAGTGAAAGCTATTGCAGAAAGAATTATATAATATCATTCTATTTGAATTATAAAATTTTAAATCATCATGTTATGTAGCTTCAAAAATAATAATGTTAACAAGAATTTGTAAAAAGTTATGAAAAACTCAGGGCAGATCAAAAATTTGGAAACATCCAGTTTTCCTTTTTAATGCCTCGGTTATCCATTTAGTTCAACACAGTTCTGTCTAAACCTCTGAGTCGCACATCTTAGGAATCCAGGCACTTCATACCTTAGTATGCTGTAGGCTCTGATCAGCTGAACAAGCTGTTCATGTTTTTTCTTTCCACTTTACAAATAAGCCTTACAGCAACAACTACATCTATTTTTCCTGGCCAAAACGACCCAAAAAACAAAACCAGCCCAAAACATATAACATGATTTATCTGTCAACATTTATAATAATGTTTTCCAGATGAATACTTATATTTTTAAAGATACTAATGAATCTTTATTATTTACTTCCATGTAGAATTTCGTATGATCCCACAAGATATCCTAAATACATTCCTGAAGCGTACTGTCTGTGCAAAGGCTGCCTCATGGGGATCTTTGGGGAGGAGAATTTTCACTTCCGCAGCACCCCTGTGTACATGCCAACCGTCATCCTGCGTCGCACCTCCTCCTGTGCTGGAGGCCGCTACGTGTACACGGAAGATTATGTCACCATTCCAGTGGGCTGCACTTGCGTACCTGAGCAAGAAAAAGAGGTTGAAAGTGTAAATTCCAGCATAGATAAGCAAGAAATGAAGTTGCTGGTAAACCAGAACAAGCCATCATCAGAATGAAGAACATATAAAGGATCTTGTGTGCAGTATTGGCTTCACACCGTCATTTCACACCTCAAGAAACTGCAAAACAGCAGAAAACTTACTGTCTCTCTACTTGCAACTATTTCAGTTATAAGATGGAACGTTTTGTCCAGTCGCTCAGATCACTAGACATGACAGTTCCTATTAAGAACTTTTTTAGCTTTTTTAAGTATTCATTGCAAATTCCAATGTAGCTTTTTTTTTTTCTTTAGAGCAGGACATTTTATCCTTGCTTATCCACAGTGAATTTTAGACAAGGATGCAACTATAAGACATGCTAGCTATTATTGTAGCAGGCTATTGGTTGTAGATATTTTAAAGGAGTCTTTTATACTCTACTTTTAGATACCCTTATATAAAAATCACATAACTGCTGCACATGTACCAAATCAGCAGTTAAAAAGATGATTTTTCAGGCTAGGAGAGCCTGGCTTTTATACTGTGTATCTTAACTCCCAGCAGTGTTCTTAGCTGTTAAATCTTTCAGTATTAATACACTACAACGTGGGAACCTGTGCTGAGTTGGAGTAATTAATGAAACAATATTCTATGAGTTTGTTATTTTTAAATTTGCCATATTGCTTAGCGTATAAAAGTGGTGAGAAAAAGCATTCTAGAATATTAGAAAAGGACAGCAGACTTTTTTATGTGGACTAAGTCTAACTACACAGAAAATGTCAATTAGAAAAAAAACTTAATATGGGACCCAGTAATTCTGTATTAGATTTCATTCATCATTAACCTCTTAATTGTTAATTGTGATAAAATTGTATTCTGTAAAGCTGCATGGACAAAAACCTTTTTCATGTTAGGAGAGAAAATTATCCATTCAAATAAATTAAATACAAAGGGTGGGCTTCATCTCACCTACCTTACAGCATCTAAAAAAAAAAAAGGCCAGGTGGCCTAGACTCGTATTTCCCTATCACAGCAGAACAAGCGACAGGCCTCCTGAGGGAAGTGATGGGTCTCTGCCGCCTGCCTCAGGGTAAGATGAATAGCTCTCCGGAGGCCCCTCTCTCTCCAGTTGCTGTAGTGGAGCTGTAGGTGAATACACAGACCAGGTGCATAACTTTTAGCTGGGACAGGGGGTCACTGAGATGAGTCTCAGCCAAACCAAACTTATTAACTCCAACTAATCAATAAGTGGTGCTACTATTTTCCCCCATGCTACAATAACAGACAATCACTTGCAAAGGGTGCTAGGCTGTAGAACAGCATTCAGTCTTAAGTCTTTGCAGGTTGCAGAAACTTGAGGGCAAGATCTAACTACACACTCTAGATACACAAAAATTTGTGTCTGCAGGACAAGGGACTGAATGAAGGCTGACTTAGTCTAGTGAGTGATAGCCAGGAATAACCAGACATACCTTGTGTGACCACAACTACTAAGAGGGCACCAGTCTCCAAATGTGATAAATCTCTGAATGAACAGCAGAAAATACCTTTTACAGTTGAAGGATTGTGATTGCAGTTTCATTACAAAAGAGAATAAATACTATATGCAGCAAAATAGTTGTTACATCGAGACTCTCCAAATTACGCTTGGTTCGTGTACAAGAGTAGCTCTGACCACTCCTTTGGAGTATATTTGGATGACGAATTGAAAGACTATGAGCTAAACAGAATTAACAAGGTAAATATAGAATTAAAATCATAACTCCATGTCTGGGTGTATTATCATTGACCATGCTCTTTTTAATTCAGTATAACAGTATTTTTATAGTGCAATCTGTCTAGCTTCTTACATTCCTGGAAAGAATGTTAAGAACTCAGAAACCTTTAAAAGTAAGCTTCCCATCACAATGTCAGATTGAAATTTGTAACTGTGTTTCTATGTAGATGGTTTTTCACAATTATACTTGCCTTTAGATCTGTGTTTCCTCAAATTGTGACCCTTATATGTCAATGGGATTCTCAAAGAAGGGTTCAAAGGAGGTCATAAAGTGTTTATACTACTCAGAGAACAGCTAATTGCCTAGCTGCTGCCAGCAATTAAAGGTAGTTATCTGCTCCCTGGAGAATGTAAATACTTTTGGCAATTACAGCCATTTTTCATTCCTCCCAGTATGGAAGAACTTCTCACCTTCTGAGAAGAGAGAGCTTGTAATCAAAGAGAGAGGGAGCTCAAAAGGGAAGAAGGCTTACAAAGCTTGAGGAACACTGCATTGGATGATGCTTCAGCAGTCCAAGGTCCTTATGGTTTCACTATTATGCAGTGGTTGTTCTGTCTGTCCATCCATCCCTCTGCCCCCCCCCCCAACAAACACACACATGCACACACAGAAACACTTCAGAAGGTGAAATTGGACCTTTAGACTCTGCAGCATGTAAAGCAAATTCTTCAAAGTATAAGGCAGAAAAAAAAAAACCCAAAAACCCCAAAATTCAAAAACAACACAACTCTGAACATTCAGCAAATATCCAAAAAGGATACTGGCTAAAGTACAGAAACCAGTTTAGCTTCTGCCAAACACTACCCTCCAGCGAAATCTCATCTGTCTGCCCATACCCCTTTGGTACACAAATCAGTGTCTACAACAAATCAGCTACTAAAGCACATGGATTTATTTGCATGATACGGAGAAAATGTCACTTTTTGTTGCAACTTTCTTGTCCTTCAGTCATAAACTATGGAATGGGTGTGAGGTTTTCAAATAACTAGAGCATGTTCTTGGAATTGCTGGGAGTAGCAGGCTACGATCAGGTAAATGGAACATGATCTCTCCAGCCAATCCAGAAAAACAGATGCTTTAGCTTACTCACAGCTTCAGGAATTGGATGACTAAAAGGAAAGTATTAGAGAACTGCAAAATCTCAATGGATCAATAGATTATGTAGGTTGGAGACCTCCTTCTCTTCACACCGCAACAAGTGCAGAAAGCTGCTTATGGTTACAGGCAACCTTATGTTATCTTACTCAGAATCCCATTTCCCTTTTTTAACCCTCATTTTCTTTGAAAAACTTTCTAGCTGAGCCAGTTTCCTTCCAGATCCAGCTTTCCAGCTACATGTCTCTTAAAGGCTGTGTTTATGTTTTAGAGTGAGCAACTGTTTGCTAATAATTTGTTAGTGAACAACTGTTTGTTAGCGCATAACGTCAAGAGCTATCAGCTATACAAACATTTGTTAACCTTCATAGCACCCTTCCACATAGAACAGCTCTCCACATTACTGATGTGGAAAAGTTTGAGTATTAAATGTAGGTTGCATTTGTTTGGATTTTTTTTTTTTTTTGAAGCTATCATCACATCATGGATTTATATCAGTTTGACCTCAACTGTGGTGTGACATTTTCCAGCTTCTAGCCCTCTGGTTACCACGGTTGTAGCCCTGCCTTTAATTTGCATGGGGGGAGGGGAGTTCACTGGAGTTGCTTCAAGGCTCACAAACTGTTGACACAAGGCAGATATGAAATGCCTCACTGAACCCACTCCAGGTCCAATAAATGCAAACAATTCAAAGCTGAAACTATCTGGCAGCTGCAGCTGATTTGAGAAATTTTTTTTTGTGCCAGGAAAATCTTTTCCTTCAATGAGATTGTCCCTGGAATACATTAGGAGCCACAAACCAGAACAATATTCTTGGTAAGGAGATTATTTTCTTCTCTGTAGTATCACTTAACATAGATTGGAAAATTCATATCACGCAGGAAGGTAGCAACCCTGAGATATTAGCTTTGGTTTATTAGCCAGTCATTATATAACAGGGTTTGTGTGACTAGGCAGTGGTCTCCAGGTGCAAGCATACATGGAATCACCAGCAGAAAGGGGAAAAAGGATGGGTATTACATGTGCTCAGAGAGTCTAAACATCTACTAATCTCCCTGGGATTAGGGAACAGCACAGCTACATGGACTAGGGCACAGGTGAGGCAGATCTAGTCAATCTCACATGTTTTGCTGAGTAGTAGCATGAGCTACTGCTTGTTTTTGCAGCGCTTCCTGCCACGAAGACTGCAAAAGACAACTGGCAGTGCAGAGATACCCCAACTCTCAAGTTTGCTGAAGTGGCTTTTGGAACCCAAACCCAAAGCTCCTGCTTTACAGCCACACAGTCTGGCTCAGGGGCTGCTCCCTGGGAGTGACAAAACCCACCAGCAGGAACACCTCCTGCTTGCCCTGGTGCAAGTGCTAGGAGGAGGTCTCTGTGGTGGGAGAGACTGTGCAAGTGTGTAACAGCAAGCTGAGCCCAACACAATTTTTAAAAGGGAAAGGAGAGATGCTTAATGAAAGCAGTACTGTGAATTTCATGCAACAGCCGTTCTGGAAATATTGCGGCTGACACCTGGGGAGTGCAGCAGGCAGCTGTGGTACACTCTCTTCCACGTACAGCCATCACACTGTGCACAAGACCGCAGGATTCCTCTACAGCTGTCCCACCCATTTTGACATACATAACTACAGGGCATTGGGAGGCCTCTTTTTGCTGCACGAGGCCTGTTACTGCAGCTAAGAGGCTGTAGCATTTATGACTGTGTAGTCATACACAACTTTCTGGAAGAGGGGCATGATGATAAAACTTGACCACGTTCTGTTCGATTACAAAGCCAATCTAAAAAAGAAAAAAAGCCAGTCAGTACTTGACACAGATGATTCTTTTTTGATAATCCCATTACAGAAAAGGTATTTTGTTATCACATAATAATCTTTAAATTACTGTAATGGCACAAAGTACAAATTCACTATCAATTTTTGCGACTTGTAACGTTTCCAAAAACACAGCTACTTCTTCAGAAAAAAGTCTGACAAAAATAGTTTAAATCGTATCATTGATGAAGGCTGTGAATGCTACTAGTCAAGCTCTGCTTGTGCAGCTGCCCAAGCTCACAAAGCTTTTAAAAGAGGGAAGCCAGCAGAAAACAGGCTGCTCTATTGAATGCATCTACCAAGATTTACATGTACCCTCATTTTCATAATCATGCATCTTCACAGTGCCTCTTTTCAAAGCACTCTGACCTACATATGAGAAGTGGCATTTATTTTCTTGGTGATGGAACTAAATGTTCTGAGTGTCACTGGTGCTGAATGTACCGAGTTTTATTTTGTTGAGAAAGGGAGCAGGTCTCTGACAAAGTTAGTGAAGTTATCTTTAAGTCTGAGGTGGAGAGCCCAACAACACATCTTTAGCCAAAAGAAGTAGACAAAATGAAGGGCCTTAACACTGAAGCAACAACACAGGTAAAGCTTGTATCTGAACAGCATATTTTTATTTGGATGGTTGGGGGAGGAAGAACAGGGCACTTACCAGCACCCACGTCATCATTTCCGGCAATTGCACCTGTCCCATTTGAAGTCTTTCCACAGATAAAATTAAAATTTCAGGAGTTACTAGATATTGCATTGTCTCCAAGTGTTTGGTGGGCAAGATATTTCAGGTGATAAACATAAAGCAGTTTATGATTGTGAAGCAGAGATTTGTGCCAATACCTATGCATTTAACATTCTGTTCTGCTTTCTTATTTTGCAACTCCAGTCACACAAAAACAATGGCTTAGCCTTCTGGAAAACAACTATACCCAGCTGCATGTCACCTGTGGGCAGTAATTTCAAAGGGGGATTCTGGCTTTAGTGGGCTCCATGGCAAGAATGGCTTCTGGTTTGAAAGGCAAAATGGTACCAAACACAGGCTTACGTGACTCTTGTAATGGCTCTGTCTCACCCCTCCATCTGTAGCTCTTCTCCTACTGCACTTTCCTCTTTCCAACAGTACCTATTAACAGTCACTCTGGTAGGAACCAGCATAAGTGAAAGAGAAAGGGAAAACCAGCATCATGAAACTCAGGAACACTACATGGAGGGCGGGGGGGGGAAGAAAAGCAGCAAATTAAAAACCGTGAAGAGAAAGAAGTCTTAGGAAATGAGAAGATCTCTTGGAAAGCAGGGAAGAGAACAACAGTGGCTTAGAAAGGTATTTATGAAACAGTATTGTGTTCAACTCAGTAAGCACTGAAAGCGGTGTACATCACACCTTCAGTATCACTGCTCACTTGCTTATTCCACTAAATGTGGGAAATCTGCATTCTAACAGGAGAAACACACAGAAATATGAGTATCACCTCTAAATTATTAAAATTCTTGTCTCAGAAGCTTAATGAGGTTCATCCCCACCACAAAACACATTTCCTAGTATTTCCTTTTACGTGCTTCATTTTGCAGATGCAGCATTTCTGTTAGCCTTTTATGCAATCCCAATATATAAATATGGTGTGTAAAGATAAATATTTATGTGTCATATAGTATACTTCTAGCTGATAAAACTGTTGAATGCTTTGGAATTTGGCAGTCTAGCCAAAAGGTCAGAGAAACCTGGCTTTAAAAATTCCCAGAGTTCCAAAATATCTACTATCCCAAAGGAAATTTTTTTAAAAATAGTTATCTATTTTGATTGAAATTAATTGAAAGCCAAAACCACTTATATAAAACTTAACATTTGTGTATTAGAAACAGAAGTTTATCAATACATTATGTTATACCTCAGCAGTCTTATAAAATCCAACTATTTCTAAGATACTTCTTTTCCACTTCTCTTGTTTCCATCTGTGGAACAGGAGGCAAAGATAAAAATGGGATACTTGGGAAAATAAAAAAGACTGTTCTTGATACTACAAACCTGACATAGCTATAAATCACCTTTAACTTGATTTTGAAATCTATTAAAATGCTGGCATTATATTTACTCGGATCCATTATGAGTCAAGATTTAAAGAGCTAATGTGTATAGGTCACATTACTACAGAAAAAGTATGTCAGAGCCAACAGTAACTCAAACTGAAAACACATGAACGGTTTGAGGCACTAATGTAAGCATTGCCTGATTTGTTGCATTTTTATTTAGTATTTACTTTGTATTTGATCTAATGTTTAGGATTCTTAACAAAGGTAAACGGGGAAAACCTTATTGTGTTTTTCTCAAAGAATCATCAGTTTTATAATACCTCTGCAAAGAGATGTGTAACTACTTCTATCACTTTCTTCTAGTGCAACAGACATTCATACACAACTTTACATGATAACAATTAATAACAAAATATACTTTACCTTGCAAAAAGAAAGCGTGGATTTCTACCAAGGCTTCAGAAAAGGCATAAAACAATAACCACAATTTTTAAAAAAGCCAGTCTAGCAACAATCAGTGGACAGTGGTTCCTATCTTACTTGACAACTCTTAGGTAGTTATACTGATAATCAAAGCAATGGGAGAGGCCTCCCCAGGAGGAGACTTGCTCTCTCTTCTAGTTATCCTTTAAAAAAATTATCAGCCTGGCAGCTAATGAATCTAAAAAATACGACATGTTCAGAACAAACGTGTCTCAGTCCTTTTACCAAGGGAGCATTGCTCAAGGTTGAAAGGATACTAGTATTCATGCTTTTTCAACCATCTGCTAGCTACCAAGTTATCCATTACTGCAAATCATTACAGTGATGTCTGCGAGGCAAGCACCTACGTGTGCTTGTGTTTAGCCAAATGGCTAAACCCAACACACTTCAGAGAGGTCACTGAAGAGTCCCTGAATAGTCAATTAGACCATTCAAATGGCCTATTTGGTCTCTAATTACCAATTAGAATTAAATTCTAACAGAAGAGCTCCCACTATCCAGCACCTTCATCATTTTGGTCCCAATTACTTAACAGGTAAGATACAAAACACAGTAATTACAAATGCTTACACATTTTAAAAAAAGGCTATCACATGGTGTTGATTAAAGCTAGCCCAGAAAAACACATTACTCGGAGCTGAATATTTAAACATTGCGAAATGCAGAATTCTGTCACTGAGAAAACAAACAAAGGAACTTGATTGAAAAAGTTACAGATCTTCTTATGAAAGTCAGTCTAGTCCAGAAGCATAGTTCACATAACATCGAAATTCATTGGCTAAATTTCGAGTGTGTCTTGGAATAAACTTGCATATCTTCACCCCAAGATGCTTTGCTGCCTGTTCCTCCATGATTGCACCTGCAGCAGAAATAATTAGTATTTGATAAGAAAAACAGTAACTGAATGCTTGGGTTTTTTCAAACACCTCCTCCCAGATACATATATTAAGCTTAGTTTTTTGAGGAAGCAAGGCTCAAGGGAACTAGTGTCAGCCCCCTCTAACAACTGAAGCTTTTGGGAAATTTTAACTAAATCTGAAAGAATGGCAGAGGTCCTAAAGATATTAATGTCCCCAAAGTTTCATAAAATTAGGTAGAGGGTAAAATCACTGCTCCTTTTAGAGAAAACACAGAAATTTGGACTCAATTCTCTTGTTACATGCCAAAGAAATTACATGGTAGGAAGCCATGGGAAATGCAAACAGATTACATATACTGTACCACTTAAATAAACCCTAGTGTGATATTTACAGCTACACACTTTGAGAAATCACTTCCCTGAGCAGTATTTCCTAAACTTTGTAAGCTGAGGGACCACCTGTCCATTTTAGGAAAAAAAAAATTTCTGTGAACCGTCTTGTGCATGACTACCATTTATAATTAAACAAAGAAGTAAGCTTTTTATGTCCAGATATTCATTTTTCTTTAGTCTTGTTTGACTTCCCAGAACTGTAAATATATAGGATTTTCTGTCTTTTGTTTTTGCAAATGTTTCTTGGCCCATCTTCAGATGTTTTACAGACTACAGTTTAAGAAACATCAAGGCAGATATTCATAGCTTTTTAAATTAGCAAGTGCATATTCAACAAGCAAGGCCTGCAAGTACAGTTGATAAGTTTTCTAATTTTGCTGCTCTTATCATTGATATTTTAACTCCTCCTGCTGAATTTCAATGCCCAAGAATTGATTATTAGTGGCAGAATCCTCATACATTAATTTACATTACAGTTTCTGTGTTTACCAGAAAGGAGCACGTGATAAGAAAAAAAATTTTTTGATTTTTTTTTTTAAGGCTTGGTTAAAAGTATGTCATTTTACTGAGCAATGGCCGTTCCAACCTATTTGTCTTTTTTTTTTTTTTTTACTGTCATTATAGCTCAACTTAGGTTTTGCTGAGAAGGATGCAACAGCTTAAATCTTGTAGCTGTAGATGTTTGCAAAAAAACAAATTCATTAAGTCATTAAAAAAAACTAGCAATAAATTGCATGTTTGTCATAGCCAGACTTCAATCATCACAATTACAGAAAGCATCCTTTTTACAAGAAAAAATATTTCTGGAATGTCACAGGATGATCTTTCAAGTCTTCACAAAAATTAGGAAAACTCATCATGCTGTGTGAAAAAGATACTGACATTAATTTAACTATTACAACACACAGTTCGTCAGATTAAAGAAAAATTGAACTGAAGCACTCCACTAAAAAGTTTATCCTGTTCAGGATAAATATTCTCCCTAGAATTAATTATAAATTAGTATTATTGAGTTAGTATCAGTCTCACTTGAGAAACTAAGTTTCATAAAAATATTTAGGTCACCATTAAACATCCTTGTTTCTCCTCTTAAAAGACTAATTATACCTGTGCAAAGCAGAATCTTTCCTTTTGTTAAGTATTTGATGGTCTCTGCAGTTTTCTGAAGACACTCCTCAGAGAGATAAGGTGGATCTGCTATTACGATGTCAAAACTGTGTGGCAGGAGATTTTCAGGTAAGTTCAAAGGATTGTTATAATCATAGAAGACAAATTCTTCTCCATATACAGAAAACCTCCTGTCATATTCCAGTATACACACTGAAAAATCTTTGCCATCCTGTTCTTTCAGTTTCTGGTACACACTTGGCGCACTAATACATGCTATCCTGAAAAGAGACAACAACTTAGAATATCAAAAGGCAACAAATATGGAAATAACAAGAGCAAAGACAATTCCACCAGTTCTCAAGGCTGCTTTGGGAAAATATTTTATGCATTTGTTCCAAAAAGTGTAAGCTGTTCTTTCTTCATTCTAACAAATATCTTATTGCAGTTTTGAAACTCATGCTGAAACTTTACACATTTTTAAAAGCATGTTATTGCAATAGTAACAGAAGAGAGGAAAACAAGAAGAAAAGAAAAATCAGATACTTTCTTCAGCAAGTATTTTGAGAAAAAAGTTGGCTTGAAAATTCTCACAGAAGTGTTTTTTCAAAAGCTATTTTTTAATCTAATGAAATGGCTTGAAATGTCTATTAGTTCCATATGCAGTTTTTGCAGGACTGAATTCATAGGCTTGATTCATGACTGGGGCTCTCACAGGTGATCTCATTAGGTCACTTCTCATTGCTGAGATCTAACACGTTATGATGACCAAATGCCTGTTTTGCTTCTCTTTTGGAGTTTGACTCCTGCAACAGAGCTGGCAGAAAGAAAAGTCTGTTTGTGCCTCAACTGCTCAGCTCATGGCCTGTTAACTTTCCTTTCTTCCCAGTACTCTGGCAGACTGAGAACTCCCCCAAACTAGTATCTCAGTGTCAGCTTAATTCAAGTGCTCATCAAGCTGACCACCACTAACTGCACATCAATTCTTTAACAACATATGCCTTGTCTCTCCTTTTTATTGGGATATCGACTCTTACAGGTGCCATGTAGAAAGCATTAGCCAGAAAAAATTAATCTTTGATACTTAGGATATAAATGTAGATTTCTGACAGCCACAAATAAAACTAGTATTTTATGTAGTTTGAAGAATTCTTGAGCACATACAAAACTTCCAAAATACAATTACTTTAATACAACTTTAATAACTAGTGTGTGAAGTATTTAGGCCACTACATATTCAATCTCCATGCTACACAAAGACCTTACACGTAACTATAGAGAAAAGCTTATTTCACAACAGCGAAGAAATAAACTGAAAATTTAAGTTAAAATTAAACAGTACTCCTTAAAGAAGCATGAAGAAAAACAAGTTTTTCCTTCTGTTGGAGAGAACTGTTGTTGTAAGAAAACAAAGAAAAAAAGTACGTCATGTATACAAGACACAGAAATCAAGATCTAGAGCTCTTTATTTCCTCAGAAAAAAGATCCACTGTAAACTTTCACATGGCAGGGCCTACAAAATCCAGTGAAACGTTAAACGGTAAGAGAGTCTGAACTATTAATTATATAAATAAATAGTAGCAAAGCATGTGCAGCACCTCCGCCAACTAAACATGAGGTACCAAGAGAAATGAATTAAACTTACACCATCTCTACATACATGGAATAATTACAGAAAGCACATATTAAATCTACAAAATAATTATTAAAACTTACTTGCCATCTTTTCCAGCTGCTGCAACAGCTTCATTAGCCAGGCATGATGCAGTTTCATCACTGTACCAAAACTGGCTCAGTTGCTGAGAAAAACAACACACAATTATCAACAATGTCAAATCTTCTGAGTATGCTGTGTACAATTAGGTTTTGCTATTCCCACTTCAAGAAAACTAAAATCCATAGCAAATTCTCAGTTCGCAAACCATAAAGATGGTTTTTCCTGACAGTCTCTTTGCTTCCATAATCCCATGACAAGCGGCAGTTAGCTTACACTTTGTGTTGCCAAAGCATTTACTACAGAATCAGGAGAACCAAGTAATACTGAATCACTAACAAAGTTAGCTCAAACACAAAATGCAGATTTGCAATATTTATGTATTCTTAAATTGAGTTGCTTTAGGGGAAGAGGAGAAAAGAAGCTGAAGAGTGACATCACGGAGGGAAATAAAAGGTAAAAGCACTAAATCAGAAGATCAGAAACAACAGGATGAGTGAAAATCTAAAATAACCCAGAGTGTGAATCAAAAAATCAGTCAATCACAAGGAAAAAAAAAGCAGCAAGGCAGCCATCCACAAAAACAAAGAAATAAAATAAGGAAAAGATACAACTTAAAAGGAAACAGAATGGTCTTATTGTTGCATTGTGTTTGTCTCAATTTCAGGGAAGAATCTTCATTGCTTTCATATGCCAAGCTGGAGTTAAAATTTCCAGAAAGGATAGATGCTTCTGTGGGCAGCATTATTCCCTCTCTGTAATTTCACCTAGGTCTCCTACACTCACACACACACAGAACAGACAGACACACAGAACAGACAGACACACAGAACAGACACCTATATCCAGATTTATTACTAAGGCAAATAATCCTACAGTATTATTCTTCATGAATACTGCTACATTTTGCCACTCTAGGAATGCCCCAAGTGTTCCCCTTTTTCATTTTATCATCCATTTATCCACAAAAGAAACCTGCTAAAGGCTGTTCTTCCTTAATAGTCACTAATGCTAACTATGCTTCATTCACTGATGTTTAGTTTCTTACCCAGTCTTCTTCTATTGAGCCAAGAGAATATTGATTAAATCCCTGGGAGGTCTTCATGCTCTCTCTCTGCTGTTGTTCCAGATAGAACTCCTGGAGGGCAGCCAACGTATGGGATGAAAGCTGGGGAACATCATCATCATCATCATCATCATCCATTTTTCTAGATATCAACAAGAAAAAAATTTTTTTTTCAATGGTGAAAGCATTTAATAACAGTCTATTCTTCTAAGGTAAAACATCATCCACCGACACTGGAGGTTTAGTCTAATAGCTAAGTAGGAAGACCTCCTAGCAAGGAGAAGAGCATGCTCTCTCTGCTTAAGAGCTCTTAAATCTGTGAGAATAATGTATCTGCAGAGAGAACTCAGGAACAGCAACAGCACTGTTCCCTTTCTACAGAACACAGTTTTGGCTTATATTCTTATGGGGATATTGTCATTAAATCCATACACCCTTTTCTTTTTTCTGCATGCAGAAAAAAGGGCATTGGTGGATTTTCCAAACCCTTTAGAAATTACTCCCTTCCCACCTAGAAATAAGCTTAGTTACCAATCATTTCTTTCCACGTTCAAAATCCACAAAATTTTGTGTCAAAATAAGTAGACTAGTGTTCTAGGATCAACATCACCTCCCTTGAGCTCCCATACTGTAAAAGACTCCTCTGAATGCTTGAAATCGTCTATAAAGTAAACAAAAGCAGACAAGAAATTCAAGAAGATGTTTTTCTAAGATAAGACTACTCGACTGAGAATTTCTGTTTTTCACACATGAGAACACGGACATAACTAATGTCAAACAGACACAGTGTTTACGAACTGAAAAGTATAGCCATTTTCATAGAACTCATGAATTGAGTTACGTTTCGTGGTATCACTTAACCCTGCAGACTCCCCGGGCAGCTGAACAGCATCCAAACAGCAAGCTAAAGCATTTGTGCCTTCCCAGGAGAGACAGTGCCACCTCGTGGAACAGAAAGTGAAAAAAAGAAACCAAGCACAAGAAAACTGCTGGAGAAAACTAGAAAAAGGTTTTTCTTTCAAGAAACATGTTCTCTTGGCATCTGATCCAAGAATTATTACACGTCATGACTTTACTAGAACTTTAGAACAGGGGGCTACTCTTCTCTTTCTCCAGAAATAGTTTGTAATGAAAGTTAGGCAGAGAGAAATGTGAGCCTTCAGACCTCTCTGCCACTTTAAGATTTATTATAATTTGAAGTATAACTGCTTATAAAACAAGAAGAATATGCTTTTTCTCTTCCCTATTGTTTATTACAATGAAAGCTCCAGAATTCACTCTCTCTTCCCCATTTTTCCCTCTGCGCTGCTCCCTCTCTTTCATCGCGGAGCTTTCAAGACACTTTCCTAAAGCTTGTTTTCTCCCTGCTTGCTCGGAAAACAGTGCAATTCACCTGCTACTCGAAGACTACTCATCAGTGTTCACCCTGCCCTTCCACTGCCTGGGTATGCACCTACGTGGGACAAGAACCAAAGCACTTGGCTTTTCCAGAGCACTGTTTCTCAGCTGGGTTGGCTGAATCTGTCTGCTTGGGGTGGGGGGGGAGACTACCTGAAATTATATGAAGAGCAGGAATAAAGCTGCCAACAGAGGTAACTATCTCTTCTGGAAACTTTAAATCTTCAAAGTCTAAAGAACCTTCTATTCATCAGCCTCATGCAAGTGGAAAATTATTGAGTGAAGCTACCTAGTGAAAACAAAAGATCTACTTCTTCCCTATTTTTTGATAAATAGAAACAAAAAGGCTTTAAAAATATTATTTATTAAATTATGTGTTATTTGAAATTATTCACTATTAAAATTACTGCAAGTTTGCACAGGTAATATAGTTTAGGTTTTGAATTAGACTAAATTTATAGGGTAAATAGCTGGAAGGCTCGCATCACTGTCAAAAAAGTAACAACATCACTAGAGAAACAACGGTTAGAATTCTAAAAAGTAATTTTTTATTTAAAACTGCATTTACTGGCTCTTCGATGTTATTTAAGAGAAACAGTTATGGGCATATTAAAAAACTGCTGCTGCAAACAGGTCTGTTTTGATAGAGTCGCAACAGCAATGACTTTTGCAGAGTTTATAATTAATCTCATAAAGCCCACAAAAGACACATAGAAAGAACCTGGGCTTCTACAAATTCAAATTAAAAATAGGCCCAAAATGTAAGGAAGAAAGTAAACACACTGGAACAAACTATTCAGTAAGGGGGGGATGCTCCACCTCTTAAAGCCTTTTAAAAGAGAAAGCAAGCCTCTTTGGAAGACAAATTGTAGTCAAACACAAGTAATTGATTCCAGCACAGTGAAATGCCCTGCACAACACGGAGGCTCACGTTCAACTGTCAAATGGGTCCTCTGGCCTTTAAAAAAAATAATAAAATAAATAAAATTCAATTAATAATAATTAAAGAGATTCCAGAAGCAAAACTAAATACATGTTCCACAATGTTCCAAGAACATACAATGCTTAGATCCACTTCAGGCTCTAGATACATGAACATTTTTTGTTGGGATGGATGTTATAAGTTTAATTATTCTCCATCTCACAACTTCCCCCCCCCCCACTGAGTGCATCACACACAGAGCAAGCTCGTTTGCCATTATCCCCTAGGCAAGCACACATCTATTCTTTGACACTGGAAGAAAGTAAAACAGATGTGAGCTTGCAGTTCTTAATTTGGAAGCCGAAAGTTTGATTTTATATGTTCAATGAGCCTGTGTATGTATTTACAAGGACTACATCCATGCCCATGAAATAAAACTCTCACAGATAAACTGCTGCTGAAGCAATTATCCATTGTTTCATTAGATAAAAAGGCATATCACCATAGACATTTTTTTCTATAAATGTTACTTTAGCTCAGTTTTTTAATAGCCTTCTTTTCAGTTTGTAAATGAAAGCTTTAAAGAACCAAGCAGCAATTTACTGTAAGGTTGCAAGGAGAGGTAACTCACAACATATGGTAGCAAAATCATATGTACATCTATTAGAAATACCTTCAACATTCAGAATTTCTTCTGAAGGTATGCATGTGATTCATTTGCAAGGGGCCATGAACCTGAACACTGTCTACCTATACTGACTTAAGTCTTCAGCACAAAGACATTTTCCTGCTCTTGCACTACCTCGGAAAACTATTAAAGTGAGTGGGTTTATGTGAACAAGGCTTGTAAATGCCTTTGGCTTCAAGTGAGTAGAAAGTTCTACTATTTGAACACCTCTCTTTACCCCTCCCAAAAAGTGAACTGCTCTCAAGTCCAAAAACAATCCTTAAACTCACTTTAGTCCCATGGCCTGGAAGCCCCACGCTCCACGGGACCTGGGGCAGCCCCAGGTGGCTCCAGGAGAGTCAGCAGCACCACTGCGGGGCCACCCTGTGCTCTGTCCTGCCAACCCAGGCGCCCCACAGAGGGACAGTGCTGCATTTTAGGCATGGCCTCAGATTCAGAGCGCTGAGCACATATAATGCAGACACAGCCAGATTACCTACATTAAAAACATTGTATCAACAGAGCACAAGGTTTAAAACTAGCAAAGTGTCAGGCAGGTCTTCTTAAGTGTTGTATTTGTACCTAATTAAAAAACAAAGCGGAATAAAGAATCCGGAAGATCTCCAAGGATGGCTCAAGAACACTGCAGTTTGGAAAAAAAAAACCTCCCTGTAAAATTAAAAGAATAAATTTATCTTAGAGAAAGAGAGGGAAAAAATGCAGTAAGTACCTACATACATAGCGGAACATAGATTATCAGGATTTCATTCATGGAGTAAAATGGCAAATACCTGTAGCATGGAAAAAGTGAAGACACCACAAGTACACCATATGATCTACAGCTCACACAATGCAGACAGGATTAAGAGATGGAGGAGTCTAGCACCTCTTTAGTCCCTTCCCTGTGCACAGCTGAATCTGCCTCTATTGGCCAATGAGCTGTTCAGTTAAATGTCACCATTAGGTAGGGAAAGTTCTTCAAAGAAAACAAACAAAAAAAAAAAGAAGGCAGATAGCAATACTGAGTAAGAGAGATCCAGGAGATCCAAAGCCACATCTGCACAAGAACACACATTAGGTTCCAGCTCTCATGTATGAAAACTGTTAATTTATGTATCCAACTTCTAAAATAGAGGGGGAAAAAAGCAAAAATAATAAATTAAAAGGAACACTATGGAAAAACTAACTCACCCCAAAACTGCTACAATCTTTTTGTACTCCAATACATATGGTCCATCCATAATTAAGTTATGACCACCCAAAAACCAGTATTCTTTGAGATACATTGCAACTTCTATGCCCAAAGGTACACATGTTCTCCTGCACACACAAGCTCGGACACTTTTAGTCAGCAGGTCAGTTGAGGCATGTGCCCTGCGTGCCCTTGCACCATACCTCACTCCAGGAGTACAGAAAACGTAGCTTACTTCAGCTGTTAGATCATTATAGTTTCACACCACTATTCAAAAGGAATACTCCACTTCTGTGGGTGAGGGCAGGCAGGGTACCTGTACCATACTTGAACAGGTATCCATATGCACATCCACATTTTATATCCATATTTACAGGTATCCACATTTGTAGCCATGCTTACAAAGCCATCTCAAAAAAATCTCTTACTGAAAAGTAAGTGCCTGCTCTTTCAGAGCTTTTACCAACAGATTTCACTGCAGGTGATTGGCTACCATTTCTCTGTCAAAGAGGCAGAGTCTTACCTACTATCTTAAGTCAGGCCTCCCAAACTGTCCACGTAACTTAGAAAGACTTGTTTGGTAAAAGTATAAGCAGAATAACACACTGCTGCGCTGCTAGTTTCCAATATTCATTCTTTTACAATACCCTAAAGAAGCCATCTCATTGTAATAAAATGTCCCCTAGCTGGAGGGGGAAAGGAAAGACTAATGAAAGGCCAAGAAATATTAGTACGACTGCAAAGCCATCCTGTTAATCTCCGAGAGAGGAGGGGAAGAAGGGGATAATGTTAGTCTCTTAGATCTTTTACCAAAAGCACAAAAAGTGCATGTACTACTTCAGAAAAGATTTTATTCTAGAGTAACTTGGATCTAAGGACAGATAGCTTGAAACTTTGAGTAAAATATAACTCTAATTTTCCCAAGCCACACAAATTTGCATTTGAGACAAACAGCTCATCATCTATCATATTTGTAACATGAATCAAGAAAATCTGGGACAATGATATACCTCTGTAATGAAAATCACCTGGCTGCAATCCAGGAGGTGATTGGAGGTGAACAAGATGTCTCCACGGAGGGACTGGGAAGTTAATAAAAGGCTGGAAATACACCTCACTGCCTTAAAAACAGGGATTCACTGCACTCTGTTCAAGCTCCAGCTATTTAACACATACAAGGATCCAAATCCCTAGTCTCCAAACAATCTGAGGGGTGGCCAAAAAGGAATGCTAAACCACAAACACAGTCTGATGGATTCTGTCCCAAACACAGTAAAATGCCAGACAACAAAAGGATCCCTCCTATTGGAAACAAATTATTAAGTTTTTTAAATCTTAAAACCAGGTGATAGCTCAGCTTTTGCTCAATGATATGACAAGATGCCTAGATGGCCGCCCAAGGCACTTTCACAGGAAGGACTGACAGGCCAAACTGTATTAAGCATATCAGACTGAAGTAATTTCAACAAAAGAATTCCTCCTGCTAGCTAGTGTGGTCTAGCTAGAAGAAACTGAAGAATGCCATCTGTTTTGTTGAGTCTTCCTACCACGAATCAAACTTTCTCAGCTGAGAAGCCACCCTCAAGCAAAGCCAGCCAGCTTGCTTCCACGCTGTCAAACACAAAGTTCTTGGGGTCCAGGTGCGACAGAATCAAATGACCTCTGAACAGGATGGCCACGCTGCGAGACTACTACATTGCAAAATCAGAAGTGACAAACCTGCATACAAATCTAAAGCAGTTTTCTTACATATTGACAGTTTCACAGAATAAGGGTTGAGGGACACCTTGTGAACCAGAAGCAGCTCCCCTGCCACAGATCTGAGTGACTCTATTTCAGGATTAAGTTTGGACAGTTTTTTGTTAACATCCATAGCAAACGGTTCGTAAGAAAAGCTGTATTAGGGTCAATCAAAGGTCAATATAGACCAGTCTTCAATCTCCAAAAGTAGCCAAAGCAGATGTCTCAGAAAGAGTGAGAATAAGGCAAGTATATGTGATACTTCCCCATCATGTATTCCCCAGACTTTAACCATTTTCCACTAAGGGGGATGCTTCTGAAACTAAAACAGTTTATTTTGTGAATTTAGTTCTTTTCTAAACACTTTTGCAGCCTCGCTTAAATTCATATGAAGATTTTTTTTATCATCTACAGCGTCCCCTGGTAAGAAGTTCTAGCTTATGAAGAACTACTGCTTCTTGCCGTGAACGTGGCTACTAGCTTCATTTGATGAAAGAGCAAATGCTCGATCCCTTCTCCACTCTTTCCAAACCACTCATGATTTCACAGACATCTGTGCCTCATCCCCCTTTCCTCACTCCGCTAGCTGTCTCTTTTCCATACTGAAGAGTCTTAACCCAGTCCACTTACTGTTTTACAAGTGTTTTTCCATATATTTGCTCATCCTTGTTACCCTTTCTTGAGATGAGGTGACTGCAGCTGCACACAATATTTAAGATACAGGAAACCACAGATTTATATTGTAGTTTGGTGATTTTTTTCTGTTACATTCACTCTTTTCCTACAAATGTGTAACATTTGATGTTTTTTAACTGCCACAGAACACCAATATGATGGTTCCACATAATGATGTATTTTAATTCCAAGTTCTCATGCATGAGTGTGAATGGTCTTACATGAAGAATACGATTATATAGAATTTAATGTGAAATTGAAGAGGCTCTGCCAAGAACTCCAAGATATCAGCACATCTAGAACAAAACTAAACAGCAGATCCAGTCCCTGCAGCACAACATAAAGTGGAAAAAAATAGTGGAACTAGAGAAGGTTCAAGGAGGGCAGTGAGGCATCAAAAGACTAGAACAGGTTTTGCAGGGGAATGAATACGAGAAGTAATTGAGAAGGGGCATGGCAGTCCTCTGAAATCATGAGCGACACAAACAGCATGGACAGAGGTCGACTGCTCTCTGATTTCCAGTGCAAGAACGATAAGGCCACATGGGCTGCAGGAGTCAGGTTCAAAAAAGCCCCAAAGGCGGTCCTCTTGACACAACCCCTACTTGAGCTACAGGACTCTTGTCGCAGGCTACTGTAGATGACGAAATTTTACAGTGTTTCAAAGTGAGACTAAACAGGTTTATAGAAGAGAAACTTAAGACTACTAAATACTTTTTGAATTTGATGTAGTTTCTGTGTAACAGCAGGAAACTGGACGGCTAGTGGACCAAGGAAGGAAGTATGATATATTCTAGCCCTACTCTAATACTTTTTAATAAGCAGCACCTGATTTTGGACACAGCCAGAGAGGGTCAGCAAGCCAGACAGCTCAGAACCACTGTTCTCTTCCGACATGTGAATGATAAACTAACGCTGACAGCTTCCGAACAGGGGGAGATGGCTCTTATCTCCTTGCTCCCTTGCTATGAAACCCCACTGCTGCAACCACATTACCCACGCGCCTCTCCTGCCGCCACAGGTTGGCCACAAAAAGCGCCCTCAGCCCTCGCCGCCCACCAGCCCCCCCCCCCCGCCCCAGAGGCATGCACGAAGCAGAGCACCGCCCTTGCCGAGTCGCGGGGAGCGAAGAGCAGCCCACACCGGCGCTGCTGCCCCCTCCGCAGCCCCAGCGATGCGCGGGCTCCCGCCACCCAGCCGCTGCCGGGGCTCAGGCCCCGCGGCCCGGCCACCCCCGCTCCGCCGCGGCCCCTTCCATACCCCTCGCGGCGGCGCGGTTCCGCCGCTCGGGCCGTTACGTCCCCGCCCAAGGCACGCAGCGCTAACGGCCGCCCGCGGGCAGCACGCGCACGCCCCCGCCCCCCACTCACCAGCAGCCAGATCCCTCCGCTCGCTGCGCACGCGGACCTCCCCCCTCCCCCCTTCACCGCCAGCGGCGCGCGCAGCGCTGCCGGCCAATCAGCGCGCGCGCCCGGGAGGGCGGAGGATCTCGCCTCGAATCAGGGCGGAGAGGGGCGTGGGGGAGGGGGGGCAACGCTTCGCCCCGCCCCCTCGATGCCTGAAGCTGCTTCGCCATTGGCTGGAGCGTGGCCGTCGCCATTGCCGTTGCCGTGACCGCGGGCGGGGTGGGGCAGGCGCGGCGTCGCCGCTGAGGTGATCGGTTCTTGTCAAGGCCGGTGAATCCTTGCTTTGCCCTGCTGTGGCTTAAATTCCAGGAGGAATTTACTTATTAACTATTCTTTTTAATAGTTATTTCCACAGGCACAGAAATCTCAGATACGAGCTTTCAACTTCGATCCTGGTCCTCCTGCCTAAACTGTTTTCCTTTTCCCATCTGTCTCGCCCACCTTCCCATTATAATTAAACGTTTCCATCTTCCTCCGCATTAAGGTCACCAAGATAGTCACAAACTGAAATTCCTAAATCTTCACCAATTTTCTGCAGTCTCTTTCACAGCTAACGACCCTACAGGCAACAGTGAAAAAAATCTGAGGAAAGATGGTGGTGAGGACTGACACACAATAATCATTTACATTCTCTTCCATTACCAAAAGGTTCCTGATGCTCTTTTAAGATTTGTGGTTATTTCAAATACCCTTTCAGAACTCTCTTGCAAACTGACAGAATTCAAGTTGTTTTTTTTTTAATACATGTTTACAAGGATAGTAAGTTTTACTTGTATATTCCTTGTTTGAATTAACTCACTCAACCTTTCCATTGAGGCATGCTTCTTGACTACCTGTTTCTCATTTTGTGATGGTACCATGTGCTTTTCTGGCACTTCTTGTAATATGATATTGCCTGAAAATAACTAAGAACTTCCTTCAGCACTTTTTTTTTTATTCCTTCCTTATAAAATCTGGTCTCACCATCATAATTTGTAATATACACTTCCATTATATCTCTATTGCTCACTGAGTCACCTTTAAATAACCTCATAAAAGCTGGCCCAAGGGATTTTTTAGAATCAAACCAGCATCAGTTTCTTCTCCTGTTCTTTAGACGTTCCAAGCAGTAATGAGCGTAATAAGAAACTGCTGGGTCTCGCTTGCACACTGTTGCACTTCATCAGATGCAACACTTCACTATTTATGGCTGAATCGGAAAGTCACTTGCTCTAGCATGGAAGATTTTCCTACATGCGCTGCACCCATATCTATCCACGTTACCACTATTGATGTAATTTAAAACCCCAAATCCCCTTTTCCTTGCAGTGCATTTTCCTTGCAGCACCTGACATCTGCACAGTATGACTGAATGCAGTAAGAAGTCTAGTCAAGTGTCCCTTGTCTGTAGAAGCTAAAGTCAATTACCTATTTAATTGTAAGGATTTAATGCAAGTTTGTAAAAGATTTTATATGAAAAACATTACATAAAGGGCTGATAGATAAAACTGAAGGACAGCAGGGTAAAGGAGACTGTGCAGATGCATACTTTCATGAAGTCCAGATTTCCCTGAGCAATTGTCCCTCTTACGACTAATGATCTTTTTTCCTTACCAAAAGGGTTACAGAGATCATGTAATAAAACACAGGTGGCTGGGGGGAGGGTATGAGGGGCAACATTATTTAGGTTCTTATATCATATTTGGCATTATTTGGCAGATAGTATTTGGCAGCAAATTTACAGCTCAAGACTTCTCTTGAATCTGAGTTACAAGATGGCCTTAGAAGAGAAAACGACCCTTAAGGAGGAAGACAGGTTATGTCTTGAAATACAACTTCTTTGGGGGGTGAGGAGAAACAAACCACGAATATGAAAACACCTGTAAAGTGCTCCCTGTAGGAAATTTCTTACAAGTGATCAGGTTTTACTCTTTCTCAATCCTTTTTTGCAGAAAAGTACTCCTAGTTAAGCTGTCTATACTGTATCCTTTTCACAGATAATGACTTTTCTTTGAATTACAGCAGTGACAGTGGCATCGCTAATACTTTAATCTGCTGCAACAGACCATTGCTGCTGATACTCTGTGTTGGATCAGTTCAGGAACACAGTACAAAATAGACATTTTAAAAGCACAGTTTTACCCTGGAAAGTAATAGCAATTTTTCACTCATCAAGTTTTTGAGGTTTTTTTTTAATCTCTCTCTCTTTTTTTTTTTTTTTTTTTTTTTTTACTGACCAGGGTTTATATGGTTGAGTCCTCTTGCAATAGCACAAGCCATAGCCATATGAAAGTGTATGCATTCACCATTTTTAACTATACTAAAATAAAATTATTAAATTCCAGTTGTAGAATCTTTGCTGTTGCCATTATGTATGTCTAAAAATTTATGAAGAGCTTTCCCCCCCCAATTCTTGAGACATTTTTAGGACTGGCAAACCAACTGCAAGTTTCACTTGGAAGACAGCCAAGCATGCAATACTTTACATTACAAGGATCATATCTAGTGAATGTCAACATAATCCTACTTCTGAAAAAGATGGAAAATAACATAAAATGAAATACTGTATTTACAGAACAACCTGTAATATCTCATCTGTGCAAAGAAAACCTCGCTGTGCTTTTTCTTTCAGTACTGAGTTCCTCCAATATAGAGTAAAACATCCATTAGAGCCCAGCCAGGTAGGTACGTGGGCCACGTGCATCACAGCTTCCCAAGAACTTAGGTCACACTGTAGCACAGCTCATCAGGCAGCCTTTTCAAGCCTTTCAGTCAGGCCTCTGACTCAAATTCAGGCTCTGAATTCAAGTGGAGTAGTAGCCTTCATCTTTAACCAATCTGTGGATGCCCAACTCTTTTCCTAATGCAGATGCAAATTAAGAAATACCAGAGTGGTAAGTTGTTATAATGCCTCCCTTCTCTTTTGTCAGTCTTTGTGGATCCTTTGCAAGTATTTCAGGGACTGCAAAAAGGTCTACAAGCCTTCAGATCGAAAAACGCTCTACTTAAAAGTGGCCACTGGGGGAAAACTCGTGGTATTTACATTCTAAATGGATTTTACAAGTCATTTTTGAAAAACTGAGCAAAATTACCAGTATCTATACCATTGCACATTTTAATATCCATTGACCATACTATCTGCTGTTTTCTCCAAAAATGCAGCTGGAGCGATGAAGGCTCTTCCCAGGACAACCACGAGATACGTGCTAACTTGCAGACTTGATGGAATTTCTGGCCAGAGCCTTCTCGTGTTTTTGTTCCCACCCCCCTTCCCAAACAAGGAGGTAATCACTCTGCCATCACAAGAACCAGGAAGGAAAATATATAAAATATATTTAGCAAAACCAGTAAAATTAAAGTGGAACAGAAAATGCAGTCAAGTAGCAAACATTATGTACAGCAGCAGATTTTTTACAGTTTTTCCTATACATACCTCTGCACTCATTTCACACACTCTTTTTAAGGAGGAGGAAGAAAACAGAAATAGGCTAGCATTAAGAAAGAAAACATTTTTTCCTGAACAGTAAGTGGGATTTATCACTGTTTTTGCTTTTGAAACTCCAATTCAGGCTATAGATACGTCTGAGGAGAAGAAGAAGAAGAGGACATAATTTTCTCAGTCCCTAGATTCAAATTACACTGTCCTCCTTTTACAGATTATACTGGTATTTTAAATACAGTTACACTCACAGGATCTAGACATTATCTGGGCATCTTAAAGGATGTAGGTAACATACATTTTAACTAAGATACGAAACAGGTATCTAATTTTTCCAGCTTTCCTGAGGCTGAGTGAATTGTTTAAATACATGTGCGCTTATCAAAATCCAAGTTACAGTACATTTTTAACAGTAGTTTGTTAAGAAATCATGAAAGTGCATAACAGCCTAAAAGCAGGCAAAAGTATTTTAGAAGAACAGTCTTTTCTTAAAATGGCAGAAGAATATAAGCCTTCCCCAAAGTAGCGTCGATCTTGTGAGAGGACATCAGTGATCTTCCTAAAGACTCCAGAGTGTGGTGGGTTTTTGGTTTTGTTTCGTTTTGTTTCCCCCCCGAGTAACAGCAATCATTTGAATGAACAGAAGACCACAAAAAGTATTGGTGCAGTACTGAAATAAAGAAAAGATCCTGATAACTTAATAAACCAGTAGATGTGAATGAAGCTTTCAAATCAACACTTTCATTGGAGTCTAGCGATGACTTTCATTCAGTAAACAGCATACACAGCGACAGGCTGGAAGTGATTTGAATTCACCACAAACCCAAACAGTATCATCCAAAGCATTAAGTTAAAGCAAATGAAGCACACGCACCTTCGCGACAGTGAACAGTCGGCCAGACACCGAGGGAATGAGAAAGGGAAGCCGATCACATGCAAGGCTGCTACCTTACTCCAATTTGCAAGGGCAACACAGCGGCAGAAAAACCAAATTGATGGATGTTAAGTGACAACTGTTGTTCCATGAGATTCAAAGACCGATGGAGGATGAACAATAATGAGCGATACATTAGTCACAATGGGTAATTTCAGTGTTTTGGGAGATGTAGCTTTGTCTGGCTTTGTCTGTCTAGCTCTTATCTAAATAAAGATTGTTTTATTATTTAACTAATGAAACTTACACTGGTAGTATCAAATTTCAGTTCGGTTCCAAAATGGCACTCTTTCCCCCCCGCCAAAAGTGTTGAATAAATTACAGTGTTTACTAATCCCACTAAGATTACACTGGTTGACAAATTCTGGGATAACATTTGCATTACAGATTTGTTTCTCTTCTTACAGATTAGCTTGATTTTTTCCACATCAAGGTTGCAAATTGTTTTTACTTTCTTCTCCTTCCCTCTCCCCGTTCATTTAAGATCTTCTTGTTGATCTGCCAGACAAATTCCATTTGGAAGGTTAAGACTTCCTACCTTCTTGCTTATTATAAGTGGCAAATAGTGAAGAAAAAAACCCTAAGTCCACAATATATAATTGAAGCAAATATAAGTTTCATAAAGGCAAAAATGAGTATTTTTTGCATACACTTACACAAACAAATGTGAATAAAGGCTTTGTACCCAAATCATTCAAGTTTATTCCAGACCTCATAGTTATGGTAAAGCAAAATAGTTCAATTTTCTACATGAAAGGCTCTTGGATACGCTGCTGTTTTTCCATCTTGCCAGCTGCTTTCAGGAATTTGTTCTTAATTACCTTAAATGTTTCTGTCCTTCACCAGAATGCTCACTTAACTAAACCAGGCCAATATAAATATATTGTTGCAATAATTTTACTTCTCTAACCAATAAAATTCAAGCGATACATACAACCAAGATGTATAGCAAGCTGTCACCATCATAGTCGTAGCGTAGTTTTACTTTCAGGATTTGTGAAACTTTTTTCTCTTTTTTTTTAAAATAAGATTTGCATGTGTCAAAGTAAAAGGGGAACAGCACAAAATAAGTGCTGTTCACCCAAATGCAATTACATTATCGCACATTAAGAACTCCTGCCAGTAATTGAACTTTTCTGAAATGCACACAGTAACACATGCATACTGCTGCATACAACTTACATGGGAACACATCACAAGCCTAGAGAAAATTTCTAGGCCAGATATCCCAATAAACTGTTTAGATTAAATCTACACAACCAATTCAAGACCCAGTAATTTGTATTCCTCCTGGGTATACAAACGTCACCAATAATAGTGACCTGAAAAGTCACCAATAAGCTTTTTTTTGGAGGATAGTGGAATAAGTAATTTGATTATAAATTCATTAACAGCCACTATTGACAACTGTTAAATATTTGTTTGATTTTACTCCAGTGTGAGATACTTCTGCCGCACACCTATTCACATTTTTTGCTGTTGATGGACAAACTCATGCCTTAAGTGCTGATGTAAATCTAAAGTTACCCAATTAACTTCAACTGAATTACTGCTAATTCACAGTAGCAAAAGAACACAGTTAGCTTGAAGTTTCATAATGTTCATATTTGTTTCTACTATAAGGAGCCATAACAAATGCTATGTCAGGGATTCAACAGGTGAGAATTTAGAGAAATAATATTAAACAAGAATACACACACATCACACGCGGCCAAAACAAAATAATAAAAGTCTTTAGTGAAAAACAATTTTATCCTCCTCCTGCTTATGGATCTTAGAAATACAGAAAAATATTGATTGCAAAATTGAAAATTCAGTTGTGATAAGGCTCGATTACACAGCCATTTCCCAAGTCTTATTGCAACAAATTGTGAAATATTTCTATGCAACTTCATATGTATCTACCTATGCATCTTCAACTGTACAAGTAAAACAATACTTGAAATTAACTAGCACTTCAATCCCTGCCTTTATCTTTATTTTTTATAAACTCAAAATAGTACTGAATTATACATTTAAAATATTTACATATTTGACTGACAGCAGTACCAGCATTTATTGCCTTAAAACTGCAAGTTCACTGCATGGAGGTTCCTTAGTTTGCACAAAGGGAACAAATAAAAGTGGATTTTATTTTTCCTAATTATAAAATCTAGTATAATTCAACGGGAGACTGAAATGTGTTGAGGAATGCTATTGGAAGGTATTTCAAATATCAACCTGTAATCGACTGGAAAACTGAACGGGCAGTATCTTCTGCCTGAGTTTGGAGGGGTCTTCCAAATCTCTGAGGAGAATGGCTTAAGATGACCTGGAAAGCAGGACTGGGAAAGGAAGAAACAGAAAAGTAGACTCTACTTCCATTCACCGGGGAGAAGGGAAGGCCAGGCATATGCTCCATCTCCAGTGCTAGGGCGCCAGTAAACCTAACGCTGAAAAAAAGGGTTTGTAAGACAGCTGAGCGCTTACGGCTCTAGAGCAACCCATACTTCATGATTTGCTTCGTGACTAGTGCCGGGAAGCACTAATCCGGTTTACCGCGAAGAAGGTCTACATGATCGACTTAAATTAAGAGCAAGTTCAGAGGGGTGAGGGTGGGGTGAGGAGGGGAACCCTGGCTTTATATGTTTGAACCATATCCTCAGGCCGCGGTTAAACCGAGTGGACCTGGCGCGACCAGAACAGCCTGGGGCCTGGAGAAAGGAGCGGTGCTTGTTCTTAGCGGAGGAAAACCCCCAGAGCTACCCCCTCGAGTGGCACTTGTCACAGGCAGAGGCACCGAAGCCTGCATACGCACAGAAGCGACCACCCTCTCGCTACTTAGACCAGAACTGAGGCACGCTGGTGAGGAAGCATATCTTATTTAAGAAACCACCTTTTTAACTGGCTGTAATTGAAACAACTACAATTTACAGTATTACTGTCCTGCTGTGCACCGCTTCTGTGGAGAACTGTACTACTGCTGCCTCCACTGCGCTTCAGAATTAGGAAAATCTTCCGTTTTCATTACAGTAAATCTTACACCTCACAAAAATTAAAATTAAAATATTTAATATTTACAGAGCATTTCAGATCCTCAATGCATTTATAGGCATAAACTAATCCTCACAACAGCCCTGTGAGGTAGGTAGGTATTGTCGCTATTTTTTTTGTTTGTTTTTTGTTTTTTTTAAACAAAGATACAGTTTTAGCGACTTGCCGATGGCCACAGTGGACCCAGTGGAAAATCTGATACAAAATTAGAGGAGACTGGCTCCTACTCCTGCACTTATATTCATAAGCTACTTCCATAAAAAACACCCCTTACGTAATTATTTATCTGAAACTGAAATTAAAGAGTTCTATTATAGAAATGCTGCATTTGTTTTTCTGAATAGTTTCACAGATCACTGAAATTAGAACTTGCATTACCTTTCCCAGCATTAGATTATAAATGGACAATTGACTTTTCTGTGCAAGCTTGTTTCCTACAACTACATGGCTTAAATAAAAAAGGGATTTATCCAGGTAAACACTGGGGCTTTAGTAAGTGCTATGCACTGTCAAGGAGATGACCCAGATGCAAATCCCTCTTTCAACTAGTAGGATTTGGACATGCTGAGAAAACAAGTTTCTCATTCCTGAGGAAAGCAGTGAGCCCTTTATCACTAACCAGTGAAACACAAACTTTTGGGCAATAAGCAGTAGCAGATTCTGGTGGCAGTCAGTGACGATGATTAAGGCATAATGCATGTAAAAGTGGAAGTTTAATGCAGTCCACTTCTGCCTGTCTGTGTGTCCCTGCGCTTTGTAGGCCTTGAATTTCATGATCCAACTAGACAGTCATGCTTGCCAGCATCAGAATAAATAGGTTGAACCACAGAAAATCATTAGGCTAGCATTTGAAATAGCTATTACAATCGGATAAGGGCTGGAGAAATGGGAAATAAACTACCTGAATTCTTGAATGAAAACACTGGGGCAATAATCTATTTTAGTAAGAAAAGAAGTCTTATGTCTAGACAAATATATTTATTACAACTATATCATGCAGCATTTATAATTAAGTTTGAGTTGCATGTTTTTTCAAAAAAACACATGCATTTTTAAAATCATTATTCACTTTGCACAGTGAATGGAAAATCAATGCAGTGATGCTACAAAATTTTAAAACAGTTACTTGGAGCCAACTCTAGGTCCACTGAAAATGGTCTATGAATCTTTCTTATGGACTTGAATGAGCTTTGCATCTAGATCTACAGCAGGTGGATGTGTGGAAGGTCACCAAAGGATGGGAGGCAAGGGGGGATATCCAAGCCACACAGTTTAGGGATAGAAGCAGTCACCTAGCCAGCAGGAGTATGAATTAAGAAAACTTCTTCCCAGAAACTTTTGTAACAGCTTCATAGATGTCACTAAACAGAAACATCTTTGCATTTGCTCTAGAAGAAGCTTAGAATAGTATGGAAAGATCAAAGTTGAACACACAAGAATGGAAGGAAAAAGAAAACAAGATAGGAAGAATGTTGTCTAACATAACATTAAGCAATAAAATTCTTTTAAAAAGACCCTTACGTGGACAGTTTCCCTTTAATATATAACATCAATTTTAAATGAAGGACAAAAAGTTTTAAGCAATCATCAAAACTAATCTTTGAAAGTAATTGTTCATACTTAATTTAGTAGGTCTTCATAATCAAAACATATTTTATGTCAGTGCTTGTGACAATATGATGGGCCTGATTAGAAAAGCAATGGGTAGGCATATTACTTTATTCTGAATATTAACTAAATTCATACTCCCATTCATCAGTTACAATATTCAAGAGGATTTCCAAATTTTAAAATTCATAAATATTTTTAAATATTAAGCCAGCTTGAGGGCAAAAAGTGAGAGTGACAGCGCTAGTTATAAGAGAAATGAGGATTGAGAACATCGGTTTTGCAGTCAGATACAAAAAGGTTGAAGGTATTTGCACTTTTTTTTTTTTTTTTTTTGAGACTTTGGCCTAGATGTTTGATGCTTGAGTACATCACAGCAAACCAGCAGTTCCTACTGCTGCTTGTGTTCCTAGGCTTTAATGCCCCTCATACGAGAGAGAGAGAGAGAGAGAGAGAGAGAGAGAGAGAAATAATCAAGTTTTAGAAAGGCTGCACTACAGAGTGTACAAACTCAAATTCTAGAAGCAGCTCCAAAAACAAGGCAAAAACCCAAGCAACAACAACAACAACAAAAATCAGACATTGGAACAGTTTAAAAACAGGATCTGCTGGGATCGTTATCATTAGTGCAAATGCACAGCCAAGAAAGCTTCTAAAGAAAAGGATTCATTTTTCCAGGAAAAATTTGAGGGCAATATCCCTGTTCTAAAACACTACACAAATTATCTTAGAATACAGGTTGGAGAGGTATATTATCTAACACATTTTATGGTTGCTTTTTAATGGGTAAATCTGCCCTCACCCAGTTCTCACATAAATTAAAAGAGAAAAGTATACTGACAAGATAGTATTTTTGGCCTTGTAGATCCAAGCCTGAGATGGGTATGGATTTCACTAAAAAATAAAAAAAGCCCTAGATCACTTATAGCACAATAGTACAGATTTATGTCTTTTTACTTCTGGCTATTGTAACTAATTTTGAGATGAACGGCTGAAGGATGGCACAGAGTTGCAAACATGATGCTATACACAGCCATGTAAAGGTGTATATACTGTACATTTTATATAAATGTCAAAAAACAAAAACATGGGAAACATTCAACAGCATAATCTAGCAGAGGTCTTAAGCAAAAGGGCCAACTTCTCCTGCCTCCATGTGTTTCCACAAAAAGGACTGTTACTAGACGTGCAGCCTCTATGTTTGCTTCAGTATTCTCTGGCTCAAAACTAGAGGCAGAGCATGCCCGCCTTCTGTGCCTTTGTGCCACTCTCCCGTGTTGGTCCACTATACTCAGGGCACTGTAACTCTGCTATCATAATAGCTAAAGTGCTGATATAAAAAACTGAGCAAGAGCAGAGCAGCAGGGAGGGCTCTACAGAAGGCGAGCTTCTTTCAGGAAAAACAAAAATCCCTCTCAACAGTGCAGATCTTAATCTTTCTCGACTCAAATCAGCTAAGTATGACCTTTGGGTAAAAGGGTTTCAAGCCCCTCTTCTAGCATAATTGTTTTACCTAATGCCCCAACTCAAAAAAGTCCATGTAAGTCAATAATTTACACCTTCTGCGTTGTTATTGCTTTAGCAAACAGTTCAGTGTAGAAATACATTGCAGTTGTGTGCAACCTGGAGAGGAATCAAAACAGATACTGAAAGTAAAACTACACATGAACCTTGCATTAGACACTCATTCCAAAATGACACGTCAACATGAAGGGCTGCAATATGTACACAGCAGCTTAATGCCAACATCCTAAACCAACTCTGAAGACTCACATCTTGCCTTAGATTTCTTATCTAAAGTATGTGAACTTTTTTTTTTTCCTTTTAAATTAAGGCAAGGAAATGGCTACAGTTCCTAAAGTTCATTTTAGGGGAACAAAAATATACACCTTTTTTCTTCTGAACTTTAGGCAGCAGAACATAATGTAAAAACCTGCATTACACTGAACATGCAACTTCAGGTTGATGTAGAAAAAACAAAACTAAACACAAGTTAAAATACCATTTTGGTGTTGGTTTTTTTCCATTGGAACACAAACTCAAACTTTAGAGAGGAAAAAATAAAGCTTAAAATCAGCTAAACTATTTAGAGCTTTGTATGTGTCTGCTTCACACTCTAACATGGTTTTGGGTAGAAAAAAAATCTGTATGTTTATCTGGCTACTCATTTTAAACGAGTTGGGGGGGGGGAAGGCACTGAATTTACTTTTCATTGTGCCCATATCTGTTTGCACGTATACAGAAAGAATTTAAATTCAGATTTTCTGTCCATTCTTTTCACACACAAGTATGACAGATTGCAGCTAACACATAATAGCAGAAGCTGATTCAAAGTTGACCTCTCCTATTCCACCGTGTTATGTTCAAACTTCCAGGCTCTCTAAAATCTGAGATGGCTGCAAAGAACCCAGAGACAGGTACAAGATTTAGTCAGCATTCAGCATTTCTCAGTGCATTTTGCAGAAAGGGTCTAAAGTAGGCATAGAGTTTTGTTGTTTATTTTACACAGAGAAGTCCACCAACATTTGCCATAAATTCTTCTAAACTCTTTAAGAAGGCCATCTTCTGCTTACGGTCCAGTGTAGGAGGAGTGCTGCTTGCAGTAAGCTTGTTGAAGGCATCTGCTAATCGCTGGTAAATTACTGGATCTTGCTGAGTTGATAGCAATGTTTCAACTAGCTCTGAATATTCAGCCTGTTGAATAAACAACAGTCTTATTAACTTCAAACAAAAAATTGTATACAACTTCTCTCACCAGGACAAAATCCAGAATCAAACCTGTGACAGAGACCCATCAGTATTTCTCCACCTGTGATCCAGCTTCACCCGCTAGCGTATCAGAAGTGCACCCAGACCTGCAGCCTTTCCCCTCTTCTGAGCCAGAGAAAGCCTTTCAACCACTCTAGTTTCTTCAGAAAGGCTAAAGAAGCCTGTAGAGCTAAGCACCATGCTTTGTAACGCAGAGTAAAAAGAAAGCTTTTGGCACTCCCTCCAGTGTGCTTTCCAGCTCTCCCGTAGCACTGGCTCATTTCTATAAACTGCACTTCTTCCTTCCTTCCTGCCCCACGTTGTGCATGCCTTACCAACCAATTGTACCTCGAATTTTCCCCTTTCTAGATTCCTTACCCTGAGACAGACAGATGTTACACAAGAATTTCTCACGCTCACTTGGGCAGAAGTGGAGAAGAAGAAACATGTTAAACAGCTAAAGAGACAGTGAAAGAAACATTGAGGGTTTGGAGAATGATGGAAAACTTGCTGCTGTTTAGGGAGTAACAGGCTCCCGCTCGGCTGCCGTGGGGAACACCAGTTCAGCTGGGAGGCAGGGGCACAGCTCCCAGAGTGGAGTTAACAGACTATGGCAGTCTGTGCACCAGGGGATGAGACGGGGACCTAAAAATACTGCTGGGGGCTGAGATCTAAGCTGTTGTTATGGAAAGACTGCTGAGGCTCACCCAGCCCTCAGACTACTACTGCTGGTTGTTCATCCACATGCCACCAGTGACACTGCCAAGGGACATGTGGAGCAAGCCAGAAAGACTACCGAGCTCTGGGAGCAAAGGTGAAGGACTTGAGAGCCAGGTCCCAATCCCCTCAGTTCCACTGGTGAAGGGGAAAGCCTTGGGGAGTAGTGGACACATCCTGAAGTTGACTCCAGTGGCTGCTGTCACAGGCAGCACTGTTTTTCATGACCACAGGTCTCTCTTTGAGGGATGAGGGCTGCTAACAAGAGAGGGGATGCATTCAATAAAGTAGTTTAAGAACATCTTTGTCAATAGGCTTGCCAGTCTGAGAAGGGATTTAAACTAGGTATATTGGGGGATGGTGGTAGCAGCTTGCAGTTAAGTGAGGGGACAGAGACCAGGTGTAGCAACAACACAGGGCAGGGTGATGGGTACAAGAGAGTGCTCAGGAAGGACAAAACAGACCAAAAGGAGGCCAACCTCAAATGCCTGTGCATAAATGCATTCAGCCTTGAAAAGAAACAGGAAGAGCTAGAGCTCTAGGTGCAGACGCAGAACCGACATCACTGCAATAACTGAGGCATGGTGGGACAGCTGCATGACTGGTGTGCTCTGATGGATGGATAGAAGCTCTTCTGGAAAGACAGGCAGGGAAGAAGAGGATGAGGGATTGCCCTTTATGTGAAAGGGCAGCTCAAATGACTGGAGCTCTTCTACGGGTTGGGCAACCAGCCGGCCTAAACCGGGAGTCCGTAACTGCACTCCAGTGCAAGCAGGACACATGCAGGAGGTAGAAGCAAGAACAAGCTACAAAGGAGGAATACAGAAACACTGCCTGGACATGTGCAAATGACAATAGAAAAGCGAAGTTCAACTAAAGTTGAAACTGGCAATGGACATGAAGAACAGTTTCTACCAGTACATTAACAGTAAAAGAATAAAAAGGGAAAATGTTGCTGAATAGGGCAGGTGATTTAGTGACAGCAAACACAGATATGACTGAGACATTCAATGCTTTCTTTGCCTTGGTCTTCACTGACAGGTTTTCCCAGGCCTTTGACTAGAGATAGAGTTCAAGGAGGAGAAGAACTACCAGTGATAAAGAGGATCGAGTTAGGCATCTCTTGAGAAATTTCAACCCATACAAGTCCACGAGACTCGATGGAATTCATCCAAAGGTGCAGAAAGCTGGCTGATGTCAATGCAAGGCCACCCCCTATTATCTCTGAAAGACTGTGGAGACTGGGGGAAATCCACAGCACTGGAGAAAAGCAAATGTTGCACCCATCTTCAAAAAGGGAAAGGACAACGATATAGGAAACTGCAGGCTGGTAAGCCTCACTTTAGTCCCTGAGAAATCACAAAGCAAGTCTTCCTGGAAGCCACTTCTGGGAACATGAAGGAGAAGGTGATTTGGAACAGTCAGCATGGGCTTACCATGGATAAATCACACCTAACCAACCTGATTGTCTTCTATGATGAAATGACTACGTCTGCGGATGAGGGAGGAGCAGTGGGTGTTGTCTTCCTTGATTTTTCATAAGGCTTTTAACAGTCGCCCATAGCATCTTTGTAACCAAGCTGGGACATTATGGTTTAGATGGGTGGTCTATTACACGGATGAAAAACTGACTGTATCATCAGCATCAAACAGTTGTGGTTAATGGTTCACATTCTGCCTGGAATCTGGTTACAAGTGGAGCTCAGGAGTCTATCCTGGGACCTGTCCTGTTCAGTATTTTATCAGTGACCTAGAGGAAAACAGGAAATGCACTCGCCTCATCTATGGATGAAAGCACACTGTGGAGTGGGGAGAGGGATACAGCTGATGCATCCAGAGGCAGGGCTGATGCAGATGCATTCAGAGACCTAGACAGGCTGAAGGAATGGGCTGACAGGAACCTCAAAATTCAAAAAGGACAAATGCAAAGTCCTGCAACTGGAAGAGACTAGCCCCTTGCAACAATACAGACTTGGAAGTGACTGGCTGGGGAGTAGTTCTGCTAAAAAAAAAAAACAAAACAAAACAAAAAAAACCCCTGAGGGTCCTTGGACAGCAAGCTAAACGTGAGTCAGCAGTGTGCCCTACCTGCAATGAACACTAACAGCATACTGGGCTGTATTTACACGCATGCAGCCAGTAGATCAAAGAAAGTGTTTATTTCTCTACACAGCACTTGTTAGACTACACATGCAATACTGTGTCCGGTTTGGGGCTCCCTAACACATGAAAGATTTTGATGAACTTGAATGAGTCCAGCCACCAAGATGGCCAGGGGCTGAAAGCACATGACTTACAGGCTGCTCAGAGAGGCTCTGGAATATCCATCTTGGAGGTTTTCAAGACCAGGTTGGAAAAAAGCCCTCAGCAACATGGTCTGGATTCAGTGTTGACCCTACTCTGAGCAAGAGGTTGGACTACAGACCTCCTGAGGTCCCTTCCAACCAGAATGACTCTGATTTCAGCCAGATGCACAATAGCCATTGTCCATTAACAAACAAGTGGTTTTCAAGTGTCTAAATGTCATACCTGATGCAAACACACTAATGTGTAGAATGCTTCACCTGCTGCAGTTGTCATTTCTGTATTGTGCTTCTGAAGTACCAGCATATCAAAGACCATCTGAAATCACAAAACAAGAGCAGTTACAGAAGAATTCTGAGATGCAGGCTTAACTTTTTTGCTTTACTAACAACAGCTGTTGAACTTCATCTTCACTCTGATAACAATGAAGAACTTGTATTTACAAACATCCACGTTTTTTTGAATTTTAGGTACCAGTAATTGGAAACTAAATTCTTTTAGAATCTGAGTCTTGGCTTAATGGCACAAATTCGAAGCACTGAAAGCTGCTATGGATTTAAATGTGTTTTCAGAAAGAAACAGCATCTCTCGCATTTTTCTCCAAAATCTGCTGATAACCCAGAGAAAGAATGAATCTTCCAGAATAAAACAGGAAACTTGTTCCTCAAGTTCTGGAGATCCCCACAGCTCACAGAGAGCCAAATAGGGAACAGATTAGTAAGACTGATATTAGAATTTTAAGTGGGAATTTAGGGAAAAGGCAGAAAGCTATATTAACTTAGAAGAAATATAAAGATGAGTAAAAGGTGTTTCTCATTCTCTCAGCTTAGCTGATGTAAGCTCTTCATGAGCAGTCCCCCATAGTCTGGATGTCAGTTTGGCAAGAAGAGATTACGCCTTAAGCAAAACGGAAATCTTTACTGAATCAGGAGACCAGCAGAGAAGTTCCCCAACTAATTTATTCCCAATTAGCATGGACCTGGCTGCTATTAGTTCATTTGAAAATTCAGTGAGATGGAATGGATGGTTCTAAAAGGAAAGTACCAAGCATGGCACTAGATTAAGGCATAATTTATCAGATAAATTGAATAAATGAGAGCATTTTCTTCTTTTATTCTAGTACCCAACTATGCTTTCTCCTGCCTCTTGTTCTAGTACCCTACCTAGCCTTCAGTTCACACAGTTCTGGTACCTTCTATTTCACAGCTTTCACAGTTAAATTTAACTGCTAAAATTGTTGATCACCTTCATTCTAGAACTCATGTACAGAGCACAGAAAAATAAACTGCACTCTGATAAGCAGAGGTCTTTTGTTGATTGGTGACAAGTGATTTCCTCCCTCTGTGATTCTATCCTTCCTTGTACTCTAGTCCAGTGTCTCTAGTCCATGACCTCTTTCTCCTTACAAGTTTTCCTGCCAGTTCTTTAAGCGAGGGACTATTCCTTACTATTCTTGTATGACAGCAATTAATCTACTAAAATGTGATCACCGTTTGGCCTCTTGACACTACCTATAACAAAAAAAACAAAGTAACATGCAATAGTTAGATAACTTACCTTAAGAAAGTGCCTTGTTGCTAGAAAGAGGGTTGAATCTGTTTCTTGTGCTTTTGCACACTGCTCTGCTAATGGTGTTACAGCCTCCAGACAGAGCTGGCAAACCTCAGAACTCATTCTGATAAAAAGTGTTAAAGAATCAAAGTCAGATTTCAGCCCTGAAATTGTAGTAAAACTTCTCAGTGCTGTCATTCAAAAATATTTCAAATTCTTATATGCTCCAAGATTTCTTTTTAGTACAGCACTAATAATAATAATAATAATAATAATAATAAAGCAGACCATTGCAACTTTGTCGCCTTCTTTTATTAGCTACACACCCTAAGGTAATATAACCCTCTCTGACATAACATTTTCAGAAAGAGTCCCTTATGGTCAAGCTCATCTGTTTCTGACACGTGCCGCAGATTAGTGAAAATGGTGCTCCCATTATAAGAGGGAGAGCCCATTGGCAACCTGACAGGAAATGCTCTGGAGCCAGCCCAATGGAACAGCAGCAGTGTTTTGCATTACCAGCTGAGAAACTAATTCAGGAATGGCTTTTGGATACCAGCTGAAGGCTTATGAAGTTACACGCTCTGAAGTGAAGTAATGGAGGAGGCAGGAATGGCTGCCAGAAAAAACTTACACACTAAACCACTTAAACACTGCATTCAAGCAACACGAGTCAGAGGAAATTCAGCTAATACCAGAATCTCAGAAGACACTACAGCGAAACTCTCAATCACCAATGGAAAGCAGAGGGTAAAAGCTGATTATAGATACAGAATTATATATACACATGAAAAACATACAGAAAATGAAAAAAGGCAAAGGAAGAAATCAGAATTCTAATGTGTATTTGTAAAAAACAAATTAAATATTTAAACACTCCCAAGCTCTACAAAGGATACGATGACATCCCTAACTCCAGTGAGTACATTAGGCTCTTAAAGAGGTCCTCTGGAAGCTGTGGAATTTTCTCAGGGAATATCTCACAGATGAAAGTGATTAATTTGTAATATTGATTACACAGGGATGGAAACTGTCAAAAGAAAAACATGGTCATTTTAGAATTAAGTAGCTCTATCCAGACATTATTTCCAGCTGCACAAAGAGACAGGACTGATGCTTTCTCCTGAAAAGACAGTTATGGTAGACAACTTCAGAGTCATTAGTGGCTGTAACTACAGTAGCAAATAATGTGGTGCAATAGAAGCAGATTTGCAAAGCGGAAAAGCTGGTGGTGGGAGGCCAGCATGCATCTGTACACATTTGTGGAGTTTTACTTCAGAGATGAGCAAGTCTTGTGCTGTGGAGCAAAAGCCTCATTAGCGTTTGCAGCACATTAGGGCGCTCCTAGAGCACATCTTTTGACTTAGTTTTAGCTCAAGTGGATGTAGTTCTCACGCTCTGTGAGCGCTACCAGATGAGAACCAAAGCACGTTAAGAGGGGACAACCAAGATGCACTTCAAAAGGGGATTCCAGATTCAAAGTAAAACATTACCACAGTGCCACCCAGTGAAATACTGTCAGTCAGTCATTTCATTTTTTACTGTTCTACTGATAAACTGCATATGTTGATGATATGAAAGCCTACAATAATGCACAAATAATCCAAGATTTACTATTTTTCTACTGAAAAGATACTGCCATGTATCACTCAGTAGCTACAGAACAGAATTAGTAACGTGCAGACCATGAATAGTTTTATGGCCACCTTATCAAAATAAAACAGCAGGTCAACAGCTCCCAAACTTTTTTGACTAGTGATCACTGTTAATGCTTCCTATCAAATTTTTGACACCATCACAAAAATGATTCCACAGACCCCATTTCAGTTTTGGCTAATTGTTGATTTACCCACACTCACTCACAGAGTAGCAAAGTTTTGTTTTGTTTAGACCCTTCTTAAATACAATTTCATATATACATTCTTCTTTTTCAAACAGTATCTAGAACTTGGGAACAATCACTTGCATTTAAAACAAATCCTAGAAAACCCATTCAACTTATGGAACGCAATTTAGAACCTGTTTTTGGAAATTTATCAGTATAACCCTTTTTTGTTCTAGCAACTACATATTATAACTGTACTTACCTTCAGCAGATCCTGGGACATTAGAGGCAGAACTAGATTAACACCATATAAGACGACATCTGCTGCTGATACAGATCTATTTGTAGCTTGCCCAGGCTCATGTCCTCTAAATACTTCATCTGTAGAATAGACAATGTTTTTTTAATATAAAAAGAGGATCAAACATATTGAAGGAAGAATCACATTTCTTTAATGAAGACATTTTTAAAAATAGGACTATTCCCCTCTTTCCAATTGAACAAAAACATGAGGCACTGTATTAAAATAGAAACGTAGTGAATAGAAGCTGCCACATCATCTATATTTATATTCATTTCATAATCACGTAAACCAGATGGCATGCTAAACCAGAACACTTCAGACACTTTCAAAAGCTCCCTTCCACTACAGAAATCTGTATTTGTTTCTAGTGATAGCTGCTTCATGACTGTGTGCATAAACAGATAGCGAGCAAAATATTATTGTATTTTTTCACTAAGTGTGTGCAACAGTTGCACCACAGTTTAAAATGCAAGGAGAAAAAACTGGCGGAGTTATTGAAGAAAAAACTGTATGTTAAAACTTGACAAGACTTATATTTCCCATCAACTGGCAGTTACCTTACTTTTATAATTCCTGCATTAAGTCTACAATAGTATCCAGACAAGTTTCAATCCATTTCATATCTGGGTATTATGTTTAGGCAGTATTCACATTCCTGTTTCACGGTAAGTATCTTTACAGTGTTTTCTATGCAATTAACACGCAATGCCTGGCCTCAAAAAGGGTAAGTTACATAGTGTTGAGTGGTCCATTCAATGGACAAAGTCTAAATCTGGTTCTGTATTGCTGTGTTGTGCACGTGCAACAGAAAACTAGATGGATACACCGGATTTGGGTACAAGGTTCTCTCTCTTTCAAGAGGTACCTCAGAGCAGCAGTGAAGAATATCAGAACAATCCAAGCAGATTGAGTTTGTTATTGATCATGTTTTCTGTGCAACTGCACAGGACAAGATCTGAACCATGCAAACCTGTTTTAACTTATTCAAAAGCAATGCAGTATGGCTAAGTTACAGTTGGCAGATCATATTCAGAACTAATGCAATTTTAAGTGGCAGCAATATGGAAGAAAGTAACAGGCTGGAATACAAAAATCTTCAAACTCGAACCACAACTCCATACCATAAAGCATGTTCTGTACATAGGGAATACAAAAAAAAATTAAAATTTTATTTTATAATATTTTATTAATTTTAATAGCTCAGCATTTCACAAAATTTGGATCTTGTACTAAGAAGATAATCCATCCCTCTTCTTGCAGTCATTTCTTGTTCTGACTTCTCTATGATTTTTTTTAATACTGTAGTCAACTGCTGCTACTATATGTCCAGACTTGCAGCCTTCCGATTTCAAGCTGTTTCATCTATGCCCTGCATATTTTATAAGAACAATAATTATTTCAGAATGCTAAAAGATGGGCCATACTGTGTAAAGTGTTTCCTTTGCTACCAGCACATTAAATACTAATTTTCATATTCTGATCTAAATTTCAATTTTCACTTTGCCTGGATTGAACATGTGACCCCTAATAGTTTTTAATGTCTAGAACATAAGTTATGGCTCATCAGTGGCCAGTTGCTTCATACCTGTATCACTGAAATCTATGAATTCTTTTGATAGAAGATTAGTTAGAAGCTCCATAATGAGGAGGAGATCCTGGTACTGGTCTTCTTCTGCTGTAACATCTATCCGCTGTCGACCTAGATTATTCTTGGAATACACCTGGAGCAGAGTTAGGCAGGCCTCATACAAGTTCATGGCTTTGGCCTATAAAAAAAGAATTAAATAATAAGAAAACCTCTATGTGCTAAAAATGACATACTTTGTTTTAAGATGGTATTATGCGGTCAATGATACCTCAAGGTTTTAATTTCAGTTATACTATCCATTTTTCTAAACAACTGCACACAAAATCATCATGGAAACCGCTATCTTAAGTAATAAGAACACTTACAGCCACGTATTGTCGTGCTACTGATTAAAACATTACTTTTATCAATTCCTCAGTCTTAACAAAAAGATTAGTTACCAATAAAATCTCTAAAGGACCCTGCTATCAAATTTTGGAGCCATAATTCACTGTTAGTCCATATGTAGTTTGGAGTAGGCAGAAACTTTTCTAGATGCAAAAGCAAAATTAGCCAACAGTGCAAAGACCAAAGTGCACTGCGCAGACTCATTTTACCTGAAAGTTTCTTGGTATAAATTATACCATGTTTAGGACCATGCCAGCGTCCCTACAGTATGCATTTGTCACATGAAACAATGGCGTAATTTTCCTTGGCAAGCCCTCAGAAAAGCTTGATATGGTTAAAAAAAGCATTCAACATGGTCTGCACTCTTCTGCCACCCATGCAAAGAGTTAGACTAGTGATGAATTATGGTTAAGTTTATTGGCCTAAGAATAATCTAGATATCCTGCTTTTAACCTTGGGAGGGCATGTTTTTAAACAAAGGAATTTCTCTAATAGCTGTGCCTGTATACCATTTTTTAATGTACAGAATCTAAAACATCACTACGGTTTGTTTAAAGGACAGTACTGCACACCCATGCACACAAGCACACACACTCACACTCTTCCTCTCCTTCTTCTTTTGGTTATATTTACCTCTCCAAGATAGCAAATTTGTTTATGTGCAACTTCAACAAAGACTTCTATTATGAGATTAACAGTCTCTGGTGTGTTTTTGTATACTTCCATTAACCCAATGCAATTATTAAGGAAGTCCATTAGGAAATTAAAGAGAATTGCTACATTATCAATCTGGGTAGCCTCGGCAATGCCACAGAGTGCTTCCAATGTAGCAGTGATTTCCTGTTTCACTTCCTCCTCTTGACAGATCTGCTGAAAGTTTTCTTGGTTTATCACATTCAAGAATCGCTGCTGAAGTGGCTGAAGAACCTTAAAAAGATTATTAGACAAGTCACGCTGAGATAAGCATATTATTACATGAATGCGATTGGAGCCTTAAGTAATTTAGCAAACTGATAAGTTGCTTTTTGTGCAAAAGTACAAGAATCAATCACTTCCACTTCGCATTGGCTCAGTTACGTTATTTTGTATCACATTAGTGTAAAGTGAAGCACTAGTGATGAATGATTCTCACTAAACATCACCACCCACAGGTTGGTTTCAAAATCAGCACCTACATAAGTGCTCCATGTTATTTTATAGTGTTTACACAAATGACAATGACTTTCCCTGACCCGCATTATTTGATTCTCTTCCAAATTCAGCATTAGCAACAAAAAAATTGCTACAGGTCATCAATGAAAGTATTAAGATTCATGTTCACAATAACCTTTGTCATATTATGATTATGTATGGTGCAATCTCTCTTACAACTTCTCATCTACTAACCAGCCTATGCAATTGTGTTTGTAATCTCAACCAATTTAGAAATTTCCATAAAACAGTTAAATGCTTCTCCCAATTACTTCCAGTGCTTGTGATCTTACCTTCAATCACTCATTTCACTCTTTTGCTAATAAAAGTGATCAAGTTTCTCTCAGAAGGCCAATGCTTTATAAACTTATGTGATGCTTCCTGACCACATTTCAGCTACTTTCTAGCACCAGCCTTCCTGGTAATAGATACCTGAGCTTTAAAGGCATCAAGGCATAAAAAGGCTGGTCAAGGGGCTTCAATATTTTCCATGTGAGGTGCGGGGGGAATGTTTGTTTGTTTTTAAACTTGCTGTCATTAAGTTTGAATAATTTAATAACATCTCCAAACTAAAAAAAAAAAAAGGGAAGAAATGAGACAGATCTATGGAAAATTCTTAAACTTTTATAATAGCCTCTTTCAAATGTACTGCTATACTGGCTGTTTCATGACTCCTTCTGTTTAAGTAACGATGTTTTAGAAATCATTTTTGGCAGCTCATTGGTTCCACACAATTGTTGCCTTCCAAAGAATCATAAAAAATATTAATAATCAGTATTAGATGTTCAAAAATCAAAAGATTCTGTAACAGTTGACTTTGTGTCATTGTAAAATTCCCTAAACTGACTCCAAACTTCAGTTGTATTACTTGCTAAAATGAAAGTAATAGAAGCATTAAATAGCTTACCTCTGTCCAGTATTGTTGTTTCGTTTCCGTGTCCATATGAGCAAAACCTCCTAGAACTAAAGCTTTCATTAGTGTTCTCTGCACAGAGCTGGACAAATAGTGAAGAGGAGGACTTCGCCTTGCAAATTGTTTAGCTAAATTCCACCAGTTTTCACACTGAATAACTAAGTTTGCCCTAGAAGGGAGGAAAAAAGCAGTTTAATTAAAGAAAAGGCTTCACAAAATTGTATGAACAGACATCAGGCTGCTAGCAGTTGTCAGTTTTTTATTTTAATTCCTTTACTCTAAGACTAAATCATCTTCTGACTTTCATCTGATTAATGTCTCACCTCTAAGATATCTAAAATATATACTCAAAATGGCTCAATTCATTTGGGAGAAAAGGGAAGTACTCTAGTTTTACACACATACAAACACACAGTTAATAGACATATTACGTGGATTAAAAACTTAGTCTCATTATGTCATGATAAATGAGGCAGTTTATTCCTAAAGTAGCTCCTGTGGGTTTTAAAATCTTTTTTTTTTTCCTTTTTCTAAGAAAATCCCTTAAGCATTTAATTCCTCAAACTTCAGAACAGTCTTTCAAAAGAACTGTGAATCCATGTTTACATGTTAAATTGCATGTCAATTCACAAAAGCAAAAGATCCAAGAATTTCCTGCTTCACAATTTCTAATACCAAAGAAAACTGTGAAATTTGTCTGAATCTGCCAAACTCTAGACAGTTTTAAATATTTACAAAAAAAATTTTACACTGGCTTATGCCAGTATTTGACCTTTCAATCTTGAACAACTTGTTCAGCACAAATAAGCAACACCACAAAAACCCTCACGGTAAGAGTGGAGACCAGGGGAGTTTTCCTTTCTCACTGTTTTAGAGTGAGGCACAAAGGTAGGGGAAGGAGAGTGCACTTCTAAACAATAATATAAATTAGGTTACGTTTTGTCAAATCTAGGTCTCACTCCTCACTTTGTCACACCATATTTTTTTTCCATTCGTGGCAGGTTACTGAAGTCATTTGGCTTACAGAGACATGAATATGAAATGCCCCGGATCTGGATTACTTTGGCCAAAAAATTTTAAAGGAAGCAAAAGAAATTTTTTGACTTCCAGAGGTATAGCAACTTACCGCTCTCTCCTTTCCACTAATGTTACTAGCAGTTGTACAGTATCATTTGCAAGGTCCTGCTCTGAACTCCACACTGCCAGGTTACTGATCACTTTTTCTAAAAGGTAACCCACAATCCATTGGGAACCCTCTGTATCAGCACCAAATGCTGTACTAAATGGCAGACTTATCTATAAGAAAAGCATTAAAATGAGTGAGTTTTACAAAAGCCAGAACTCAAAAGTGTATGGTAATCAGTCAGCAAATTCTTTTCAGGCTGTCACTTCCCTACTTAAAATACACAAAAGTTACATAGACAAAGGCAAAGAATACCTGGAATAGAAAATCTTTGCCAAATTTCTCGTTCAATTTTAAGCACAACACACAAAAGAAAGAAAAGTGCAAACCTCATTACGATTTGAGTATGTCTAGCTTTTAATGCTAATGAAAGTTTAAAAGCTTTAAAAATTAAAAGATCCCAACTTCATCTCCCAAAGTGTCTGCAAGAATTTATGGAGAAATTCCTCCAAATTAAATAATGAAAATTATTATAAATAAATCTAGCTCTTAATCTCTGAGGTCAGTCTTGTAAGAACTTATTTTCAGCACAGAGAATCTTTTCTGCATTGTTCCTTCAATCCATGTACCTTTTTGGAAAGATGGCACATTCTGGTCCTGGCACATTAACATATGCTCCCTTGAAACTGAATGTTCTCCCATCTTTAAAAAAAAAGTTTCTTAAGAGTGAAACGCAAGGATTTTAAATAATTGTGCATAGGCTTCATGTCAGCATATCACAAATACTCCTAACTTTAAACTCGTAATATTTTCATGACTGAGCATAAGATTTAAATAGAGGTGTCCAATCACATTCACATGCCAACTTTAAGCACAAGTTAAATGTGTACTTTCCCTAGATACTCTGTTTTGTTGCTTTGCATTGTTTTTCCAATTCTCCCTTAGATGTTCTCCAATTCTTCCCCACTGGTACCTTTACAAATTCTTTGCTCTGCTTTAAGCAGAGGCTGAATAACATGTTTCAAAGTAATCACAAGCCTTTGGTATCCCCAATTTTGTTAAGAAAAGGCTTCCTGAAGCGTTAGTATTCTTAGTTGCTTCAGCAGTAGAAATGAAGGGGAGGAGGCTTCCTTCTCAAAAGTTACCAGTCAGCAGGACCTCCTCAGGATGCGTGGCCTCTGTCAGCTAGCTGGAGTATAGTTAGTTCTATAAGCAAAATCATGACTGAGACCTAATCATGATTAGTGCTGTCCAAACACAATAAAACGTTGCCCCTTACAATGAACGCATAATACCAATCATGCTAATATACAATGAGAACATAAGAGAACGGGCAGAGGAGAGAGAGGAGCATGACGTTAGCCAATATACAACCACCTTGAACAGCGTTAAATATCCCGTTCAGAATCATGATCAGACTACTGACTGACCATCATCCATCAAGCACAACCACCGTATTAGAGATGAACTGTAAGATCTGATGGATAGTGAGAAGTAGCTGATAAAATTGCTGTGGTTGGTGAGTTTTACCCAGTAAACACCTAAGAGAATACCAAGCCATTTTGCTATGCCAATGGCTACAAAAATCACATTTACGCCAAGATGTGCAAGTAGGGTCACCTAACAACTTACATTTCTACTTAAAAGAAAAAAAAAAATCCACTTTCATACACATTCCAAAATAAACCATTACACATTTCATATTAAAAATACATTATAATTGAAGCTTAAAATAGCTACACTGATATCTACATTCACAGGATAACATTATTGCTAATACTCACCAGTTCATTCATACAGTTATATCCTTACCTGATCATACAGCTTTTCATCCACTAAGAGGTATGTCTTTGCCCAGCGCTTGAGGAACCATACGATATCTTTGCCCATCTGGGGGCTCAGAAGGTGGGTGAGATTTGCCCTTATTGCTCGAGATTCTACTTCTGACACTCTTAAAATAGCGGATAACAACCTGCAGATATAAAATACAATGAAGATGCTGTACGCGTTTTTTGGGAAGCAATGGGACTGCGTATCAAACAGTCATTTTTCACGAAATATAATAAAAGAAACAAGATAACAAAAAATATTTCATCCTACTTTAACGGAGTAAAATGCACCTGAGTTTACTGTCTCTCTAAATGCATAGAGAGAGAGACAGGACAGACTAGCAAATACAAAGTCTGAATATGCATTAAAAGATAAGGTGATTATCTTCAACTGTGAAATAACTGTAACAAGAGAATCCTCACTAGCATTCTGATACCATGGGAATGATGAGAAATGGGAATTTTTCCAGCTGGATCACTACCTGGTGTGCTTGAAAAGCTTTCTCTGAAAAACATTCTCCCTTTCTTGCATCAACCACCTTAGTTACAAGTCTTGGCAGCTTTTGCAGTGTGATACATACTAAACAAATACAAAAATGACCAGTCATTTCTTACTGTTTTTATTACCACAAAATCTGAACTAGATCATCACCAGATGATTGCATGAATATAATCAGTCCACAATACTGTATTAAATATTAGCTTTTATAGCATACTCATTTATAAATTTGATAAGAATGTGACAGTCCTCAACAAATTTAGGAGTTAACAGTGGTCTATTTCTTGAAGATGTTTCAGACCTACTGCTGGAGAGGGCCTCAAATCTCTGTTTACTTAGATCTGATTTTATTCCCATCTCCACTGAGACACTGCATCAAGAAATTCTGTTTTTATTGACCTCTTCCTGTAGCTGACAGGATCGGTATGAATGAGCAGTATTCAAACTTCTAAATGTATTAACCCATGAAGCAGATCTTTGCCAATGAAGAGCCATTTTTCTAGCCTCTTGCAGAAGAATAAAGAGTAAGCACACAACTAATCTTGGGTGAAGACTCTTCCATGTCAGTTAAAAATGCAACATGGTCTTCTCAATTTCAATTTTCCAACCTCAGGACTCCTTTGTGGGTATCATCATCTTGAAAAAAGAGAATGGAAATCCCTTATGCTGTTTCTTAGGCTAATATTGATATGCGTACAGAAGCGACAACAGTCTTCCCCCACTGAGGACCAACTGAGCTGCTACTGAGGCAGTAACTCATGTCCAAAGTAGACAAGCTCACTTACGCTTTGGAAATCATTTGCTTGAGCTGTACCTGTGCAGAATTCATTACAGAGCCTAGAGTGTGTTATCTAAAGATTTTGACCTGTGTTGATTTAAAAACAAGTTCTCAGTAATTTAAGCAAAATTTCTGTATTTATTTCAAAGACTTTCTATCGCATCCTCCAATATGACTGTTTGCTCATGAGCCATTTTAGCCTCACCATCCTGACTCTGAGCTGTAACTGTTTTGATGCTTTACTCCTATTCTTCCCCTCAGTCCTCCTAATGAGGAGATCACTCAGACCACTTCGACTTGAAAGTTCACCTGTAGCCATTCTACCTTTCTTTACCCTAAGAAAACGGCTTCACCTTTTCTGTCTTTTCTTAACCTCTCTCATAGCATTGCCTTACTATGTCTATTATAAAATGATTCTTATAAACTATTTGCCCTTACTTTAAAACTAGTTTTTTTTCCCCAATTTTCAATGTTTATATATATATTTTTTTTAGTCATGGAAGTCCACTCACACTCCAACCTTCTCTCTGAAAAAAACATTTGACATACTTCAGTGCGTGATGCACTCTTACCTAATTACAGAATCCGTTCTGTTGTACCCTGGGATGGAAGAGGCCTTTTCTCCTGGAGATCCCAGAATCTGAAGCGTTGTATTGATGTCAACCTCAGCTGAATGCTTAATGGAATATTCCATTACTTCTGGAGGTATTAGCGGAGTCTCTCCCTGAGTATCATTAGCCAAGAGGTAGCCTTACATTAAAAAAGAAAGAGTGATCACAAATTTCTACCCTAGGTTAACTTATGGCTTTTGATTAGAGAATCCATTGACTTAACTGTAGACATGGCACTAGAATCAAATGTTTGTACAAACCCTGACTAACACTGTTTACACAAGTATATCTAACTTTGAATACTTGAAGTCATTCTGTAGAAGAGAAGCTAAAATGACATGAAACAAAGACTAAAAAACACCCCACCAAATTAAAAACAAAAACAAAGAGCAGCTTTGCTTCATGTGAAAGTACTGCAGCTGATTCTTCTATAGGATAAAAATCATTTTATACAACATTTTGTGGCTAACTTTTTTCTCCATCAGTCATGTGATAAAAAAATGCCCTGATTTTACACCTTCCCCACTGAGTCCACCTCATCCAGGACTTCTGTTCTACTAACATTTCAGATCCATTAGAGGATTTCAGAGACCAAGAAGACTCACTGTAATAAAGGGGTAGCAAATGCAGGTCAGGTGAAGCAAGAGTTTTTACAGTACAATACGCTGATATCCAGATAATTAATATTAATTCCAGATTTAGGCAGTTTTCAATGTCTGGTCTCATAACTATCTGAGCTACAAATATAAACTTCATCCTACAGTGATACAAAAATATTATAAACATATTTATGCCAACATCTGAAAACTACTGCTACACCAGATGTTCAAAAAGCCCACAAAATATTGCATAATGGAATATACATTTCTTCTAACAAAATATAGACCTTGTTTTAGTCATTATTATGCTTTACAGACAGGTGTTAGATAGTTCCAGCTAAAAATCAGAAAAAACAGAAAGTTTCTACATTCAAGTTCCCTGAAATGTAGCCAGATGCCAGCACACAGATCATCAGCACTGAGAGATTCTGGAACTCACTCAAGTCATTGCCACCCCTGAGTAATACCGTTCTCCCGATCCCATGCCGACTCCCCTATACAGTCACACAACCCCAGAAAGTACAACTGAAAGATCATGAACAGACTAATTACTTAAACAGGCTGACTAATAACACCTCTCAAAAATGTATAATAAAATTAGTCACAGGCATTTTCAAAGGACAGACCTTATGTAAAGATTGCATTAATGTTAAAGATTATCCTCATAGTGCTCATGGCAGACGAAGACAAAGATTTTTTGTGATTAGAATATATAAGATGAAAGCATCATAAAGGATTAAATATATGCAGCCAATTGCCAGTAGTGGACATGCTGGGATTTTTTTTTCCATGAGGTGTTCCAGTTTCAGTAAGAATACCGAAATAGGCACTGCTTAAAGCTGTTCACTAACCTGTGACTAAAATAAGCCAATGAATATCCTCATACAGGTCATCAAGCACTTTATTGTCCATTGAGCCTGATGCTGGTGAGGCAAGTAACTGTTGCTGATGTCTTTGCAATTGACCATGGAGCCTTGTCACTCGGTCTTCTAATAAACTGCGGACAAACAATGATAAAAGAACTTCGCATAGTCCTTAAACTGTTTTTGCAAAGATCAGGCTTTTCACATTTGGGGGCTTAATGCATTCGCATTCACAGATATTGTCCTGTACCTGGTCAGAAGAGGTATACAGTGCTCTGCAGCGATTCTCCCCAGCATGCCCACGCTGGCCAGCTGGTCGCAGAACTGGTCTCTGTCGTCCTCCTGTAGCTCACTTATCTCTTCTTCTTCCCGAGAGGCCACGCCATTGGCAGTCTGTTGTTATTTTAACAAAATTAGAAGTAACCAGTTAACGTTCACTTTCTAAATATTATCATCATATTTTTGTACATCTTTTTACTGTTTTCTTTCAAGCTTTTTCTTTTGTTTTGCATGAATGGATAACAAGCTCACACTAAATTAGACACAGCACAGTTAAAACAGAGCAGTAAACTTGGCCTCATATTATCTTCAAATCAGCATTTCACAAACACATTAGACACATTGAGTTCATTGTGTATTTGCTACTGTTTCCAACAGCTCTCTCAAATCCGAAGATTCACTGTTAGTGAAGAGTGTCAAGGATAAGAGTTACGAAAATTGATACTTGTTAATAATAGGGTAAGTACAGGCTAGACAATAGCAAAACAGCTTTTGCACACCCTTGCATGTATGAGTCAGCTCTGTCAAAAGCATCCACTGCTGGAGGTACTGAATATAAAGTACTGAATAGGTCTGGCTCACAGAGGTGGTCCGTAAACCCACTGGTCAGAAGATTGTTGAAATACATTTGCATTTCAAATCACATATATATCATTTTAAACACTGAAACTTACTTGCTTTTTCCTTGCCTATCCTTGTAGTCAAAGATATTTTCCCCAGCTCTCTGAGATCTTACATGAATCACAAAAAGAGGTAGTATTTTTCATGGTGAAATGAAAAGCACCTCTTCCATTAAAAAGTTTCCATAACTCATTGTTCACAGAGAAAAAGCTTTAAAAAATAAATGCTATAACCTCAGAAAAACAGAAGGCAAACAAAAAAAATCCCAGTTTTTAAAGTTTATTTCTTGCTGAATGCAGAAGAAGCCGTACACTCTGATTTTTCAAAGCTTATCTTGGCTATATTATAGAACTGCCTATACAATAATCGGACCTCGTTTCCTTGAGGCCATCAACCATTGTATGTAGGAACTACCTATCAATGCTAAAAATGTTTAAAAAAAATCTTAAAGAATTATAAAGTTTCCACAGCTGACAAAGTAAAATAAAAGTGACAGAGAATGCTATCGTTTCGCATCGTTTCTCCAAAGGCTCTGGAAAATTGAATCCACACACAACTCCTTATCCATAGTGCTTTTAGCCCATCTTTTCTTTATCTAACCCAGCAAATCATTCTCTTTTGGAAACTTCAAAGTTGCAGCTGTTTATGCAGAGTGAGTCCCCGCTCGCAGAGCGGAGACGGCAAGTTCCAGCGACCGCTTTGATATCCCACAAGAAGCATTCTAAAACGCCAGCTGTGGCTTTTAAAAGGTTACCCATGGGATAAATGACTTATCGCACAGAATGACATGAATTAACCTGTATATACAAGTTATGTCAAGACCGCCTGACATGAATTCAAAGTTCTCTCGCGAAATACCTCTCTCTGTGTTGGCACTGTTATTACCATCTGTTACATATCAAGATGTCAGAATTAGGTTTTATGTGGGACTTTTCAGAAAGAGGTATCTCAGAGATCTCTACACAGCATCAAAATCAGGGAGACTAATTTTAATATGGTCACTGAATCAAATCTATGCAATAATTAACTCATTTGGCATTTATATCCAGCTTTCGATATTAGAATCTGTTTTAGTAAGATGCAGACTCCTGACAAAGAGGTTTCTTTTGTTTCTCTCTCGAAGTCATATACTTCTAGGTTTTCTCCAAAACCGTCACCTCAAAAATTCAATATGAAATACATTTACCATTTTATCCAGAAGAGCCATGCAGGCTTGCAAGTTTTCTCCTAGTCTGCGCATAGCCATACTATGCTTTCTCAGACATTTATACATGTTCATTGTATTTCAAAATAGACCATTAAATTATATTTTGAGGATAATGCATGGAAAGAGAGGCAACAACAGCACTAAAAGGTCTGCAATTTCAGTCTGGAAGACACTAGTCCAGAGAAGTTTAGTCATTCCATCTTCAGGGATGGATCAATAGGATGCAGGCCAATTTTTGAATAATGGCTTTATTTTTAATTGATATCTTTTCTTGAAGTGATTTCAACTTTTGTATTCCCTTTATTTCCTCTTCATAATGAGAAACAGACTGAAAAAATGATCCTTTTGTAACAAATTCAGCAAGTTTTCCTTTCCAACCAAAACCATAAATAACAATTCTATATTTGCTCCCTTGAGCTAAATAAAATAGTACACACAAAAGACATGGCTTAGTTACCATATATCATTAAGAACCAGTAGAATGAGGGCTTACCAAATTCCTTGTACCATCAGGAGCAGCTAGATGGCACTGAATATAAGAATTAAAAACCTGAACAGCATGTCGGGTAAAGAAGCCTTTATGGAAATGTTTGTCATCTTGTACCAAAGTAAGCCAAGACTCCAGCAACTTATCATATGCTTCCATATATACCATATCATCTTTGTCAAGCTGTAAGACATGAAAGAAACAAAACAAAGACTTTATTCCTAAACTAAACCAAAGGAACACACTTATATTCATTATTCTTTAACAGATATTCTTCTTAATGTTGAAGCAATAAAAAAAAGTCACGAAACCTGTGTAAGGGTAGCCATGAAAAACTCAGATGAACTGAGGCAAAAAATGAAAGAGGTCAGTGTAATTTTCATGCTTGCTAGGCTTTTAGAAACTATCAAAGTGATTAGTTCCACCTCTTTACCTAATGTTCAAAAAAAACCACCAGTCTTAAATTAAACCTTGAATATACCTGATACAGGCAACAACAGCCATGTATAATTACCTACATATGAAAATTTTTTGACACCCCCCCCCGCCAAGATGCCAAAGCACTTCAGCTCTTATTAGTAACAAATAAGAATTGAGCTATTTCTATTTAATTAGGTAGAAAAGTGCAAAACCATGTGCATATAGATTTATACATATTCTACAATTTTTGAAATACAGAGATGGAAGAGATGACAATTCTCTCTTTTGGAAGAAAGCATTGTAAGATTGCATGTGTTCAAGAAGCCCTACTATGGATAGCCAATTCTGATGATGAGACATAACAACTCAATGCTGTGGACAAAATAGAAAAGCATAATTCCATAGGATAAGCCAGCACTTCCAATTGCTTAATGGATTTTAACTGAAGCATCATGTTTTCATTATTCTCGTCTTTCTATAAACATGTGGTATCTAAGCTGCAAAAGTAACATATCTGAAAAACAAACCTCCTGGGTTACAGGCAAGATAAAGAACCCAGACAGCAAAGCGGCCCTGACCTCTGAAAAGGATTTTTAATGCAGGTATCAACTTTTTGAATTAAGGCAAAAATTGAACTTCATTTAGTAACATCAAGTAACTTAATTATGACTGTTTGCATACTGGAGATTTGCTGCTATAGCAGGACTCTTCTTTCCTCTAACAGGTCTTCTCAACTTTTAATCAGTGAGATCACTCACGCAAGTTATTAGAGATAGCATGGCTTAGTAAAATCATTCCTTGATGAAATAAAGAGCTATTAAGGCCTTAATTATGCTCCAGACAGAAGACTTCCAGTTTCTGACTTTCAGCAAAGTTATAAACGTGTTTGCATGAACAGGCAAAGAAAAGAAAACATTGGCTGGATGACTGAATAAGAGGGAGAATTGCTATCACTTTGGAAACACTTAAAAATATTTTTACAGCATCATTCTCTAATTGCAAAGTGGTCATATTTACAGAAGTTATAATATGGGACAGTCACGGAAGTATAAAAAGAAAAGCTGCAGGTGATGAGCAGAGAGACAAAGTTTTATCCAATATTCAGAGAATAAATATTTAGGACAGATGCCACTATCTTTTTAAAATTTAGCTAAAGGACATAAGAATTCATGGACAGCCATTCAATCTTGAAATACTTAGTCATGTATATAAGTTATATATAAGAATTCAGAGCATAAACCAAGAAACAGACATGCCCTTTTGTGAAGCGCAAAACAAGTCAGATCCATCTCTTACTTCTTTGAGAAGGTAATGCAATAGATAATGCCATGAAAAAAGCTTTTGGCGCTTTATGGTATTCTCATAAGGAAAGAGGGAAGTATGATTAGAAAGTGCCTCCATAAAGTAGGTGCGCAACTAGTAGAAATAGTTTGTTCATATCAAACAAATTGAGTCACAAGGGAACCTTAGTAAGAAATCCCAATCCTTGTTTCAGACTAGTGATTCAGACAACAGGGTCTGGCTGGGCCACCAAATTGTTTTGTGGCAGACAAATTGTAAGTGACCTGCTGCAGCGTGGGGAGCTGAAATGGTTCAATGGACCCAACAGGAAGAACAGCACTTCCCAGCTCAGAACTCAGACCTTCAGCAGGGGCAAGATACACCCAGTAATTAGAGGCCTAATTTCTCTAATATGGGAAAGGAAAAGAAAACTGGTACTTCTTCCTTCATAGTCTATTGACCCTTTGAAGAAAGAACACTTCCAAAATTTGTCAAGCAGCAGCAAACTGGCAGCAGTTAGAAGCACAGCAGAGAAAAGGACCAAATTCAGAATGACCTCTCCCACCACAGGGCATTTTTAAAAAAACCCCACAAAACAGGAACAATGCATTAATACTCATTCTGAGCAAAATAAACCTATTTCCATTTGCCTTTTCACTCAACATCCTGTTTATACCCACCACTAAGTCTGCTGGACCATTTGATCTCTACTTCTGCATAAGAATTAAATCTTGAGCAAAGGAAAGCATAGCTGTGGACAAGCACCTTCTCCCAGACCCAGCACTATCAAAGGAAGAGATGACTGGTCCCAGTTGTGCCACACGCTACCCCCCAGCACTGCTGACGCTTACTGCCTGCCACCACCCAGCCAGGGTAGCTGTTCAGGCAAACGTTCAACCTTCCCTCAGTCAATCTCCCCAACCCCAACAGCCAGCTTAGCGTAAAACAAACATCTGAACGTGAGCTTTTCTGGTTTGGATCCCCCCCTGCCTTTTTTTTCCTTGCTTGAACATCAATAGTAGCAACAGCAGCAAGTGCTATAAGGAAGAGCTTGCAACGCTGTGCCAATCCACGCAGTGCTTTGAAGTGGATTGCACATTACGGTTTGGGATCTCTTCATTTTGACAGTTTCAATAGGAGGCCTTGGGCTAAGCGGCTTCCTTGTGCCTGACGGGGTTTCTGCAATGTTCACGAGCTGCTCGGCTGGCACGTGAGGTGGCAGAAATATGGGGAAACAGCTTTGCGCACCAGCAAAGCTTACCGAGTAGGCCTGCCCACGTTTAGCCGCGGTTCGGCACTCTGAAAAGTTCCAGGAATATTATCTCAGTACTCCACGGAGCCCAACACGTAGGGTATTTCCTCTTTTATCAAAAGCTCTTAATTATAAAAAGTGTGAGCTCAGAGAAGGTGTCACTGCAAGCAAGCTGTGCAAGAGCTTAGGGAACACACTAACCATGGCTAGGACCTTCCCAAGCCAGAGAGTGCCTTCAGGGTCTCAAAGCAGTATTTCTACTAGGCACAGCATTGTATCATGTGGGCCACAAGGATTAAGTAAGCAATAGCTCAAAAGTCTCTATAGCAGGCCTGATTGCTGATACACTGTTAAGGTATAAGAATTATTTTTTTGAAGGTCCACAACCACAGAATTCTGTAACATCCTGGAAATCAGAGAAACAGCGTGAAATTCTGATACTTCCTATACATCCGTAAGACCCAGGACACAAGGGAAGAGGTGAAAGTGTAATGTTTCTTTTACTACGGAATGATTTAATGATTCCAGGACAGTGTACAAATTCTCTCATAAAAGAAAAATCTTGCCTTTTTTTTTCCTGGTGTTGCTGAATCTGAGAACGTTTAAGTATAATACTGTAAAGACTTTCTATAATCCCATAGTTTTCAGCTGAAGAAGCGCAGGCAGCCGTAGTTCATTAGGCATAACCAGTCAGCCATTTCCAAAACACAAATCGTTTGAGGCAGATACCGGTACACACTACTGTAAGCTTTTGCTGAGAGATGAACTGTTTGAGCTGGGGTCTACTGAGCACTCCTGAAGTCAAACGTGGTTGTACATTCCAGCTCTCATGTAGCAAGAGGCTAACTGAGGAACAAATGCATGCTCTCTAGTTTCTTTAACTTAAATGATTGGCATCTATGATTCTGCTGAATGTTTATATAAAGGCTTCATGAACATTCATAAATCCGTCAGCAAACACCAGGAACAACATCACTTTTTTCTGAGTTCTACTAGACAATCTCTAAAACAGAGCAGATTATGAACAATAAAGTTTGAGACATTGTTGCATTTTAAGATTCTAAATGTAATCACCAATTTCTTGACTAAGACATGAACACTGAAACATTAAGTGAACACTGGGCGAAGTGAAATATATCTTAACCTTGCAGCAAAGACCTCAGTTCTAATGCTCTGCAATGAACACTAATTAACACATCTGTGTTCTCCCCACCAGTAAAGAAACATGCCTGTCAACTTTATAACTAAATACTTCTATAAGTATTTTCAAACCCAAGTATTAAAGCCCAGTCAACGTAGCTAAACTGGTAAAAACTCACATTTATTATAATCATAATAGTGGAAAATTGGCTAGTATCTTGATAGCCTTAGTAAGAATACTTTAATCAGTAACTACTACATATAAACAGCTCAGATGCAAGACTATATGCCTTAATACTTAGGGGCTTTTTTTAAAGTTAGGTATCCTTGTAAGTTTTTGCTTTTAACACAATTTTGTAGACAAGATGTAGAAGTACTCTTGAATGTTACAACCAAGTTTCAAAGTAAACACACACAAGTCCTGTGAACTCCTGTGCCAGATAAGTACATAGAATTATCTTTTGACCTGTGCCAGTGATGGAGGGGTGATTTAAACAGCTTAGTAGCATGGGGTTAACAACAGAAGATCTTAACAGTTACATCCACTTAAGACCAAAGTTCCTGGCTCGTAAGCCCTGACAACAGTAGGTTTCAGCCTGTCCATATGCTCATATAGCTGTTCTAAGCTTTCAGAACTGCAGCTTGTTAATCATCTACAACACTTCTCTGAGAAGTCCTACAGGAGCAAGTCAGCAATATTCAGTCTTTCTTGTTTTTTTAATGAATCCAATCTTTTAAAAGTGAAGAAAATATAAGACAGGTGCCTTAAATCAAAACAAAGCTTTTGCACAATCTAATACTGTGTAACTACTGTTCGCTATGTTGCTCAAAACAAAACCAAAATCCTCTCAGATGTGATTTCAGTAATATCTAAAACAATCACAGAATTTCAAAACAATACATTATACGGTTATTAGCAAAGCAGCCAAACTCTCATGTCGCTTACACAAATAGAGGGAAACAAAAAAAAGTTACCTACTATTTGAGAATGGATACTCACCACTTCTTCCAAGGCAGCACTTCTCCCAAAAGAACAAGTGAGGTGTGCGAGGCAGTTAACAAATGACGAGAAAAGTTCATTTGGAATGGCAGTTAAAATATTGCGAGGAAATACGGTTATCAGGTTGCTGATAATACTGGAAATTCCCACTGCTTCAGAGTCTTCTATTTCAATTCTATAGATAGAAATGGCAGTTAGTTTTCTGTCATTAAGAAAAATGCTAAAAGCTAATTGATTTTGTCGATACATTTTCAACCAGTAAATCTGTTTCCTGCTATTTAAGAACCACATTCTTTAAACCGTTTTTTATTTCAATAATCCAAAGTAAGCACAAATTATGCCCAGAAATAAGCAAGCCATACCAGTTCTCCACACACATACACCACGCTCCAAACTAAAGGTTAAAAGATGCTGTCTAAATTTAGAGAGCGGGCATACATACCCATTGATAGTATTCAGTAATCCCTCAATGAAGTGTGCCAGGTAATCGACTTGGGAGCCTTCATCAGGAAAGACCGGCCCATGCAAAGAGGCCAGCTGTGCCAGACACTGTAACGAATCTTGGGCCATATCTGTATCTTCTCTGATTTTTCGATGCACCTTTCAGGAAATGAGAGAGTTAATAATACACGGAAAATAGGGTGTTCTTACAACAGTCACATGGCACTCAATCCAAAAGAGCACACACCAGAAAAAGCTTACTCTAACTTCTATTCGGCCTGAAATGGAAGGGTGTCTGCAACTCTAAAATCACAGTAAATGTTAAGATTGCATCTCGGTTCACAGACGCCACGAGCCATGAATTAACTCACTAAAACTAACGCTTAGCTAGGTCTCACCTACATTTTGAAAATTGAACTGTCTACTGAATGTTATGTCTTAGGGAGAGAAACAGATGCCAGCCAGTCAGACATACTGCTCCTTCTAAAAACAGCAATAATGACAGTCATCCCTATTATGCTAACTATGCCTAGGCTACAGAGTCTTGCTAAAGTTAGTCAACAAGCTCAATCAAGATTATATAGATGCTCCTTTAGCAGAGGTAAACACTGAAGACAGGCACAAAAATGAATGCATCACTTCCTTGGCAACAACCTGACATTATACAAGGCCAAGAGCAGTGATCTCTCACTTGGGCGACCTGCTACGTCACTGCTGCTGTGGGTAAAGCCTTCTAGATGCAAAACTCCTAATATTTTTGTAAGCACAGGTATCTACTGCAATCATCAAGCATGGATTTTAAGATTTCTCTTAGGATCATGTCTTCTATTTTTTCCTCGTAAGATTTACTGAAAAATAAATACAGGGGAGCTTTCCTCCTCCCAAACACATTTAGTTAAAGTATTTCAACAGTATAAATAAAAGCACAGTTAAAACACACTACCCATTTCTCTACGCATTATAGTTTCAATTGTATCCAACTGGTAACTAGATGCATTAGCTGCATGGTTAACTTCTGAAAGATCAAACTACTACGAAAAACAAACCCTGAAGCCAAAATACCCTTTTTAATGTATGTCCTACCCTAGGAAGAGATTAGGCCTGAAGGTTTCCTCTTTAACGTGGTAGTCTTGCCAATTTTTATAAGGTTATTAAAGTTTCTTAGATCTAAATGAATATAAACTACCACCATTCACTTGCATTACTTCGAGTGGGAAACTAATACCATAAGCCTCAACCATTACAAATTAGGAATTTAAAACAAAAACTGACAGCAGACTGCTCTGGCTAGCATTCACTCAAAAATAATCAAATGCTGGCACTTAATTACTATTAAAGAAAATGCAGATGTATTAAAGCAATTCTGCATGTTATTTAAAACATTATTTTTATCATGAATAATTAATTGCCTTATAAACAGCTAAAGAACCAGATATTTAACTCAGGCACCTTCATACTATTAAACAAGAATGGGTTAATGTGGAAGCCAGAAAGTTATTTGCATGTGGAGATTCACAGCTGACAGTAGCAACTGTCTGGATAGTCTAGACAGCTGTTCAGATTGTGTGTAGCTGCGAAGGGTTCTGCCAGCAATTTTTTCACCTTTTCACAACTCCTGGAACACATAAACTTTCAGTCAAAAAAAAAAATTATCATTTATGCCAAAAACAAACAAACAAAAAACAACACCTACGAAGTATGAGCATGGCATCCAAACCCATATGAAACAACTCCCAAGCAGCACTGAAGATTTACATCCACTTTGTTTAATAACCACTTTGACTAAGTCTTGAACATGTTATTTCTCCGCTTTGCAAAAACAAACACAGCCTGAAGAATGCTGAACTCTCAGGTCCCACCAGATGCAACACAAAATGAAATGACCATACTACACTAATTTATAAATCATTAAATGTTGGTGTTGCAGTAACTTCTACTTGAGCAAAGACTACCTACTTCTCCCCCCAACAGTGGTAAGTAAGAAAAGTAACAATTTTATCCAGCTATAATATCAGATTTTTAAAAAATGATAGGAATAAAGCATTACATGCCCTCTTCCCACTCTATATCTTTCCCTATCACTCTTAACAATCTATTTTGATTTAACTTGTTTGGATCTAGTTTGTGCTGGGGAAAAAGATGCAGAATTTTGGATGCTGAAACTGTCTAGAAAGCTGCAATTGCATTACTTATTTTCAGCTGTTCTGCTGAGCAACTGCTAAAATATCAGTAAAAACATACTGTTCATTTGATCTTTTTGAGAGGTGCTATACCTTAGCTGAAAAATATATACCACTACTACAGCTCACCATGCTTGGTTTCATTTGATGCATACAAGTCCAAAAAGCATTAAATGTATACAAGTTTAGATAACCATACATTTTTTTTCTTTAGCTAATGATTCTCAATTTAAGGCAATATATAGGCAAAATATATATATTCTGATAACCTGATATAAATGCATTCCTTCTGCTTGCTTCGATAAATCAACTGAAGTTAACTGAATCAGTCCTACCTGATGCAAAAGGAAGACTCCCACAAGAAAGCTTTAAAACAGGAAGGAGCTGCTTTCCCTGTGGATCTGTACTATGAAAGTTGAAGAATGAAACTTACTGTAAAGAAAAGCTCCATAACTCTGCTGTCCAGGAGGGTCTCGCGCCAGGATTCTGTTGGCTTTAGCATCACATTTTGCGAGGATTCAAACATAGCTATATAATGTCTGCCCAGTTATCTGGTGTCAAGGTCAACAATAACATTCCTACTTGGCTTTAAAAAAATCCTAGATACAACAGGATCCATTCAGAAAGAATGTAATGGAAACAAACTTTAAGCCTCTTCACATACACAGCATAATTCATGCATGAGGCCAAGGAATAAAAGGTATTAAGTATTGAAAAAAAGAATGCTCCAGGAATGTTAGATAACAGTTTGATCATAATTATGAGACATACCATAGTGATACGATCACTTTGATAACCAGGGTGTCTAATGTGACACTGCAAGAAGGGAAAAAAGCAACCGCGATTAACAGGTGTTAAAATTTATGCAAAATGGGAAATCATTTTCTAAAAAATTTTCCTGGCAGCTTTCATAAAGGCCTTATGATACCTAAAGATAGCTCACTGAAATCTATAGCCTATTTTTCTAAATAGCCAAATATGCTTCACAGAATGCAGATATGTTACCCTGCATTAATCTACATTTTTATTATGCTGTGAAGAACAAAAGCATAAGGCACCACAAGTCATTGTCATATTGAACGTGTTTATAAGAGACATGCATAAAAAGCACACACACATTGGAAGCAGGACTCTGTTGCTGTTGCATGAGTTCTTACTATGCATTTTGGTACAATTCAAATTCTATGAAATTCTCCAAATGATCTAATACAGGCAAAAAACAGAAACATGGGCAAAAAGAAGTATGTTACATTCTTTGTCAGTCACATCAAACAGAGCAGCATTTATCAAAGATTTCTGAAAGTGCTTCCTTCTGTGACACCTCCCAGTCCAAACAGCAGTAAAACTGCAGGAACACAGCAGCTTAAGTTTTCATTTGTCTTTTTTAAACCCTTCACTATCCTCTGATCCCTTTCTAACCCAATCATCAGAATGAGTAACAGTATGTTCAACTGCATGTAATGTATATATTGGGGATAAACTGTATTAACTTGAGTACTGTACATCACCAGGTACTACCAAAAAAAAAAGTTAAGGAAAAAGAATTTATATCTCTGAATTAACGTAAGTTTTACGACAGTACCATTTGAGAAAGCAGACCCCTTAAGTTTTTGGTGGGTTTTGTTTAAGAGAAAGACATACAAAGCAAACATATAACTTAATATGCAGTGCTGTGGCACAAGGCAGGATGCACAATTTTAATTTGAAACTTGCCTTCAGAGTCCTGCACTGACTAAAGCAACAGCAGGAGCCAAAACCAGAACTTCATGACAACACTGTCAAACTTTGTTATAATAAAGCCACTTTTCCACAGTGGAGTATTACGCAGAACTTCACTGAAGGCAGGTGTCCAAAACATCGTATTTCCTAACAACAATTAAGAATTTTCATATTACTACAAAACAAAACCAGTTTCACCATTTTCAAAGTTATCAATATGTGTATGTACAATATCAGACCACAACTGATCTACATTATTTTAGACAGAAAACAAATCAGAGAATTGCCTATTTTACTTCCATCTGAAATACAAGTATCATTTAAGTGATCAAAAATGCTTCAGTTCTTCCAGAAGAAAATAAAATACGGGCATGAAATTATCACATGCAAGCATCCCTTATGGGGATATTACTACAAATACGGGGGTAATACTACTAATCAAGACTGATGCCCTTGGATCTGGCACAATACACTACATATTTTTCCTCTTGTTTTGGAATTTTTTTTTTACAAAAAACCGTATTTGTAAATTGTTTATTTACAAGAGTATCCTTTCTTGTAATTCTCAAAGAAAGGATTTGCTAGGAAACACATGAGTACCAGAAGATGACAAAAGATGCATTATCAGTCTCTGCAAAACAATTTGCTCTTCACTAGGTTTAACTTACAGAGGGGACGAGTTACATAACACATTTCACATGGAATGAAAGAAGGGCCAATTTGCTGTCACTATTTTAACAAGCCTCAGTATTTAGCAGTCCTATCCTTTTATTTTTAGTACTGAATCTCAGGCTAATGGGCTGATGACATATCTGACAATAGTAGATTTGTAGGTAAAATATCGGTTCACTAAAACACCACAAAATTACGTCTGCACCTACCATGGAGATCTTACACCCATTTTCCACCACATACTAGATGTGCACAAACACTAGCATAAGTTGGGTTTGGAGAGGCTTGTTGCTGTGAAATACCCTAATTTGGTCTGGACTATGGTTCAGCCCTATTGGCAACAGCCCAGTTACACCAAACCTGAAAAAACTGGCACTAAATTACCTAGAACATGGGCTTCTGCAGCTACCCAGAACGAATGGTGTCTTCACCATCGAAAATTAATTTAACATCTCAATACTTGAGCAAGCAGTACAGAACTAGCCTAATACTCTTCTTCAAGTATTTCTAAAGACTTCCAGTCTATTACGATATCTTGATAACTTTTTAAATGAAAAACAAGGGTAAAACACTTCTGATAATACAGAAGTTTGTAACATTCTTAATTCTACTGAAGAATGAGTTGTTCTCATTACAGCTCACTTTGGATGACACAGAAATCCAAGCTAAGAAACACTTACCAGAAACATGACAATATTTTACCCAGCTCACAAGACATAGAATCATTGATTCTTATGGAGACTAAAAACACCTGCTTAAATCAGAAAAGATTATTCATTAAGATGTATTGAGCTCTTCTGAAAAGCATAAGAATACAACTAGATGCCTTCACATATGGTAAGGCTCACATATTCACTGGTTCATGCCTAAAGAGGAAGAGGACAAGACTGTACTCTTTAAGACAGATTTTCTTTTATCTTTGCTTAAACTTATGGATGTAGCCATTAGCTCTATGATTAGTTGTTTCATGAATTGTAGAAATAAGAGTGATTTCTTTAAAATTGGGAAGTAAAGCATGAAATTTCAAGTTCTATATGCTCCTTGGATGAACACATCAAAAACAAAATGAAAACACATTCCTCCCATCCCTTGCCTCCCTCCCATGAAGGGACTGATGGGTGAGGATGAGTATGAAAATCTTCCAGATGCTGGGGCAGCCACTGGGGATGAGAACACATGTTCCACTTCAGGACGTCCCACAAATCCCAGTCTTTGAGAATGGATCCCAAGGTCTTTTTCTTTCCAGAGGCAAGGTCTGCCTTCCACAAAGCAGTAAGGCAGGAACTTGGAAACCAAAGCTGAGATTTCTTCTGCCAGACATCCATCTACAAGTTTCTCCAGAGAAGTGGGGAAGAACTCAGGAAAGGAGAAAAACTCCTGGAGTGCCTTTGTTTTAGAAATTATTTTAATCACTTTACCTTCCTTGTTTGGAATACTTCTGGAGAGCTCTGTATCTGTCTTAGACTTGCATTTTACAAATAAAAAACTGAATTAAACAGGTAATGGCTTGGAAATCTGCCATCCAGTGTTACAATGCTAACAAACTGATTATATTTGAATTTTAAGACCTCCTCTGGATTGCTAGTCAGCCAAGCACATGGCATGAGTCTGGGAGCAACTCACAAAATTGATGCAGGGGCTTGCTGTCCCCTAGGGAGAAAGGTTTCACAAATCCTCACACTAACTTAGGCTCTCAGGAAACAGATCCAGCATTTAGGAGAAGGAAAGTATGCTTAAACACTTAATCATTAAACACAAGGATCATTAAGTATTATGAGAAAGAAGTAACTACATTGTGCTGGAGACACTGGATTCAGAGTGTGTTTATCAAGCTGTAGGCATAGGAAGTATAGGAAGACCCAAGCCGATCTTAAAATCGGCTAATTCAGGAACTGCTAGCAGGGTAGCCGTGCTAGCACAAAGCCTCATGTCGGCCACCAGCTGTATTCTGCAGCCCCTGCTAAATTTCGCTACCGTATTTGCTACGGCCAACAGTAAGCAAGCTAAGCACTTTAAACCTAACTCATGCTTAAACTACCCATGCAAAAGTGACTGCCATGCAGATACAGCTCAAAAATCACACCTTCCACTATCTACTGTCTGCCATTTAGGAAGTTTATGGCAAAACACTGCAAAATTGGACACTTAAAACCATTGGGGGCAACAGCAGAGAGAAAAAAGCTATCCATTTAGTTTCTGTCAGATCCCCTTCCTAAAAATGGGTCGTTACTGGTGCCTTTTCTTCTTCCATTATTAATGCTTTCAAGATGCTTTTACATTGCAAACTAATTTGCAGAACTCATTCAGGAAAACTCAAACAATAAAATACTAACTGTTAAAAAGTTCAATACAAAAAAAAAAAAAAAAATCAATACAAACACATTTAGTGCAACTATGACCAAATTCAGGGGATCTGTCAATCTGCTCTTTTCTTTTTTCCTCAGCTTTGTCTCAAAACATTGCCAAAAAGGACTGTCGAAACTCACACCACTCCAGAAAAGAATTCTAAATAGCGTGGATTTCAAAATCAGGTAACTTTTCCCCCAAGAGAGCTAAGACTGGTAAGAGTAAAAATGCAGTCATCTCTTTCATACCTCCTTACACACAGCTGTTTTAGTTGCACTGAAATTTTCTTTAAATGCCAAACAATAGCCAGAATAGCATCTCATCCCTTCATCTTTCAGATTAAGGATAAACTGCTGTAGTAAATTCAGAATATCTCCAGGCTACCAATGAATGTAAGATCTAGGGGAGGCAGCCCTGCTGCTGAGGGAAGCCTGCACTGCTGCTCCTCAGCACAGGCTGAAATGTCCGTGCAAGTGCACAACGAACCAAACCAGTAACCTCATCCTGCTAAAAATGTTTTCAGGCAGTTCCTCATGTGGTATCTCTGCTCACAGGAGGCGCTGGGACAGGATGCTTTTTCAGCAGCAATGCCAACTTGAACCATTCCTCAAAACAAACCTCAGGTTTTCTAGAACAGCCTGTGTGTTTTCAATGCACTTCCACTATGCACAACAGATGCTACCAATCTGGGTTGGCTTGAGTTCCAGTCTTGAAAGCCTGCCAAGCTATACAGTTCACAGGATCTCCCAGAAAGGTCTCTCATTCAGGCTTCAGGTATAAAAGACAGTTCCACAACAGAGGTATGAAAAGTCTGGTCCTTTAAATGTGTGGCCGAGGAACGTGCATACGAAAAGGTTTTGATGAGACAAAAGCTTCAGTCAGTTCATACAGCAATTGCCATCGCGCCATTAATTTCAATGGAATAGCAACAATGTGCATTAGCAGAATGCATCACATTAGGTTTATGAAGCCTGTATTTTAAATCCAATCCTTTTCTACATTAACTTGAGAATTTGTCAGCTTCCTCCAAACAACTAGAGGCATCAAATACAAAAGAAGAACTAAAACTAGAGTTTTTCTTTATTCATAAACTATTAGTGCTGTTTACAGAAAGGTATAAAAATCTGTTCCTTAACAAATCAAGTAAGGAATGACTGGTTCTATGATAGCTCGACAGATAATGAACCCCTTTTTGTGGATGGAAGACATCAGTGCGCAATCTTATCCTCTGTTTAAGAACTTTGGCATTGGTGGACAATCATTCAAAGTCCATTAGAACATGGCTGCCAAGAACAGACAAATCCCAGGCTTAAGAAGGACTGAAAAACATCTCCAGAAGTAAGAGAATACAAATTATAATTACATCCTGACTCCACAGGACAGATTATATGTCCATGCCAAGGTGTGTTAGAGCCCAGGAACATTCTGCTCCTTAACTGAAGGCTGCACTTGTAATAGCCTGTAAGTGAGATCCTTGAAGGCACACTTATAAAGGAGATGGCTGTACACCTTAGTACTGATCACCTGCATTTCCTTACACTTGTTTCTAAATAAATGTTTCAACAAAAGATGCAGTTAGAACTAGTTCCATCCAAGTAAACAGTATTAAACAATGTTGTAACAGCACTGAAAAAAGAAACCCTACTGAAGCCAACATGCCACAGAGGACTACCATACGTTCTTAGTGCAAAATAGGAATTCTATGTTATTGTCGTTTCCAACGGTACTGCCAAAAACCTCAGAAGCATCCACAAACACCAGGTGAACTAATACCTAGAGGAGCAGATAAAAATAACAATGTGTGTTAGAAAATGCGATGGAAGAAACTGCACATGACAGGAACGAGGCCTGTCAGATCATTGTGTCCTGTCCCTACTACTGCAGGCACTGCATCCTAAGCCCTTCAAAAATTATTGCGTTCCATCTTAAAAGTAGGTAGATCCCAGCCTCTCCTCTTTCACTGCTCCAATGAGGTGGCTATTCCAGAACACATCTCTCATGCCAGCTCTTCTTTCTAGCAACAGACAATACAGATTTACTACAACTCTTCTGCGATAATAGGTGGCAGCATTGCCCAAGACTGCTTTTAACAGTGCAACAAATGCTATCCTACAACAGCACGTGAACTGTTTAAAAGTGATACGTTTTGCTTTAATTTTCATGACTTAGTGCTTTAAATTATATACCTCTTAAAGATACTCACTGGAGATCTAGTTAATGGACACATGCTATTTACTTTTTTTGGAGATAAAAGACTCTTGCTAAAGATTACATGTCAATACTCCAAGTTACTGCTATTCTGCAGAGAATGCTACGAATCAATACTATCCAACCAGAGAAAATATCAGCTAAAAGGAAAAAAAAAAAAAAGATCTGTGGATACAAAGGATGATTTTAATCAATGCCTTAAGTATTCAATTTATGCCCATTGCTTTGGCATATATTCTGTCAAGACTGGAAAGAGAATACCAACTGATCAACCAGTACCACAATTTTTAGGTTCTTACATGTGCTGCCTTTTTAGGAATTGCAGCGAAGTTAAGCTCCACTGTCCAACAGCTTACAATCAACAGTTACTTTTTAAACTTGTCTCTTTAAGGAAGAGAGATTTATGTCACAATACAATGAACATGTTCCTGTCACTTCAACATTATTGAATCTTAGTCAGCTGAGATCCACACCTCGACGGTGATTAAAGTTACTCCAACTTCTGCGAAAACAGGTTGCTACATAGAGGAGGGAGACCCAAACTGGTGCTGTAATTCTTGCAGCAAAATGAAATGCCAAACAGTAGAAAACAAAAAGATGGTATCAAGTGGACAGAAGTTATGAAAAGATTTGAAATACAGCCACATAAAAGCAGTTGTAGTGGTTCAGACTACAGGTCCACCCAGACCAGAATCCTGTCTCTGGAAGTAGCCAGAACTTGTTCATCATTTGTTCAGTATGTTGAATAGGCCAAGGAGCAGAAAACTCTGTTAACCTTAAGCAGCAACATGGCTTACTATTTCAGTTAACACTTATTTACTCATACCTATTTACAGACTAAATCACTTCTTATTGTATAGAGGGTATAAATGAAAACTAAAACTCCCAAGGCTTCACATCCTGCTTGTACACATCCAGCTCCACTACCACAATTCTTAGGTTAGGACAGGGTGCTCATGAAAAACTAGAGCTTTCACTTTCCAACTGTATCATCATCAGTACTTGTGAATACATCAGAGGTTTGCATTAAGCAAGGCTAAAAATCAGAGCGAAACACCTCCATCATTGCACAATACAAAGACATATCCTTTCCATTTAAGATGACAGATTCTTTTTTAAAAGGTGTTTGCACATTATACAAATACCTACAATTCTCAAATCCTCTTCTCAAAACTTTTATAAGATGCAATAATTTGACTCCAGTCTCAGTCTTATAAGCACATGTACTAAATTCCTCCCTGGACTCCTGCCAAATCACTTCAGTGATTAATAGGAGTGGGATATTGACTTTTAATCCATGACACCTTCCATAAAGGCAATGTAACTAGTATTCTGCTTTACAGATGTGAACCAAGGAATATCCACTTTCAAGCAAAAAAAAATTCACTTTTGCTGCCTGCTACATAATCAATAGAAACAAAGACAATGGAAATAGCACAGATAATGCCCTCTGATGATCAAATAGCAAATAAAATCCTTTACAGCAGATTTGGAGGCAACAGCAAGATTTCTGCAGTATGCATAACTTAATACCATTTTATTCAAAAGCTTTAAAGAAAAAAAAGTTTATAATCCAGTTTAAAATCTGGGATTTGGAAAGTGTGTTCGGCACCTTAAAGAAGATGACCTAGCTATTAAAAATAAGGCATCAAAATGTTTTACTGCAAGTATTGTCTTAATTCTATAAATCAAGAATGTGATTCAGTATTTCTACAATTTTCTTCTAGTCCTTTTATTGGGCTGAACATCTTGATACCTTTTTTCTTCTCTCCCTCACCAAGACTCCTTCTCTTTCTGATATTTCATATACCCCTGTTTCCCTCTCTGCATTCCATCTCCACATTTCCTTGGACATCCATAATCAGCACACATCACCAGGATGTGAAAATGGAAGCAATGGCAACTGCATGTTGGCAAAAAAAAAAAGATGGGGGGAGAGGGATGCCATTTTTTGTTTTAGCTGGAAAATACTTTTCTTTAGCTCAAAGAGAACCTACTACCTAGCATATGTTCTAGTATATGACCATCCTCTCTTACGGCGAAGTGAATCGAGCATGCACATTCCTTTATGATGAGGCTTTCATGTGAACGCTCCTCTTCTCTGAAGAGGAAAGTGGGACAGACCAGATCTTTGCATAAAACTCCAGAAGAAACACAAGCATGATTTTAGATCTACTCACGATTTGGTTCAGCACTGAAGCAGTACATTACATTCCCCCTCTCCCCTGCACTAACCAGTTTTATGCGAGATGGACCATCAACCCATAACTGGCTGCTGCTCTACTGAACTAATTTTGCCTTTTAAATAAAACACTTTAAAATTATAATGAAAAACAACAGCAACTTGAATATGTAAGCACCTGTGAGCAAGCACAGGGGTGACCAAGAGCACTAATGAAAGAAAATATAAATCAAGGACTAAATACAAGGCTTACAAAATTTACACTTTTCTCTCCTCACAAAGCCTGTACTTATCACAAAGTCAAAGTGACAAAAGTCAAGTAAAATAAAGGGCCTGTCATTTAAAGGATATAATTTGGAGGAAGGAAGTTCCAGCTTAAGACCTGATTGGCTAGTGCAAGATAACGCTGAAACACTGAAGACATCTGAGCATTGAGGTTTTCACGTCTGCTGAATTCCTGAAGTACCTCTACTGTGAGCACGAAGATCTGCCGCAGATCGTCCTCCTACAGTCAGGACGAACACAACATATTAAGAGAGACTCTTAGTCATTAATGAAACTGTTGATAAAAAGAGATACTTTCCTAAAGAGAAAGGGTTTTCTGTTTTCACCCTCTTTTTCATTAAAATAAAGCAAATATTCCAAAGTCGACAGTCAGAACCCCAAGTCATTTGCCAAAACTAATGTAATGCTTTTTAAGAGCAAGAAAAAAGAAAAAAAATCATTATAAATATTAGTCATTGAAAGAAAAACCTGTTCACGGTATCTTTTTAACAACTGGTAGAGGAGGGGGTTGGTCTTTGGCATGCAAAAAAGTTGGTAAGTTGTTCCACAAAAGTCAGAGTTTAAAGCAATGCCTTCACGAAAACATTTCTGCCTGGCCAAACAATACATCTGAGACAACCAGACTACACCATCTGCAATAATATTTTTAAATACACAGCTCTCCTTGGCTTTAAACCAAATCTATATTTAAGACTATCATTGTCCCACAGAGTATTCGTTTTGTTTGCAATTGGTAGCCAAGGAATTAAAGAGTCCGGCTGTGTAAAGATCTATAGCTCCACATTCATAAAATAGGCAAAAAGAGATTGTACCTTTTTGATACAATTATTAAAAATACATTACCCATTTTCCTAAAATAGGAAATATCTGTATGCATAATATAGGTTTATCCCATTCAATGTTGTTAGGCACACATTGTAGCTGAATGCACCTAGTGCAAGAAAGTACTTCTCATTCTTAATATTTAAATTTTAGAAATATAGGTAGCGTGTATTGATACGTAACTAGTTTACCTGAAATATACGTTTACAGTTACCATGGAACTCCATGCTTAGTCCAATGTTGCTGGTTTTACTTGAACTTGAGAACTCGCTCAACAACGCCGTTAAAATCGAACAGGCCAAAGTTTGCTATAAAAAAAAATAAGGGGGAATAATATAACTAAAAGATGTCCAAAAACATAATACCACCTACAATTGTCCTTAAATTATTTTATTAACATATTTCTATGACTATTACTTCATTGTTCTTCTAATGCAAACCAGAAAAGCTCAAACTTTCCGGGGTGCAGGCCTTTGGGTGAACCATCTTTGGAATCATCCAGACTCCAGGCCTTATAACACGAACTTAAGTATTTGAGCAACATGAGAAACTAGCACCTGTACCATCATCACTACAACATGGAAACAAACTTGCTGCAGTCCATTTGCCAGCCTTGCTGGTCATTTGCTCTCCGCCTGCACGGGGTTTTGCAGGTGCTACTATGAAGGATGACGCAGTTTCCTCTTGTTTCTATTGGTCTAATAGTTCAGGTCGCTCTGAAGTTTGTTTTAGCCCTTCTTTGCATTTGCTACATTTACCGTGTTCATGTTTGATAATGATTAAATTTACACCGCAAAGTATAAAAGCTATTCAAAACCGGCAGTGCATCACGCTATACTTTTCCCTCTCCTCCCTCAGGAAAGAGGGGGAATAACGAGAAAGCTCAGTCACGTGAAAGCTGATGGACACCTCCCTCCAAAGCCCGGGATGCACACCAAAGGAGCCTTGAAAGCTGCTCTTTTAGAGCCATGTCCCAGAAGCAATATAAAATGGGTGAGAAAAATACAGGTCATTTTTAGAGAAACAGATCCCTTGAGATTAAGGGTTTAAGCATCTTTCTCATTCTCAAAACATAAAGTGAGGTAAATCAAATGGTTATCCTAAAATGCAACTTAAGAGCCAACCTTCCTCTACCAAACACGCTGCTCCAGCCATTGTTGCTGGTTTTTTTGAAATAACAAAGCTTTTTTTCCTGATGCCAAAGTCCACTAACCATCATCACCAGTTTTAATATATTTTAACTGACCATTACACACAGGAAAGTAAATATTGTGTAACAGGGAAGTGAAGCGTACTGCAGAAGTGTTCAACGTACTGCTGTAACAAGCACAATAGAAATTACATACTGATAAAATGAAAACGCTTTTTGTTAAATTGCTGTTCCTAACACAAAACTTCAAAATTACTGGCTTTCCTTCTAGACTGTTTGGAGCCAAGGTGCCAGGGCTGGACAGAGGGATAGGAATTGCTAAAGGGTCAGGCATGCCAGCAAGTGTCCAGGGGTTAAGCAGAAATATGCACACTACCTCTGAACACCCGAAAGATTAAAGTGGAGATGATACTATTTATGCAAGCTCATACAACAGCTGAGAGCAGTGCCATCCACCCACCAACTGCAACATCTTTGTTCAGAAATGCCTCTGAAGTCAGTACCTTGACCCTCCAGACTAGTTATCTTAGCTAGTATACACTAAATTAACATTCTTGCTTGCTAAATAAGTCCCAGACGGATCCAACAAACAGTGTCTTCATAACAACATACGGGTTTAATTTCCCACTATATAATAAAGCTGTACAGTTGGTCAGCATATTGCTGACCAATTGCTAAATCCAAACCTTCCTGTTTTAAACAAATAGCTATTTATTGCAAGTGGACTGTTCCTCATCTACTAGTCACAATTGTCACATGTCACTCATGATAATAGCCAGGGAAAAACAGCATTGAACTTTAAATTCAGACCTATACAAGGCTTCAAAATATTTCTAACTAGTTCAAACACTTCAGTATTTTATTTCCAAATTTCTGTGTAAGCTAGTTCTGCAGCAAAAAATCTATTTACAGGAAATCCAGACTTGAACCAATAAAAGAATTAATGTAGGCTACCATCTTGAGCTTTAAATCCAACATTAGAAACCCCATATGAAAAGAATCACTCTGAAAAAACCAAAAAACTCGCCCCCCAAGTCTGGCTCTAGAACGATGCTTCAGGTAAGAACAGAAGCTTTTAAAGGAATAATGCAAAGGTGCCACAGAACATTACCCAATTTCACTGTATGCCAGTAGATGTAGAAGGCTTACAAGGCTCTCTAAATACTTTAATACAGACGTCGTATTTTGCTTCAGTTACCAACACACTGATGTTTTTCAGCTCTGAGAAGCAGTGCCGTAAGGGCATCACTGGTGACAACCATAAATTTGCAGTTTGATGCTCTATAAGATACTACATGAACCACATGGTATTAATGAGTACAAAAGCGCAAGAGCCTGGCTAAACTAAGCTGCCTCTGCTTCATCGTGCAAAGATCTTCACAACAAGCTACTAGGCAGAACACTAGGATGTAGGACAACTAGGGCAATGACACAGAGTGGCTATTGCTTACACTTGGCTGCCAACTATGATAAAAAAACAGCGAGCTGGAATGACAGGAAAGGAATAAATGGGAAAAAAGTTTGTTCCCACCATGATTACAAAGAGTAAACATTAGCTGAAACGACAGACATTTTCTCCTTCCATTTTTCTGCAGTTTATTTGTATGGTATATGATCATCTATGTGCTACTGCATGAAAACAAGTGTCACAGACACTTTGTGCTTTTCTCCTGATTTCAAGAAGCATAAAATGAAGTGTAGAAGCTCTTAAAAGATGTGAATGTGAAGGATGCAGTTAGGCCTGACTGAATCTGCTAAGAGTCTGATAGAAAAAAAAGGCTGAGTGGTGACCTACCCCACCGCTGTCACCACAGGCTGTTTCAGGTGGCATGGACATCAGTGACCATGCTAAGCGCAAAGGCAAGGGAAGTGGCACAGTACTGGAGAGCTGCACACTTGCCTCCTTCCAGCAGGCATGCTCCCAGCACCCAGCAGAGGACCTTGCACTCCTCATTTGCCTCCCCTCCCAAACTCCACTCTCCCTCCAAATTCCCAGCACCCTGCTGGCTCCTTCACCACCAAACTTTCATCTGGGGATTGCAAGTCCCGCGCCTTTGCCCAGCATCCCAAATGCCTGGGGTGCGCTACGGCCCCTCCGGCGCTCCTCTTGGCCACAGTGCAAGTGTTGCTGGCCACATTGCACCCGCTCCTCTCACCAGTGAGGACCTCGGCACATCCGTCCCCAGCCACCAGAGCAGGAGAAGGCTACGGGTGGGACACGGGCCAGCAATTCCAAATCTGCTGCAAGAACAGGCAGAGAGGAGACTGTTATTGGAGACGGCTGGTGTCCACCACCAGTAGTTTCGTTTACAGACAGGAGCAGAACAAATTGAGAGCTGTAACTGATCCTTATCTACTGGCAATTTCTCCAAGCGTTTGGCACAAAGCTGTACACAAAACACTCCTGCTTCTCAAAACTGCCATAAGACTACACATAGTTACACAAACTGCAGTGCATAGAAGTAAGATTATCATTTTCATACGAATATTGAAAGACAAACTAATTAACGTAAAAAATATATGCCCAGCCATCTATTAAACTCTTCTGAATATACAGTAACATATTTCAGAGCCTCTGGAAAAAAGTTTACTTATTCTCTGTTAACAATTAAGAATTTGAAATATATTTTCTGAATGTACATGTATGTTTGATATGAAGATACTTTCAAAGTATCTAAACACAAATGTGGACTAAAGCATTATAAGACTTCAAAAATCTGAAAAGCAATGTAATTTAAGATAAACCAATACAGTCGAACTTTGTAGAATAAAATTAATTCCTCTTACACATAATAAAACTGAACACACAATACATCTGAAGTTCTCATTTTTTTCAGGCTTTCTGCCATGCCGCAGGAGATGAACAATCCAGTTTAAGAATACCATACAGTAATAAGTAGAAAATGCAAGTGATTCTGGGCATCGTATTAAAAGTCAAACCTGAATGTCTATTGCCCAGTAATGCCATTAACTTCATACCAGTAAGAGTAGACCTCTGAACCTAGTTTGACTCACTCGCTAGCAATTTCACTAGTTCTGCCACAAGTACATACCCAAACAATAACCCCATCTAACAAAATAAAATACTTCTCTTGTTGGGAGCAGACTGCCTCTGAGAATAGCTTGGCACTCACCCCAGTTAGCTTTATTACCAGGAATAAACTTTATGAAAGATCGCTATACATAAAATAGACTCTCAGCTGCTCAAACAGAAGATCAATGAGACTTGTGATAAGAGATTAACTTGGCAATCAGACACCCAAAAGTAGCATGGGTTTAGTGGTTTTCTTTTTAAATTACACTAATAAAACACAGACACTTCGGAAAGAATATGCACCATTTCAATAGTAAACAACATTTGTGCACAATTCGTAAAACTCAAATGTACTAAGTAAATACAACTTATTCCTTCAAATGGAATGTCCCTTATAACAAAAGCTAAAGCCACAATGTTTGAAGGGATTTCACACTTGTGCCTGCACTGCCCATGGAATAAGTGAACGGCTTCATTTGAGGGTAGTTAGGTTACAAAGCATCTGAAAGGAAGAAGAGTTCAAGTACAGCTTAGGAAAAAATGGACATGTGGTACATCAGCTCCAAGGCAGAAAAGCCAACAGACAAAACAGAGTGAACTACAACAACAAAAACAGGATTTCCTCGCTTCTGAAATTCAGAGTAGACATACAGCCAGGTTCTCGGAGGCTTGATACAAGCTTAATCATTCATTTCTCTACAAAAAAAATAAACTACCAAGTTAATTCTCCACATGCACATTCTGCAAGTATCATTTATACCTACAGAAAAATGAGCAAGTATATTTAAGAGAAGAAAGGTCTCACCTAACAGAGCAAATCATAAAGCCTACTCTACTACATTAAATCAATTCCAGTGTGAATGCACATTTATAAGACTTTTTTTGTCCCCATTCTTATAATATTAATTCTGTTACTTCAACCAAACGGAAACTACAAGAAGCATTTAATAACATCCCTAAAACAGCTCCTTTTCACTTGTGCAAAACCAGGATGCAGGTACAACCAGAGGCACGTAAGAGTAGAATTTGCTGTGCTTTCCCTAGGTGACAAAATTCTGTAATGAGAATATGTCAAAAGCAATTCTCCCAAATATATTATTTACAGGCAGGGCTTCCTTTGTAAAGGAGATAAGACTTCTCCTTCCCTAACCTTTTTGAGTAAGCTCACCTAAATTTGTTAGCTTCTTCAGAATATCTAAATCCCCAAAATGTGAGCTGCAGCTCCAAATGGAAAGGTGGCGGTTAACAGGGTGCTCCCAACACCCAAAGCAATGCACACTGAATACACACGTAGAGACAGTAACTGGCACTGCCCCGGCTTTTCAACTTCTGCATGGGATTATAATGGAAAAAGCTCAGGATCTGAGGTAGTAGATCCCAACCTGCCTGCTGGCAGCTGGCGCTGGCTGGGCAGGGCACCCTGTTCCCTCCCATTCCTCCTCCACCACCATGCAACGGCGGAGCAGCAGAGCAAGCTTACCACACCGTGTCCATACCTACACCACGGGCAAAGCTGTGCTCACTGTCCTCGGGGGAAACCAGACCTACCAAGCAAGGCAACCCCCAAGACTGAGCTGAGAAAGAGAAAAACAACTCCTCAGAGAATCACTGGGGGCAACAGGAAGGCGATCGTGTGGCATCTGAAGTATGTAGACTTTGGCCAAAGGGAGCGGAGAAGTAGCAGCCTCTACTAATAGCTGAAGAGGTCCAGGCTGAGCTTGCTGGAGCTTAGGGTGCAAAATGTGTTTTTCTTTGTTTATCTGGGGACGGGCAAAGTTGTGAAGCTGAAATCAGGAGGGGGAAAGGGGGGGAAGTAAATTCATCTAAAAAAGTGAACGTTTGAAAACCATTCATCTAGCGGTAACATATCCTTCCTCAAGGCTCTTGTCTGAAAGTCACTAGCTGATCTTCTGCTACTACAGTAGTTAAACAAATCCAAGACCTTCAATTCAATAATAATAAATAGTAAGATCTTCAATCAGATTCAAAATAACAAATATTAAGGCCTAGCCATGCTGCTTGCCATCAACATCGCCCAGCTTCAAATACACATCACGTACTACTACTAGTTTTGGCAGGTCATACTCTTGGCAAGTGCTCTATGGTGGACAGGTGTCCTCTTTCCCCTCACTTTTTCCAAATACACATTCCTCGTCCTTTTTACTCCCCTGTGCTTGCCAAACTGTCAGATACGCCAAATGAGCCGTGCTACGTGGCTGTGCTCCAGAGCAGATCTGCTTAAAAACAAACAGCTAGGGGGTTAGGAGGGAGAAGGCTGCTTCTTTTTAAGCAGACTACCACACAGATCCAGCTTATTACTGAACTTGCACAATTAAAAGGGCAGTACCACTGAGGGGAAGAAAGAACAAACAGCTAGGGATAATACACTTCTTAAAGAGGCTCTGCCCCTGAAGCCTGCTTATTTGCATGTAAGCACAGAAATAAAAGAGATTCAGATGTAACACGTGAAAAGGCATTGTCTCTTCCATTCCAGCGAGCCTCTGAGGTCTACATGTGAGGACCTCCACTTCTGCACATCTCATGAGACAACAGCAGCGAGGAAGCTAAGAGGCTTCAACACAATATATAGAATAGCAGCACATACCCTTTTCTCTGGATCATGTCACTTCACTTCCCAACTCTGTCTTTGAAACTGTGACTTCACTGTAAATGATAATACTGGGAGCCATTAACTTCTAATCTTAATGTTATTAAGCAACTAAGCTGGAAACATGCTCTACTACATCTCTGTTACATGAATTTGGTGAAGAGGCTCTCTCTCAAAAGAGAAACTGGAGATCATTTAAAAACACCCTGGTTAATACAAGTATTGAAAAGATACTTATGTTATAAAGTTCTTTTAAACGTCTATTACTAAATTTTAGCCTCATATTTGGAACAGTTTTTGGATCCCTACAATTCCCCAAACATTTTTGTTTAAACATATTAGCACAGATCTTTATAGATCTCTTGTCACCACAAAGAAAACAGAGCTTAAATATCCTGGTTTACCACCTGGCTTTTATATTCAATATGCCTCAAAGTTCATATGGAAATTTTATTAGACCAGAAGATACAGCTGAAGATGGAGCAGGGAGAATAATGTTTTTGTCAAATTTGTCAAAATTTACAAGTCAAGAGGGACTCTCCAACTCCCACCTGCCACATGAGATGGGAACAGCTAGAGAGAGATCCAGGAATAAAATTCCTCTTAAAGAATAGAAATAAGGACCGTAAATACTATTTAACTAGTTATCTATTCAGCCATTATTAATGACAGGTTAGTTTCAGTGAAGAGGAATGCCCAGTTTTGGGGGTTGGACCTCTCCAGAGATGCTTTCCAACTTCAGCTATTCTGTGATTCTGTGAGTTCTGCATACTAATATTTCCCACTGTTCACATGGGACCCACATCACATTCCCAAGCAGTTTTAGGTAACCTGAAGCATCTGGATCTCCTCTCCAGCCTAGCTGAGAGCAAAGGAAAACAAACTAAAGATCTGCAGTCTTTAAGGCAGAAAGAACTGTTAGGATCCCAGCGTTCTTCCAGGTCTTGACAGGTCTTTTTGCATGTAGACAATTAGTTAGACACCATATACAGAGCTTTATGCTACAATACACTCTACAACATGCATACTAGATCTTAAAAAAACAGCTTCCATTGCCTCACCATCTTGTGTCAGGTCTACAACAGTTGGACCCCTTTTGTCTCTGGCTATCTCCATCCTGGAAGAAATCCAGGCATAATCCATATCCCAGAGCAGGTTTAAACAACTGTTCCACCTGATTCTGTTCACATGCAGACAAGTTCCTCCTCCTGGGAAGTGGTTACTTTAACTGCCAGGATTCCTGTCCTTCTGGCAGGAATGAAGAAATACAGAAATCCTTCAGTTATACAAAAGCAGAGCATTCTAACACAAAAAAGAAAAGGCCAAGAAATTGAAGGTATTTATAGTTGAGAAGAACTTGGCCCACACAATTCTCCAAAATCTTGAGATCAGTGGTGGAAAACATACCTAACGTTCTACAATTGGCCCATGTTACTGTGTCTATTGCCAGAAGCTCTGTCCCCCAGAGACACAGATTTTGAAAAAAGATGCTGAAATTGCTATTGGGGAGCTTACAGCCTCTGCTTCATGAACAGAAGGATGGCTTGCATGGATGTTACAAGAGCCAGGAAAAACAAAAACAGGAACTCCATAGCTAATCCACGACCTCCCATAGTACTGCTACCTAAACTTGTTTATAAATTAACAAGTATCCATGCCCTATATACTCAGTGTACCCTTATCAGACAGTGGTCTCCTCCATGAGGCGCATAAAGCTCAGCACCTCGGAGGAACAGAAGCAGGAGCCAGCATTCCAGGTTTGAAGCCTGGGTCTAACCATGCACCCTTCCCAACCCCTTTCCATGCTGAATAGCGTTACTTCTCTTTAGTGCCCTGTTATTTCCTGAATGTGTACTCTGTTTTCCACTATTAAGAGATTACTCAATGCTAAAGCCAAATTTTTCATCTCCTGCCCCACTTTCTCCCTTTCATCTATATCCCTCTCCTTCTCTTCTATCCAACCTCTGTCCCCTTAGGTATTTGCATTCTCCACAGTTAATCCATCAGTCTTGCCCCCATGTCAAGTTTGTCACAACATTATTCAACATATCTTCAAGTTCCACCCTCAAATCCATTGCTAAAGAAATTCTTAACTTACATGCCAGAAATTAAGATATTAAACATATGGAACTATACAGAAGGACACAGATCCAAAACACGTAGTACCATCTACATTTGCTGTTCTCCTGATTACATTTAACTTCAGGACTTGACCCTGACAGCATGTTATCCAAGTCCCATAGATTTTATGGAGCACAAATATCTAGCAAACAAAAAGCTAGTGCAGATGTCTGACAGGAATTAGGAGAAGTGTGGCAGGGAGTGGAAAAGATTAAGTATTTACTTCATTCTTATAAGATAAACAAGGGCCAGGTCGCTTCAGAGCCAGCACAGATGAGAAAGCAAAAGCAAGAAGTAGGCAAGAGACCAGCTTACTTTTTTAAAAGGACAATCTCAATTAGAAACTTAGGTAAATTAAATAATTGAGCCTTCAGCTTAATTATTTCAGCTTCAGCTAGCTCTTTTCTTTACACGGAATTCCCCGTTTGTATGTTCTCTCTCTGAACAGACCAAAAAGTGTTGTCTTTCCTCTGCTGCAGGGGCAAAACACATCTTTTTCAATGTTTTTTCCCCCCACTTTTTCTTTGTTACCCCATAAGCCTGACTCAACCTAACACTTGTACAAAGCCATTATCAATGGCTAAAAGTCATGTTTGAAAACTTTAAACTTTTTTAAACATAAAGTGACCTGCTGCTGACTCCATGTGGTACTTCCAAAGCTGCTGGACTGAACCGCAGGCAGGAGGATACAGATGGGTGGGCAGCAGACCAGAGGGAAACATTACGGAGCAGCAGTTAGGGCAGGACACAGAGAGGGACCAGGAGACTAGCTAGAGAATTGGAAGTCAAAAAGGTGCGACGGAATCCAGCATTATACTCTGCCATTTCAGGAGGCAAGCGTGCGTGGTGCATCATGGAAAAGGTGTGATAAAGACAGTGAAAAAGAGTCAGGGAGGCACATACAGAGGGCTGGGAAACCTCTGCTGATCTCTCCCAACACCCATATCCTATCCTCCTCCTGACTTGGGTGGAAGCCTGTTTTTGTAAATGACTAAAATAAGTACGTCTCCAGTGGAGCGAAGCACAGAAATGCCTGCGATGGTACATCCCCATGACACTGCACGGCACTGCCCTCTCAGATCATCTTGGTCTGGAAAGCAGTACAATTTCACTAGCCTCGTACCATGCCCTACAGAACTCTCAGCATAGGCTCCACGCTCCGCTGGCTCAGCTGTCGCAGGTACTGTACACACACCCACACATACACACACACCCACACACACCCACACTCACCCACCCACCACCCTCAGAATTTTGGTGTTGCTTATGTTTCTGTATTAAAGATGCCGAGTCCCGGGTCACATGAAACAGTGCCAGCACTAGAGTTTCTCTCACAAGAAAGTCTCAGAAGATTACAAAAATATTTTTATGAACAAAACTATTTTACAATATAAAGCCTCACAGGTGCATGGGGGCATGTGTTTATACTAGCCTGTTTAAGACTTACAAATGTATAATGCGCCATATAGAAAAGATGTTCAAACAGCATCACATCTTTTTATGACAGCAAGTAGTATTAGCATACCGGAATAGAAAATATCATTACGTGCTCAAGACAGGTTTAATACCCTTCCTATAACTTGAGCACAATTACTTCGGCAAAACTACGCAGCAAGATTAATGTTTGTGGAGAGAAGTGGATAAAAGGAGAGAAGCTGAGCCAAAACTTGTCTCTGTATGAGGGCAGTGAGCAGAGCTTAGGGAAAGGGAGATAGAAAGATTGCTGCTTCCCCTAGATACAGGCAGTCCCTGATGCAGTTCTGCTCTGAAACGAGTCTGGCGTGATATGTACAGCTGGTAGCTTTAACCAGTTATATACTGTGTTCAGTGTAGCATGTTTGTGCATTAATGCATGCACAGAATATATCTGTAGAAGTAGGACTGTGCAAGAGTTAATTTAGTGATGACTTCTCCGTTGACATGCGTATTTTTTACTCCACTTTTGTATCTTTACAGAAAGATCACATAAACTACATAAGCACACACATGGGTACACACAAAACTTGAAAACTTTAGTCATAATTCCATTTTAAAAACACAAGGCTACGTTCCCTGTGGGAAAAAAAAACAAATAAACAAAAAAAACCCCAAACCATGAGCTAAGCATTGTTCTTTTAAGCAAATACCTATTTCTATCCAAATTGTGCACATGCACAGGCTGAAATTTTTTCATTAAGCTAAGCAACAGTGAATTTAAGATTTAGAAACATAACTGAAACTTCCATTCCCTGAAGAGATATCACTTGTACTCAGAGGTGACATACTATTTTTAGGACCATGACATGAACTGCATTACTTCTAGTGCACTTCTTTAGTTGAATTTTCAGAGTTAAACATTTGCAGCTCACATCTAGTATAAATGTTGTTCTAAACGTTCAGCAACGTTAACAGTCTGTTCCCTCAGAGGTTGTTTTGTCTGAATAAAGCTTCAGCTAAAAATTTCAGTATGGAATCTACATAATCTTAGATTTGCATTTGGTAGGAGAAAAATCACCTCTTTAATCTCTAGTTACATGCCTCTATTATGACCTATTCTAAACTTATCTCCTGGCATAGCAAATGGAATTCCACTAAATGCATAGATAGATATTGGACACCTTGTTTCCACTTTGAGCTCAGTAAGGAAGGTAACACTTACCCCCAGTATGACATTAAATCTAGAGTAAGTTTTGTGTTTCCATTCCACTTTTTACTTCCTCGCATCCCTTCCTCGCCACCCACCCGCCTCGCGGGGAACGGCCAAGGTCTACGCCTCTCGCTCTGCAGCCGATTCCGACAGCTGAGCCACGGGAGGGTGCAGCGCCGGACAGATGGGAGGGGAACAGAGAGTGCAGGGAACCACCGCCAGCCAAGGGAAAATCCATTTTGGATCAGGCTGGTTTGTTAAAGAAACCCAGAGAAACAACCCCCCACCACCACCACATTAGTGGCAGTCAAAGCGGAACCAAAGATTACTCTGCGCTTGTTGAGTGATGATTCAGACAAACCTATTATCTAAGAAATTTAGTATAGCTATGTACTAAAGGACTTTACTCACTATTGCTAGTCTCAAGTCATTCTCATTCAAAAGTCTAAACAGTCTTAGCAGATGATTGTTTGAATATCAACTTGATTACTAATTTTAATTTTTGGATAAGAAAAGTATACAAGATCTTACGGTTACTAACTACGTAATTCATGTTACTGATATAGCCTGCTTAAATTTTGAAAAAAGCTACTTACCACAGTGGGGTTACCGCTGCTGATCAACTGGCTGACTTCATGGAAAATGCTTTTGCAGTCGATTGATTTGTCTAATGATCCCCGTTTCACTATTACCGCTACTGCTAATAGAATCTGCTCCCGAACATACTTTTGCAGGCTGTAAACAACATTGCAAAAATACATTTGCAAGTAATTTTGAACATCAATAGCCACCAAAACTTAAAATGCAAATTTTTTTCAAACATTTTCTGTGAATGCTTAACGGAAAGCTGACAAAGTGACAGAAGTCAACTAAGCTTTAAAAAACTGGAAGATGCATTAGTGCTGAAACAGTCTTCCACCACAACACTTGGAAACAAAAGGAAAAACAAGATCCTATGCAGAATCTTACATGTCTAAGAGTTATTTTTTCTATACTTACTTAGGCCTTTGTAAGACATATGTTAGAAGGAATGTTCGCAGTGACTCGATGCTAGTTTTTTCCAACAGAATCCATTCTCGTACAACTGCTTCCATTATCGCTGTAGCAGCTTGAAAAAGGACATAGTCCACTTTACTAGTTTCTGTTGGGAAAAACACAGGCAATTTGAGTATCAGAAGACATGCATATATTTAACTTGTATGTATCTCTAAGAAAAAAAATTAATGAAATTTTAAGATTATTTTGTTACTATGAAAATAGACAAAGAATTTATATTGCACAGGGGAGGAGGGAAATCAGTAACTCAATTATCAAATTGTCCAATATTATTTCATTTGGGTCAGAGATTCGGGGGAAGAAAAGTTGGCTGCACATGGAGACTGGGCCAAAGATCAAGAGTAAGAATGGTAAGAGACATGGCTGTGGAACAAAATAAAATAACGAACACAAAGATTTTAATGGCAATACATTAAGATATGATTAAATTGCAGGGTATGGCAGAAGTGAGGGCTCCTCTGCCATTTGAGTGCTTGCCTTTGCAACAAACAATGCATAAAATTATAAGCATTTTATGGATAGCAATGAAAAGCTTGCTCTTCATTGCTAAAGATGACTTTCTTTTAAGCTATCAAAGCATAAGTTTTACAGACCAGTGTATTTAAGATTGTCTATATTAAGCTCAAGCTTCCCTGCTTTTTATTGAGCTAATCAAAATATAACTTCTTAAAGAGTAGAAACTATTAACCCTCATTATTCAAACGCCCGACTGCTTTATATACAGATGGGCTAAGAAAGCATGTTATGGTAAAAGGTGGTGGTTTGGGTGACTACAAAGTATAACTTAAAGAAAAACTCCAGAAGTTGAACTTAATTGGTATCACAACAAGAGGCTACAGAGAAATAGTTCTGGATCTGTTGCTTTTTAAAATTTTAACTTAGAAACAGCAGGTAGCGTCTCAGTAGTCAGTTTCAAAACATTTTGTCCCCTGTAGAAAACCTAGAAGGAGCAATTAGAAGAGGTGTAGCCACAGTGTGGCAAAGGCATAAAATATGAAAAAGGAAAAACAATATTCCAGAACAAGAAGTGGAGTTTGAGCTATGGTGAATGATCTGCCAGGACTAGAAAAACTGGGTTTGTGCAAGGAAGCCTCCATCATGGGATGATGCACTTCGAGTGACTACAAAAAAGACCTTCTTCCCCTGATTTCATACACACAAGTTTATAATACTCATTCCCTTTATACACAAGTTCTATATTCAAGATAGCAGCCAATTTGCTAAAATGTTTTAAAGCAATTTTATTAAGAAGGCTCCAAACTCTAAACACTACACAGGTAGACATGCTTAAATCAAAATAAGCCACCTTTAAAAACAATTCAGAAAAAGTAACCACTAAATTAAAAACTAATGTGCATGCCTAACATATACATAAAAATGAGCCAAATTATTCCTCCCTGGGAATCTTAATTCTGGCATTTTCTAACTTCTGTGTCTCTGGCTTTGCAAATTGTACAAAGCTCACACAAACAGAGAATACTATTTAAAAAAGTGGGATGGAGTTTCTTCTTTGCATCAAGTACCACAGATCTAGAACTGCAATCAATAACAGCCCAGATGTCCAGCACTTAGCGTAAGCTTATAACTAGTAGGAGCACCATGATCCTCTATATGAAGTCACTAAAGGAAGACAAGGAGTTTTGCCACTACATTCAACAGCTATAAGCTTACAGCACAGGAGTGTAGAGCCCATGCTTTGTGGGTTCAATTCCAGGTTTCTAAAGAAACTGTATTATACTGGTTGCTCCTCTTTTCCTTTTACTCTTCATACCTGGTTTTCTCCCTGTGTGGCTCATACGCTCTTCTTTCCATGAATACCACCTTTTTTATCTCTCTCTCTCCCTTCATTCCAGTTCCTATCTTGGACACATTTTCAGTTTTTCTCTTTTAAGCCAAGCCCATCTACCCTAATCCTCTGGGTCTTACACCTCTTTACCTGTGCATATCCCTTCAGTACATTTCATTTCTTCTTTATCACAGCTTGTTTCACTCCTCTAGTTCCTTCATTTCATAATCACTGCCTCTGCCTTCTCACCCCTCAGGGATAAATCAGCTGTTTTTCCCCTCCTGATCCTATGAATACCAACTCAAGAAGCACAAAACTTCAGAAAAAGGCTCTTAGTTCCAGGCCTCGGCATTTCGACCACTTAATGGAGAAGCCGCTGCAAGGAAAATCCTGCCCCATGTCAAGGCATGCTTGTTTCTCAACGGTGATAGCACATGGGCAGTTTAAAGACGCAATATTTCTAGACATTTGAAAGGTGTTAAAAATAGGATCATATTCTTCCCAGCCAGCAGTATTTCAGAAGAAAAAGACAGACGACTGCAGTGATAGTTCCATTATTAAGCCTAAATTGTATTCACTGCTTCAAGAACAAGATGCAATGCTGTATCCCTTAGCACAAGTAATACTGCTAGGTATTTTTTTAATAAATGTCCATTATTTACTTCTGAGTAGTGACAAATATACCACTTAAGAGAAATGGAACTATTGTACAAGCAAAATCACTTAAATACATTATTTTGCCTATTCACAGTTCTGTAAGAATCAAAGTGAAAATAAAAAGCACCAGTTTTGATGACCTCTAAAACTAAAGAGGTGGTTACAGCCTTCAAGGATCAAAAGAAGAACTAATGTAATATACTAAAAGAAGAAGAAACTCATTTGTAGAGAAAAATTTTGGTTGGCAAGTTGGGTGGGATGAAAGAAGTCAACCACATTCTCCTATATATATATGTATATATATATTGCAGTATAATTTAACACCACAGTATTGAGGCTTGCAATATTAACATAACAATAAACAATATCCACAAATTGTACTTCTCTGATCCAGTAAATTTTGAAATAACTGTTAAAGAACTACAGCAATGATCATATTTTAAACATTACACTAACATTTCTCTTTTCATTCTAGCAAACTCTCTCATACGGAAACTGCTTTTCAGCTTTCTGGGGGTGGTGTTCTTTTCCCTAAATTCCAAGGTTTTCCTCACCAGATTTCTGAGTCAGCTTTTCTCTGAGGTTTCCCTTTCACGGCCCCCAACACTCACATCTGGGCAGTACAGAGGTGCCAAGCAACACTCTTACATGCTTAGTGCAGCTGGAATTTTCAGATCATTCATCTGCCAAATGCTAGCAAGTCTCTGTAAGGTCTGCAAAAACTGAGACTTTTTTTTTTTTAAAACCTTGTAGCATGACCAAATTTGAAGTGTTTCCATAGAGATCACCCAAGAAATTTCTGATAACAGGGTGACACCTACCTACCTCTTTCCCTTCAATGCAGCTACAGTCCCACAAAACTTTGAGTCAATATTCTATGGCTTCTACCAAGCAGGCAGAAATGTCTCTACCTTCACTCTTTGAAGCAGTTGGGCCCCTGACTGACACAACTGAGACTTTCAGCCCGAAATAGATTCTCACCATGGAGAAGTTCAGTGTCAGTGCAAAGTCTGGCAAAGGCATACAAAATTGTATTGTCAGCTGATTTCATGGGATGCATCCAGCTCTCAAACTACAGGCAGTCCTACACTCCACAGATGAGACAGCATTGCCATAAGCACGTAACAGAGGAAAGCTGAACCTACTAGATCAGCGTAGGGATTTAGCCACATGAACAAGCTGCACCTTACTAACTTCGAAGGTGACAGAAACAAAACCAAAGGGCAGCAGTAGCCTTCACCCTCTACTATCGCACACCTCTGCTAAAGCAGTCTAGCAGCTCTGCAAACATTTAAGCTGTCATTTCACCTAGAGTTTAAGCAAGCATTAATGCCAAAAGGAGCAGCCTTGCCCTCTCCCAGCTCCCTGCTCCCCCTGTGCCATGCCTTCCCGCCCTCCCACATTCAGGTACGAGCATTTGCAAAGTGAATCTGAAACTGCTCTCTGATCTGGTTAAACCTAGCCTGTTGACTTACCACTATGTTATTCAGTTTAGCACGGGGCCACCCAAGAGGCAATATATGAACAGGGCCAAGGAGGGGATGAGGAAGGTGGGACTGCCTCTTTCAACAGAAGTGCCAGTTGAAAGCTGTTGCACAAGTATAACTTTAAAATGCATTTATTTAAGGTATTGTTTAAAAACACAAACGTATTGTTTTACTAATACAAAATCTGAATTTTGTTTACATTTTAAAAACATTTCAGTTTGCTTGTAAATTAACTTTCAGTTCTTAAAAACAACAGACATTTCAACTACCTTTTAATTAAGAGAGCTAGCCAACCCAAAAAAAGAGTTTTCAAGTTTTCCAGTTTTAAAGACCCGACTGAACAAAGCCTTGAGGAGCATGGTCTGCATTTGGTGTTGACCATGCTTTGAGCGGAAGGCAGACTAGAGACCTCCTGAGACTCTTTTCAAACTCAGTTATTCTATGACTTATAGCCAAATTGAGTAACTAACAGGGTCAAAAATATCACACTGAAACAAATACGTAAAACATGAAATATAGAAAAAACAAAAAACACAAACAAAGCCCACTCCTCACCGAAATCAAGACTAATGTTCATATTCCCAATCGCAGAAGAACAGCACTGTCTTAGTTATAAAACAGGTACATATTTAACACATTCATTTATTAAAACTTACCCAAAATATGTTTGCAAACAGCAAATGGCGATTTTGATTTCCTAAATGATAAGAATATGTGCTCAGCGTGTTGCCGTTGTTCATTATTGACCATGGAAGGTGGTGCCTGAGGGAAAAGAGCCAAAATAACGTTATTTAAATACTAAAAATCAGTTAAAGTACATCCCAATTGCAAATATCTCTGAGCAACGTCATGATCTTACAAATATCTGGCTTGTTAAGTACCTAAACCAAGTATCTTGTGCCAAGACTGCCTGCTACTTCCCAGCCACAGCCTCAGCTTACACACCACTGCGCATTTACGCCGGGTGCACCTAAACGTGACTATTCACACATCAGGCAGACAGTGAATTACTTGTTAATTATTGCATTCCTAATGACACTTCTGAAGAACGATTAAAAATGAGATCTAAATTCAGCCCGATCCTTTTTCTATACCAAAAATATCACTGCACACCTCTAGATGTTACTAGCCCTGCTCACAGGCACAGAAATACAGCACTAATTTTTTCCTTACTTCTCTACGTTTGTTTGAAGAGTTATTTATATGATAAACCCAAGGGGTTAAAAACAAATCATGAAGCTGCATATGTTTAGAAATAAAGTATTGGCAGTAACACACTACCCTCTAGTGTTTAACGCCGAAGTGAAACTCTCAGAGCGAGGCGAAGCTCAGCTTCACCACTAGTATTTCCCAGTTTCTGCTGTTTTGGATTTAGCCGAACAAGTGCAGAGCACAAAATACTCCTGGAGGGAACCAGCACGACAGGGCAGGGCAAACCGAACTGATATCGCTTACAGAAAGGAGCGCACGAGTGTAGAAGGATTAAGGCCACATTGACAGCGAGATGGTTTGCACAGAAACTATAAAGCCAGTTCTAGGTTACACAGTATGTTATTAAACTTAAGCTTAATTTGTAAACTGCAGATCTGAGCCCTATCTGTGCCCTACCTGGCAATCGGAGGAGAATATACCCTCCACATCTCTTTTGTTTCGTATCTGTTGCTCTTGGAATAAAAGCATCAAGACCTTAGCACAAAGAGCAAGGTTTTTAACTTGAGAAATATTTTCCAGCAAATAAAATATGTATATTAAATCTGATTTAATTCTTTCATCCTTGGCAAAACACAGAATACAAAAGATTCTAATATGAGCTACCAAACTGATGCTCCTCAATCATTTCCTCAGTAATGTGATTAAACGAAGCGAAGAAAAGCAGATTGCTACCATTTGATCAAGTGGGTCCTAATAAACAGCTTTCTTGCACAGCACATTGCTGACTCTCATGACTTGCCCAGCACAGATACAATGAATACCTGAGAGGGGAGCACAAACGAAAGAAATGGAGGAAGGAGGCCACAAGAAAGTCCCTACTCTTCTGGACGCAGGGTAAATACTCTGTCCCTTCGCAAGCCTTCTTCCCTTGGGCTGTACCCAAGGAAGGGGGGCAGGACCTCCCCGGACACTGCCTTTTAATGCGTGCTGAGGAGCCCAAGCCGACCAGCTCCGAGACCAAGGTCAGTCCATCTCCAACTCAAACCTCTGAAATCCAGAAAATCCAAGCTTTCATTAAGTTTTTAAGCAAATTTAAACTTGTAAAAAAGACGCCTCATAGAAGAAGGGTACAGGGTGCTTCTCTGATCAAACCTTAATTCTACCGTCTCCAGGATGAGGAGCTGCTCCCAGCGACGCACAGCTTTTGCGGTTCGAATTACAGCACTTACCTGCCCGGGCTCCAACTACAGTCACTGCAACAAATGCAGCTGCGCCGAGTCCCAGAAGAATATTTAGAGCAAGGCATCAAAAACGCACATGAACCTTGGAAGATGCCCTCTGCCCAATTTCAGGGACAAACGACACAGCTACATCTTGACATGCATTTAATTTCTTTTTACTAATTTTTGCATCTATTGCAAAAAGGAAACCACAACAAGAAAAGCAGTCCCTGCTTGTTCCCTTTGCAACCTCACAGGGAACCAGATCTGGGAACCAATCACTGAAAGACATCCCACCAAAGGCAGGTTATTTTGCATCTGGATCAATCCCCCAGCCAGCTTCACCGTAAGCCAGCAACGGAGCTTGTGCCAGCACAGCACAGGATGTAATGGCTGGTAGCACCGGCTGCTTTTTTCAGCATCAGCTACAATTTAAAGCACATTTGATCTATGGCCTCTTGTTGCTGCACGATATCATGGAAATACTCTGAAGTCTCATGGACTACACAACTTTGGTCAAGGAATTTTAGTGAGAGCTAAGAATGAAGCATCTGAGATGAGTGATTTGCTTCAATAACTCACTGCCACCAAAAGAAGAGGTCCCAGACCCTTTCCCCCTCTCACCTGCATGCTCGTCACCTCCTTGCACTATCCCTCGCAACAACCAGCCCACCGAAAAAAACGGGAGGGAGTGAGTGAACCATCTTCTGTCACTTTAATAAGCATCAAGAAGTCAGAGAAGTGCCAGATGCAGTGGAAGGAGGGAGAAGAAAAGGAGACGAGTGATGTTGCCCCTTCAGCAATACCAAACTTGCAGATTATTCAGCAACCTTGCGACACCTCACAAAATACAGCAACGTTAGAAGGAACCCCTAGGGTATAAGTGACAAAGAATAACATTTTGCAAGGCTGGGGTCACTTATATTTATATTCTTAGAGCAAGAATACGAAATCCAGGGCTACCCGACGTTGGCCCGATTTTGCACTAGCAGAGCTCACACCTCTTTTCAGTGCTCTGGAACACGTGTAAGGGCAGAACACTTTTAGGGACATCAGCAGCAAAGCAGGGCACCACTGCAAAAATGGTAGAATAAAAGTCGCTTGATTGGAAATACCACCTTACACTTACAATATCTAGAAAAGGGCGCTCTAACTTTATTATTTCAACTCTTACTTTCTACTTTTCTGAAGTCTGACTATAGAAGACTTTGGCACCCTAGAAAGGCATAAAGCACATCATATCCCTGTATTAATTTTAAAAATCACAATAACTACACATTATCAACTTATTTAGACTCTCAAAGCCATCCTGAATGGACAACTGCTACTGCTAAGCTTTAGGCTGTACTGTATAACCACCAGAGGGAGCTTGAAGTTCACAGTCTCCTGCCTTTACAGTATTCAAAAATCAGTTACCAGTACACTAGAAGTATTTTAAATCCCAGTTACTTTAAGGCTTTAAAGGAAAAACCAGCGTGCACAAGTTCTGCTTGCAAACATCGCACCACGAGAAGGCAGGCTCCGGCGAGCGGGACGGCGCTGGGAGCGGCGCCACAGCATCCGCTCGGACAAGGGGGTTTGCCGCGTGCCCCGGGCTGTGCTCCAAAGGCGCTTCCCCCAAATCCCTGCAGACAGCCTCACTGATTTCTAATTGTCTCCTCCAAACTCTTCTTCCCCATTCACCTGGAGGGGGATTTTTAGAAGCCTGGTAAGGATCAGGCTTTCGGTGTGTTGAAGCTACTGCCAATCAGACTCCTTTACTGTCTGTATTGCCTGACACCCATCCGCTCTCTTTCATCTTACAGGTAGCTATAAGAACTTCTCCAGAACAACGATAAGCTTTTTGTTTTTAGCATAGCAAGATATTAGCCCATAAAAATAGAGCTCCTAGCTCAGACAGTATTATAAATAAAATTATCTGCCTTCCACTGTGAACATCATCCGGCTACAGAAACAGAACATCAGCAGCAGCATCTGCTACTCGAGTCCAATGGGACCATGCACTCAAAGAAAGATTATTCACATAAGGGAAAGAAAGTCTGAAAATACAAGACTAGAAACACTCTGGCAGACTAGTACAAATAGTTTCATGAGCAGTAAACTTATCTGTAAGCCTGGGCAACTAACAAGAAAGCACTGCAATACACACCTTTTATGTCAACCAGTTTATAAAAAGAAGAAAAAAAACTAACACTAATTTGTCATTACTTACCATATCCTGCTCTCACTTGCTATCACTACACCAAACAAAGATGACAGAAAACCAAGGCGAAGTACTTGATGACAAAACTGCAGCAAAGCCAAGAAGTATACATTAGAAGATTTAAATCCTGTGCAGGTTTACAGAAATCCTGTGTTTTCCTAAGGCTTTTGTTAAGATCATTGCCTGTGTTTCTTCCGCTCAAGGAAGAAGGATGGGAAATGTGGTCTTTTCTTCCCTTCTCTCTCTCTTACTTCTACAGATCACAAATAATTATGATGATTCTCCACAAGCTGTCTACAGTGAAAGCCACAGTGAAAAATCACGCTTTTGAAAAGAGCAGACACATTAAACTTGTGGGGAAAACAGAGTCTGTAAAGTCAAAAATAGAAAACTCCCATAATACCACACAGTCAAAAATGAGGACTGGGAAAAAAAACAAGAGAGAAAAACCTGGACATCTGAGGTTATCCATATTACAGTAAACACCAGATTGGATCCTCAGCAGTCAGCATCTTCCTAACGTTATTTTGGAATACGGACTGATGCAGTTGGAAGGAACGTGTTGGCACAGACCACCCAAACAGAAAAGCCATTCGCACCATAGGTATAAACACATTTTTCTGGTGTAGTGTAAGTATGCTTCGACTTTCTTTATAAAAGCTGAATAGATAGGGAATGACTACAGAGCCTTCCGTACATAAAGAGCAGTTCTTCTGCTAAGAACACATCCCTCATCCCCACTGCAAACGCCAGCAAGCCTCTCAGGCGCTGGGCACTGGTCCTCAGTGGTACTGCAGAAAAAAGAGGAGAGGTCAGGCTCTTACAAAATAAATGCTCTGTTAGATTCTCAATAGTTTGCTTTCACACATCTGCATGTCATCCTACATTTAAGCCTTAGCTTTCTTTTTTTTAAAAAAAAGGATAAAAATCAAGAGCCTCAGCCCACCTTCAGGTGATGCTCTATCACTGATTACAGTGGTGCTGCAGTTATGAAACAGAATTATTTTCGGAAGGCTGGGAGCTGCCGGTGTAAAAGCAACCCCGAGTTAGGCTTTGCCTTCGTTGAGCTCCAGAATCTTAACTAACATCTCAATCAAACTGCTGTGCAGTGTTAGATCAGGTACTTTACAAAAATCTAGATGCAACTGCTGTGCAATTGCCTTTTCCCTCAACTGTGAAACCTCGTAACAATGAAATTGGATTCAGCTTTCCATCCAAAAGCAGGAGATCTATCCCAAAGAGCGTTAGTCCAGCAAGCCCCCTTTCAAACCCTCTTTCCTCCCTTTCTTACCAGTACAAGGAGAACGTTATGAGAAACTGTACTACGGACAAAGCTTCAGCACCTCTCTGCTTAGCATCAAAGTGGTGACTGCCTCAACAGCAAACTTCAGGATAGATCAATGGCCTTATCAGCCCTGTAGTGTCATCAGCAGAGCGACACGCAACGAAGAGGAAAGCCCACAGTCCTGCTATTGCCAAATTAGTATCGCGGCCAGCACCAAGAACGTCGTCAGGGCGCTCAGCAGGTCCTGCAGTAACCACCATGGTGAACAACGGGGCTCCTGGCAAGCTTCCCCGAACCACCCGTGTGGCACCCTCGCACGTCCCTCCAGGTTCAGCCGCAGCAACAGCCCACGGAGCACACCTCCACCCTGCCACCAAAGAGGTACCGTGCCTTTTGCTAAAAGTCTGCTTTTGGCTACTGCTCCAAGAGGAAATCTCCTGTAACTTAAAAGGATGAACATGGACTGAAGACCATTGCTAGAGTCACTCTAAGAAGATACAAGTTCCTACCACGGATCAGGCTCCCAACTGTCCCTCTAAGCTGGCGTTCCCATTCTCAGCCTGAACAACAGTAAAGGCACTGGGGTACGATGCTGATAAAAAATCTGCAACAGTTATGTTATGAAAAATTCTTTATGGCTACCTCTGGTTTATACTCTGAACATAAGGGTTTATTTTTCTTATAAACGTTTATCCTGACTTGCATAGTTAAGTGGGTATTTCATTGCTCGTAATAACTGTCTACTTCCAGCAACCCGAGTATAACTCATCCACTGATCTGAAAGATACAGAAGTCATGAATTCAACAAATTAACAATACTGAAACACTCCAGAGGCCACTGGGTCCTCAATAACTATCAGAGCACTGGAAGGTTTTCAATGAGTTTTTCCATTTGTATTGCCTGCACCCTTCCTTTTGTACTAGGGGAGGGTAAAGAAGAGCACCTGATACAGTAGCACCATATAATTCATCACTTTGTATATTGCCACTTCTTCCTGTCTAAAATAATCCCAATCTTTGTTTCTTCTTATATAACATAGATTTCCCATTTGTAATGTCAGTATTTTTTCCTGCTCCTCTTTTCATGGTACACTGTTAATTTAAATGATATCATACTGTTCACTGAGGCCATGAGAAAGGGCAGCAAAACTGCAAATGAGTAGAAAGGTTATAAAACTGGCATGAGTTACCTAGACAGAAAATGATTAACACACACACAAAATCACAAATAATCTAAAATATTAATTCACACTGGCACTCAAAACGGGAAAGAAATAGATATGAGAAAAGACTAGATCAACTGGCATTTGGAAAATAACAACTAGGAAACAGCTGGTGAAGGAACAAGTGGAAAAAATAAGATGCTGAGGGGGGTTATTCTGTTTTAGCTAGAAGGAGCGCTTAGCTAGGGATAGAGGGTCTGAAGTTACACATACACACACAGAATCGCATGCCCAGAACAAACATTTCCCACCTTTTAAAAATATAAAAAGTGTTGTCGTGAAGGAAAATGCCAAGCAGTGGAGGTAGCGAAGACACGAGCAAGACAGCAGAAAGGTTATAAATACCAGACGCACTCCTTGCCAGACTAACGTTGAAGTCACCACGCATTTGTCATTAACACAGGCAAGAGGTAACACTGCACCACATCCAGAGTTGTGTCTGCTTTTTCAACCCCTTCCACCTACTTTGCAAAACATTGTTTGGAGGAAAAAAAAAAGAAAAAAAAAGGTATCAAATCCATTTTTACCCCCCATGTGCTCCTATTCAAGCAGGCAGCTTCACGTTAGACACAAAATATCACCTTCCTGATTAGGAGTTAGAAGTGATAGCATTATTACATTTCTTTATGATTTTAGCTGTCAGAGAGTGTCACTTACCAGCCACTTCTGAACAGCAACATCATCTAAAATTAACAACTTCTAACACTCAAGTGACAGTGTTGTTAAAATCAATAACCAAACAGGTTTTTATTCAAGTATGTTCTAGTCAACCTGTTTGCACTGTTATCTCGGAACTGCATTATATTTTTGCTAAAATTAAAAAGAATCCATCCATGATAAAAGTAATTAAGAATGAGATGAAGAGCATCCATTCCTTGCCGAGTTTACTCTCCTGGAGACATAAATTCTGCTTTTTTGCCGATTTCTGGCAGGACAGGGCAGAGGGCAGCCGAACTCGGTGTCTTTCGGCAGCTCCACAGAGGGAAACCCGCACCGGGCCGCGGCAGGGCAGAGGCAGGCGCTGCTCCTCCAGGCCGCGCTGCTTTTTAGGAGAGCGCAGAAAGCGTGCGCCCGAGCGGTTTAAACTGGCACTCGCTGTATTCCCACCTACAAAGAACGTTTCCTGCAAACAGCACAGCCTAAACACTAGCAGTGTGATGGAAAGGCAAATATGCCTACTAAGATTTTCTTGGATTAAAAAAAAAAAAAAATCAAATTGCTTGTACCTGCTACTATTAAAGCCAAGAAGAAAGCATCTTGCCAAAAGCAATGTTTATGTCTGCAAGTAAAGTACATCACAAACTTGACAAGAGCAGAAATAAAAATCTGAGCTTTCTACAGAAAGCGCAACTTCGTGAAACTCTCCAGATGGAGCCTTCCCAAATACAGGGGGCAATCCTGCCTTTCTCGCAGTCAAGAGGTCTCATCTAACTGTTCCCAAACCGCGGCCCATGGGCCATTCTTGGCTGACGACAAACCAATTAAACCTGTTAGCTGTATTTTAAAATGGTGCCTAGACTTTCTGCTACAGAGAGAGCCTGGAAGTCTATAAGAGACACGAACAAGAAACTGAATCTGCATCAACATACAAGGACAAGCAAAAGCCACCACAGATAGCGATGTCACCACTGGGCCTGGAGCTTGCTGACAGCCACCATCAGGCAAGATACGCTTCGAGAAACCGGGAAAAAGGCAGCCCATATGGCTAGACAACATGTCCCAGCAGGCAAGCAAGCCAAGTGACAGCAAGACATATGCAAAGGAAGAAGATCAAAAGTGAACTTGAGAAGCATGTGCAGGGGAACACCATGTGATAGTGATAATGTAGTGGAGGAGTATGGGCAAAAATAGAAGGAGAAAGAGGGAAAAAAAATCAAACACAAGAGCAGGAAATGCAGTATTTTTAACTAGCACACGTCCTACATTTAAGACAACTAAACATATTACTTCATTCATGCAATCACTTATTATAGCTGCAACACAACTAAATTATCATAAATCAAAGAGTTTTAACAGACCGTGCACATTTCTATAAAGACACAAGTCCCCTAAAGAAAAAACCTGTATCTTTAAAAACCCTTAAGAGAATCACTCCCCTATATAGTTCTGCTCTATAAGGGAGTTAGTTATACAAGAGAACCAGAGTCTCAGAGCAAGAAGACTCCAGGTTTAGCTCCAGCAAAGTCAGGGCAAGCCTGCCTGGCTCAGCACCGTGCCCCGAGGCTGCATGATCCTGGCTTCTGTGGAGCCTATCCGTAACGCGCAGCTTCCGTCCCAGTTTTACTTGCAACACCTTAAGTGCTTATCACCTTTTTCTTACAGCATATCAGATAACTGTCACTTATCAAAATAAGTTATCAGGGAGATCAAATATGGGGGTCAGACACAGAGAGCTGGATAGTTAGCAGTACTTCTCAGCTATTCACTCTGCTCTTCTAGCAAATGGCAGAAACATCTGATCCACTCGTGAAGCGGATTCTGAACCAGCAGTTGGCAATTGAGGTTACATAAATACGCTGGCTAAGCCCTGCAGCCCCTGGGAGCTGCTTCACCAGTGGATCAGATGTTCTCGCCTCGGGCATCAGCCCAGAAGGCAGTTTGGACAACCGGTGCTGAAAGCAGCTTCTGCTATCCAGGTCCGATCCATCCTACACGACTGCCAGCGTCTTGAGGAACAGCTCAGGTATGACACCTAGCTAGCGTAATAAACAACTTACTATGCCCCAATTAAGTTTTTGCACTTGCATTCTGGAGTAGTCATTTATATCACAGCAATAACTCATTTTTCAAATTAAAAAGACACCTAAAGCTATTTCTGAAGGCTGATAAGAAAGAGGGAATAGATGGCTTCCTACCAGACCTGTAATACAGATAACATGACGGAGCTTTAAGACTAAGTACAAAAACTTTTTTTGATTAAAGAAAAAAACCAAACTTCTCCAAAAGTAACTTATGATTTGAATTATTTAAACCCCAGAGTGCCCAGTATTTTTCAGTTTATATTTGGAAGAAATGCGTGACTGCTGGAGGAATTACCTCCTACACATCTACTCACTCATATCACTTGCCTTCATGGAGAGGCTTAACAACAGAAGAAAAGAGAGACTTTTCTTCACATCAGATCTTGTTTTGTACTTTATTTTGGAACTGAAGAACTTGATTAAGTCTTTCGCAAGTAAGGTAGGAGATAGATATTATCACAAACAATAATTTCTTCTCAGTTTTGAAGAGGCTTTACATAACCATGCATGCGTGCACGCTCTCTCTATATATACACACGTGTGTATATATATACACACACACATCAATCAAGTAGAGAGCCACTATAAATCACCACGTCAATAATCAGAATGTCTTCTGAGATACAACTTTCTCCCCACGATAAGCAATAATGACTACTGAGATTTTATTTCTCTACTACCAACAACCTGACGAAGACACCCTATTTCAGCTGCGCCAGTGATATTAGCATACTGTACCCAAGCGACACACTTCACACACACATAGTTTGTGGTAACCAGTCTGCAGAGCAAATTGTCCTCACTGCACAGGGATGCACCGTTCATCCCGGCTTTTCAGCATTAAAACAGGTAGCCAAGACCTGCTGCTTGGAGAAGGGCAGGTAGAAGGGGGGCAGAAGGGAGGAAAGCATGGCGCTCAACTAGCTGTGCCAGGACACTGATGGCGTTAGTTGGCCCACAGACCTACGCGAGCTGCTCATCCACTACCACCTCTGACCATCGTCACTCTCCTCACAGCGCTTGCTTGTGATTTTCTCTTGTCTGTCCACATCACTCAACAAGAGACTCCACAAATTCAACTGAACTAACAGTACGCTAACATCTGCCAACCTACGAGCAAGTCTTAGGTGAACAGCATCAGTCCAGACTCTCCGCAGCCCATGGAAGATTGCTCCAACAGAAGCAGGAAAAATGATGCAGTTCTGCACGGGAAGTTCTGTCAATCCCAACAGTTACAATTTTAAACTTGTCAATGCTGGACCAAACTCGCAGCACCCACATGAAGTATCACAATGGTAGCACTCAATTATCACAGGCCTTACATACCCTTCGATCACAATCTATTTTCTTTCTTTTTTTTTTAATCCTTGTTTTCTTTATAATCTCTGGATCAAAAAGTATTTCAAATTGGCTCAAAAAAAAAACTATGTAAACTTTTGTAGTCTTTCATTTCTCTAAATTTAAGCAATGAAAAACACTCTATATGCATATATCTATCTATCTCATGACCCAGTGGTGAAGAAAAAAAGCTTTAAATATATACAGTGTTTTATACCTGTTTGTTACTTTTTCCTCCATAACTGCAGTTACAACACAGGTATAAGTACACTGATAACAGGTTAATCTGAAAAGCATCCTATATTATACATAATTTCTGGTAATCTGGCTATGAGGGCAGAGGGTGAATGATCATATGAAGGTATAGTTAAGGCTCTTAATGCAAACGTAACCTATTTCTTGGCCTCCGTATTTGCTGTGCTGAAGTTCCAAAGCACGGGCAAGGTGTGAAAGGCAGTTCTGTTTAGCAAATGTATTTCTACAAAACGCCTGGCTGACCCCAATGGGCCAAATCCATGGAGAGTCCCTTGAAGTCAGTAATGCTCTACAAAGCAACAGTCAATCCACACAGACCTGACAAGGCTCAGTCAAGACAGAACAAGCAAGTGAGACTCAAAATGGAAGAGAAGGACAAAGGTAACATAAGTAACATTATAACTACACAGAATAATTATGGTAAAACTCATTGGTCTCAACTGTTTCAGATCATCTAATGTTAACAACTAAAATGAGTTAGCTTTGACTTCAGCACAAATGAAACATCACTACTGCAGTGGTAATAAATACATTTTACTAAAGGATACAAAAATCCTACGCTGCCCTTGCTACAGCTGCAATCATACTCGCCCTGTGTCCTGCCCTGTCTGTGTCCCTTCTCTGCCTGTCTCTCCAGAGCTGTAGTGAACTTGGCTTCTTCATCCAGCAGCAAGGAAGAAAAGGGTTGGTGGTAGCAGACCAAGCTTCCGCCTCAGCTCCAGCCAACCACAGCTGCTCCTCCTTTTCCCCAGCAAGGCTGCATGGAGGAACAGTGGGCCCTGCGCCCACTAACCTAGAGGGTGGGAAGGAGAAGACAGTCTCAGCATCAACTTATACCACAGCCTCCACTGCAGGGTGAATTATCCCCATGAAAGGTCCTGGTTCTCCAGCAAGATTAGATCAGCTGGCAAGCAAGATGTTGGCAAAGAGGGAGAGACCCTGACCCACCCACAGCCCCTGAAATCACAATCACAACTTGATGGTAAGATTCAAGTAGCTCATCTCTATATTGCTCATCTCTGTACCTGCAACACGGTATAAACATGGCTTAATACAAAAGCCAGGACCATGACAGTGGATTTCAAGACAAAGTATTAAGCAAGAAAGAACCCTTGTGGCCCCTCTTCTGCTGGACGTCAGATCTGCCAACGCTGGCAATGGCCCTACTAACTTTTTATAAGCTCACAAGTTGAGATGCAGATGATACATAACCTATTTATTAGGCTCCCTGTACAAACATCAACAGCAACTTCTCTCCTACCACAAGAGAAACTCTAATCTTGTTATCCCCATGTGAAAAAATGTCTCATACTGTCTATTTTTTCCAGACGTCCAACTTCAAATTATACTTGCTGAAATTACAGCTACAACCACCCACTGCTGCATGGGTGACATTACTTTTACTTGTAAGTACTCAATTATATCCACTTTGTACTACTCCCTCTGTATAGTCTGCCAAATTGAAAACTGAAGGTTGCAAGAGCATGGGATTGTGCAGCACATAGCTCTTGATATCGCTTTAACGCGTGCTGAAGCTACAGCAGACGACGACAGACCTGTCAACTCACGGAGGCCAGTGCTCTGGCCAAGCACAGCGAGGTGCAGGGCGGGGGTACCGGGGGAGAGGGGCACCTGTGCGGAGGGGACACAGCGGAGACTGGGGCACGCACGTAACGCCCCGCTGTGCTGAATCGCACCGCTGGGAGTGTCCCTTCCCTGGTGGCATCGCAGCGCCACTCCAGCTACGCGCGATGCCAGGACAGACCTCATCCCTCCTCTGCCCCACGCGCGCACACAAGCACAGAAGTTGAAAGTCATCATCTTGTGAAAGATGTAAACGGAGATAATGATGCATTTCCATTTCTGAGAGCTTTAGGCTTTGCCTCATAGCAAAAAATTGTTTCCTCCCACCGAGTTAATGAAGACAGACAGACACGCATGTCATGTAAGCTTCCCTGTCAAAAATCAGTTTTTAGCACTTCCTCCTCTATAAACCTTTCTGAAGTTTCAAAACCACCGTTTCTTTCCAGGATAGTTATTTTGAAGGAGTTCGTTAAAAGCAAGATAAAGAATTTGAGAAAGTCTTGAAGGTTTATCTAAATTTCACATTACAAAGCCTCCTTTAGCTTAATGTATTTTCAAAATGGCCTGCCCTAAAACCACCAAGCCTGTTTTCTTAGCTTTTAACTGTTATCACACTAATGGAAACAGGAAAAGTACACACAAAATACAATAACCAAATCATGTAAGCAAACAGAAAGCTAACTAGAGTATGAAATCAAGATTTAGCAAAAAGAGCGCGGAAGATGACAGAAAGAAGGGCCTGAGGAGCAAGGACATGCACACACCAAAGCCAGCCTACAGGGTAAGGAAGCAAGGAGAAACTGGGAAACTAGAAAAGATTTTGTAAAGTGAGTAACTTTCACTCAAAAGCAGCAAAATGATGGACTTGGACTGAACACACCCCAAAAAAGCTCTTTTTCTTAACGTTCTGTGCTTTATTGCGAAATGACAAAAATATATGTAGAATTTTACATATATTAAAAGAATTTTTATATATATTACCTATATAAAAAGGCACATTAAAAATATATGTAGAATTTTACACACATGAAAAGATAGGAGGTTATTTATTTTTACCCTATTTTAATTAATTTGTTCTGCTCTTGCAGATACAGCTTGGACCACACGTTACTGAAGGAGCTGCATCATCTCTGTATTCATCCTCCATCTAATGCATAGGTGGGTAGACACATAGTACATATTTTGAGACACGCTATTCTAAAAACAAACTTCTTTTATGAGGAAGATTTTTTTCCTCCACATACACACACACATATTTAGGGGTTTTGTTTAGAAGAGACTCCTTTAAAGTTAGATGCCTGAGTTCACTTTAAGACACCTGGATAAGTTACCAAAGTGTCAAGCTCTGAACAGTCCCTGGGCTCCCGATACTTACTAAGAAAAAGACTGTGAAGCAACAACATCGTACTTGTTTTATTTTATTCCTATCACTGTTAGAGAGAAAGTTACTGTAATATGAACTCCTGTTCATATTAGCTCCGAGTTCATATTAGCTCCGAATAGCTCCGAAAACAGTATTGTCATTTCTCTTAGTAACAGAACTTAATATTTGTGTATTCCTTGCTAAACAGTTCATTACCCTGAAGCTATCCAGCATCTGCTCTTAATCCCACTTAAAACAACCTCACAAAATAAAGGCTTTGTAGCTAAGCCTCCCTAATTCTCTCAGGAAGAGGTACGTTTGGTTTTTTGGGTTGGTTTTGCTGTTGCTGTTTTTGAGAGGCAAGGAAAGGGCTATTCCTCTTTTCTTCACCAAAAAGGGAGGAGTGTACTTAGTTTGTACACTGATTAGTTCATTTCCTCAGTAGCGAGGCAAGACTATTTTGCTATCTAGGAAGCTACCAAAAAAATGCATGGTTGATAGAAAAATCAAATAGCGGCAACCTAAGGCCAATATTTTTGGCAAAATAAAAAGTAAAAGTCAGTGACTCAAGAGATGATAAAGCTGAGCTATATTTGAATGGTTACGACCGGAAATAAAAAAGAGCATGATCAGGGCAGAGAACATCCAATGCCTTGTTTGTGCTTAAGAAGATCAGTGAGAGTTTTAAAGCAATGCTCTTCAGCCACTGCTTTAACAACCACAAACCCAGCTGTAAG